>NW_028186867.1:4066989-4081100 GCF_003343005.1 Rhea americana | reverse complement strand
TTTTTTTTTTTTTTTTTAATACGACTAAATTGTCTTAGGGGGGAAAAAGAAAAAAGGACACACTATCCATCTAAGAATAGCCTAAGGTTGCACTTAAAGCCCTTAATCTAAGAAGACAGAATGGGAGCTTGAACTCTCATACAGCTCAGGGTGACTCCCTACATGCACAGACGGCTTGTTCCACAGACCAGTGCTTCCCTCTTCTTTAGGGTTTCTTTTGTTTTGGGGATTGAGGTGTTTTTCTTCTCCATATGAATAAAAGTTAWAGGAGCAGTAACTTAGCCTTTCCTACATGCCAAGTGAACATTATCACTGTGTGACAAGACCAATCCTTCTGTAAGCTAACCAATATTTAACCATTCACCCAACATGAAACAGAGAGAYGGTAAATTTTAACAGCCATCCTGGCACTGGCAGGATGTGGAAAACAGGGCAGGCAGCAACTGTGATCTAGCGCATTACAGGCTGAGTTCCAGGAGTATCTCCTATTCTACTGAGCAGTCTAGGATTTGACWGGATATCAGAGTTTTCAGTTTGAAAGATTCATGCTTCAAGTTGATGCAGATGAAAAGCACCAAAGAAAAATATTAATAGGATGTAGGATGAGAAATCATTTTTCAGCTTGATCAAGATCCAGGAACTATTAATCATATACATTAAATATACTGTATATATTGTAGAACAATTGAGGATTACATTTCTATGAAAATTCATGTTTTGGAAAGTTCTAAGAGTCTGTAATGTTAATGATAACTACAGAAAGATGTGACTCCGGAGTCTATGTACCAAACACTGGGTGACCTCCTGGTATTTGTCCTACAATTCCATTCATCACTGAGTGATGCTAAAAGGCATGGCATAATTACTCACTCAACTGTCAAACCTCTTTCATAAAGGAATTTTGCTTGTCAGAAAATGTTTGCTRTTTTTCAGAATGTACTTCTGATTACAGTATAGAACAATGTAAGAATGCAGCACACGAGCCATTCCTAAAATAGTGCCAGCCAGCTTAGCCATAGTAGTGCAGAGTTTCATTTGGGCTATTCTTTTCTTCTGAAGGACCTCTATGTAAAATGTAGTTCTAAGTTTTAATTCAGCAAGCATCTCTCTTTAAAAGATTCTCATTTTGAAATGCTGACTTACATGCTAATTTACATAAGAATTTTCTTAATTTCACTTATTTGTGGTTGTAGGTTTACCTTGTACTCCCACACTCATTCTAAYACAAACGAAGAAGTCACTCCACTGTCAGTCAAATATTCATCCACTGCATATTTCCTTTGATTATGAATAAAAATCTCATTCAGAAATAMATTTTCTGTGGTTGCAGGTCTTTTGCAGATAATTTTCAAAATTTGCGCTAAATCTTTCTCCCATCTAGTCAAATATATCATATATATGYAATGAAGGTAGRTCCCCTACATTCAGTTTACCAGTGCTTGCGTTTTAGGTGTTCATTCTGCACCCTTTAACGGCAGCAAATAATTCACCACTATTGCTTAAGCTGAGGCCTTTTCTTTGCATTTTATATGCAATTGCTCTCTTTGTCATACTGTATACYTTTTGACACCATGCAAGTTTGGGAAAGCACTCCGTTTTCAGAAATCCCACAGCATGTTACTAGTTGTATGACCTCCCAGCTTCACACACAGCATGCTTGACCTTCTGGAAACTTCTAGCTCATATCAGATTAATAAAGGATTTAATAGTCATTCTCTCAGTGCTATGTCTTATTTATACAGCTATTCTAATAGGTCTCTGATGCTCTTGGTTTCCCGTCCCATGAGAACTATTATAATTTTGCAATCAGCTCAAGTGAGTAGTTCCTCACCATCTCAAGGGAACAGCATTAGGGAAGCAGAAGTTTACTTTCCTTTCTGCATTTCTCCCAAGACTTGTGGGTTAAGTTTACCTTGACTCTTACTCAGTGCACATGCCTTAATTTATTACACTTCCAAAAAGATGGGTCTGTCAGCTGGTGAGTTTGGCTACTATAATACTCTCTCTGGCTCCAGGACTATGGCCAAGGCTCTTAAGTTGGCTTTATAGCTCTACCAAGAAATTCTCACTTGGCAGCTGAAGAAAGGTCAAAAGAGGCATGCAGGCATTTCATATAAAAGTGCAAGAAAAAGATTATTGAGAATTACAGCTTGTCAAAGTGTCTTAGAATCTGGCTACAGATCACATACACCAGGACAGAGCTCAAAGAAAGGGAAGGCATCTATTTATGCACCTGTATTTTTAAAAGCTTTTGATTTTGCTCAAGAAGGAGACAAATATGCATATTCTCTAGATTTAARCATCCATTAATTCTCAACTATTTACTCAACATTGGCAATGTCTGTTTGCATTTGTGTGTAGGAGTGTATGCACACAAACACATAAACATGAAAACACTATACATTAATAGTATTTCGGAAAGAATATAGGGTTTATTCTTTGCCCATTCCTTCCCATAATGGTGTTAAAATAAAATTACAGACTTTCAATTTTACATGCTTAGACCTGAGGYGTTTTTACTGTCCACATATGCAGAAACCAGGTATTTTCCGGTTACATTCTGAGGTCAGAAGGTAGACATATATATTCTAGAACTCTCATTTTCTGGGATAATAAATTAATTTAACAATGATTTCTTATAACTCTTCTGAACAACTTTTTCTTCAGACAATTTATCTGGTTAATTAAATAATAATTGAAGGAATGTAATTATTTTATATGCCCATGAACTTATAATTTGGTAACAAAAGTAAACTAGGTAGGAAAATACAGGGATTTTATAGTTTTATGTCAATCATTTAGTTTCTTGATTTACATACCAGTGAACATCCAGGAAACACTGTAGGTGATTCATGTATACACGTAATTAGCCTCCCATTTTTAAATATAATTTTAAAATAAGAKGTACTGTTTTTCAGTTTATGTAAATGTATAAAACTAACGTATAAATGCAGCCTACTTATATTTTCTGAGATAAGATATATTTATCTATCAGATTTGTATYTGTTCTGTATCAGATTGTACAAATATAGGACTGAGGATACTTATTAAGCCTTCATCATTTCCAAGGCAAATTTTATTCAATTTATAGTTCATCAGTTTACTGATTATTAATCTGACAGTACAGATTCTCATTTCCCTGCAAGAATTACCTGCCGAAGGGTAGAAAATGATGGATTTATAACAGATTGTTTTGCTACAATTGGAAACAATACGAAAATTTCAAAGATCACAGGAAACACAAGGGAAGCAAGGCCTTCTGCACGCAGACCTGACTCCTTGCAGGAGTCCATATGTTTCATGGAGTATCTCAAAATGCATCACAAATATCTTGGCTCAAGGATCTTTTATCCTCAGGGACAACTAAACTGGAATAACAGATAGAAGGTCAGAGCTGACTCATTATTAGAGGAAAATTGAAATAATAAATAGTGCCTTTAGCACCCACCCCATGTACACCTGCTGGAAAACATTAGGYTTAAGGTATAAGGAAGGATCAGAGGAGGAGCACTAAACAGAATATCTTACAATGTCACTGATTAACCAAAACGGACGCTTTTCCCCCTGCTCAGGGATTTTGTATTCAAGTWTTATTTTATGAACTCATATATTTTATCAAAAAATTATTTTGAAAATAACTGTAGAAAATATTTGGAAAAAAAAGGTTACYTTCTATGAGAAGAATTTGCATCAAAAAGGTAGCCATTTTACAGTAGTGCATTCACTTATTTTTTGTATTTATTTCGAAGTTCTGAGAGCTTGTTCAAGTGCTTGTTCAGACGTTCTCCCTCTAAATTTTAATCCTTTATATATATATATATAATATTACATAACTCCTAAAAGCAACTGCTTTCAATGATTTCAAACAATCTTAGCCAGAAATTAGATGCTTTCCATCACTCTCCTAAATAATAAGTAGACCTATATTCCTACTGTCCATTAGTCTTTAATGTGGAAGCCAATTAAAGCTTGTTAGGCCCAGAGTTTTATTTAAATTTATTGGGAATAGTTTTGCTTGGTTTAAATTCTTATATTATAGTTGAATAGCAGAAGATAAAATATTACACTCATCATTCTGACAGCAATAACAACAACAAAACCCATCCTTTGTGTTGCAATGGTTGGCACTGTATAGTAGCAACATTTAACTAAAGAACAAGCAACATAACTGAATTTGTATTCTTGCACAACGCTTTCTTAATGGCCCCAGCTGCAACAGTAAAAAAATCGCTAGCATTCCAGATCAGAGGAAATGTGTAGCTGCTGCTGTATAGCCAGGAAATAAGTCTTTTCAAGAAAAGAAAATTAAAGGACAATTTTGTGTCATATTCAGAACTGAAAGGACTGCCAGAAAATGCTGCAAAATACCTAGAGTTCTGTATTCCCTGCATTAGCGACAATTAAAACAAAAAGTAAATGCTATTTCATAGGCTTCTTTCAAATATAACCTTAGAGAATCAATAAGAAATCTACATCRAAAATTTTATAGAAAAAAAGTTTGTAAAGGAGTTGCATTAAAAATACTAAATTCTAAAATAACTTCAGTTATATTAAATTCTAAAATAACTTCAGTTCTTTGCTGTGCATTAGCCTTCAGCTACATGATGATGAATGTTTTTTTTTTTTCAGAAAGATTGTTTGCATCTCTTAGTGCATTGATTGTTCAATGTACAGAGAACGAAAATGGGATAACACCTGCAATATTTAAAAAATGGCAGTACTCCTTGCATTTATGTTCCCCCCAGATAAAGACAGAAATAATGACTCTCTGCCCAAAATTATGGAGTTTTTTTTTTTTCCATAAGCTTTTTCCCTACAAAACAGTAAGTACATTAAATCAGATCCTAACTCAGTGTTTCACAYGTTTCAAGGCAGGTTAAATTTTCCATGAATGCAGGGCAATGGAATATACTAGTTGTACATAGAGATGTTGTGTTGTCTAGTATAGTTCCCCAGAAGGATGAAAGCACTTTCAAAAGGTGGGAAGGCTGTGAAATTTAGTAGTAATTGTTAATAATTATTATTTCCATATCAACTGTGATGGATATGGGAGTTCTTCTTCTTATAAGTTTATTCCATAGCAATCTATGGAAAAAGATTCATCTCAATGAAGAAAAGAAACTCCAAACAATAAAAGAGAGTGTTCTGTGCTCATCAATATATAGATAATACACGTTGCGCTTTGAACATGATATGTATCTCATTTGTAAAGGTAGAGCCTATATGACATTATTAGATTTATGCAGATTCTAGGGTAGCAAAAGTCTTCATACTATTTGTTTAGATGGAACAAGGAAATGTGATCTGATCATTGATTAGTACCACAAAGAGCTTTCAAAAAATAGTAACGACAGTTATTAATTAGGAGCTATGTTGTTATATAAAGCTTTGTTACATTCACACTCGGATTATCCTATTCTGTATTTACATCAGGAGTGAGCTGCTACTGACTCTTATTCCAAGTAAGATTCAAAAGATAAAACTTCACTTAGCTATGTCTTAGACAAATAGGATTTCCCTCYTCTTCTCCCAAAATTTTCAATTCGTTCTACATATTTCCATGGGGGAAAATGAGTCACTAATTTAAGGCAGATTGTTAACTATACATCAGTAAAGTAGGTAAAAGTTACACATTCAGACTGGACATTTATCACAGTTGCTAAAATAGACACACCTGAAAGCTTTCCCCTATTCTGAAACCGTTTGTGTTTATTTAGATTATATTTATTCACCCTGGAGAAGGTAACAAAAACAGTTTGATCTTTCATTCTGTACTAATCCATTTCACTACCTAGTTCTCTTGCATCTTTTTTTTATTAATAATTCATTAGAGTACATAAGAAGTACTTTAAAAAATAAAAGCAAAAATACTTGATTTATTTTAATGTACAATTATTTTGTCAGAAATAATTATTTTGGACAAAAATTATAAAAGAATGATTTTTAATGAGGTTTCAATAATTATCACTTTTATTAATTATTACACTTTCAGAAAATTAAAAGCCGTTATTAATCTAGAAATGAGGTAGCTGTATATGCTGAGAAGGCATTTTCATAAGGGTTTCCATCAGCCAAGCTAGACCGCGTGAGAGAATCTAGAGCTTAAAGCCTTCTAAAGGCAGAGCGTTGCTTTGACACAGCCGCCCACAGCGGCTGCGAAGAAAGGGGCTGTTGTGCCGCCCATCCTTCCAGTGACCTCCAGCAGATGAGGGGAGGGTTGCTTGCACTTCCAGCGTAACTGAATCTGCTCTGTTTGATTTAGGGCTGGACTGAGCCTGCGGTTCTCACTGATTGAATAATGAAGMGCTCATTAAAAAGCATAAATCTACCATACAGTTATATAAATTAACTCAAACAGAAGCACTTTTTTTTTTCTTTTTTTTTCCCCCTCTGCACAAGCATCAGAAAGAATATTGTCTATATGCAAGCATGGCTCTGATCTCAAACTGCTTACACTTCTGTGCCAGTTTGGTGCACTTGATGAGGTATGAATGTAAAAATGCTGCAATGTCTGCGTGCACTACAGTGCCATGTAAAAGTAGAGCATCAGCTTTCATCCATCTCGCCTCCCTCACCCGTGAAGCCATTTTGAAATTCAGAAAAGACAACTAGATGCTTCTTTCTCGAATTACAAAACCCAAAATCTATATTCATATTTTCATATGAAAATATAGTCATACGAAAATATGAATATAGTCAGCTATATTCTGTTTAAAAAAAAAAAAAAAAAAAAAACACACACTCTCTCTTTGTGTAACTTATGCTGGCTCTGACTGGGCAAAGCTCCTAGGAACACGCATAGTTTTAAGCATGTTAGCAGTCCTGTTGATTTCAGTACTGATATGCGCAAGCTTCAGCACTGTGATCAAGCTGGCTTCAGCGTTGTGTGAGRACAGATGAGAAGAAGCTTTCACCTACATTAAAGCTCTAGGAACATGAGCGTCTCTGCAGGATCCAGCCRTCACTGATCTCTGTCCACCACGCACCTTCTCCGTGGCTGGTGATGCTAGCAAAAAGACCTCTACTGTAATGGAACAGAAGCAGACACTGCACACCTGACCAGGTTTACCTAGATACTTATCCCACTCTACTATAAAAATAACCAGAAGTGAACTACATAAATCCCACTGTAATGTTTGTCCAGAAGCACGTATAATATACTCTATTGGCACRTGAGCAGGTGTAAGAATGGGTCGAGCACCATTAGCTGTAGAAGGGCATAAGACAGTTATAATGCTTATATTACAGTTAAGTTTCCACGAATATAAAGGATTTCTATATTTGAAGACATRAGTCAAAGTTATTATTAATCCAACTTTGCAAGTCTATGCGTAACTAGATTTTGCAGAAAGACTTTAATCATTTTGGCATAGTATTACCTATAAAGGCTGAGTAATTTCAATTGAGTTTAAAAGAGATAAGTACCTGTGCGCCCTTTAAAGTGAATGTGAATGCCTATGTAAAAGAATTTGAATTAACACCCAGCTTTGTTAATTGGCAGTAACTGTTACACCCTGTCTGCACATAACTGAATAATCCAGGAACACATTTTGCATTTACAACTGGTGGTGAAGTTGTTTTTGCAAACTTTCMTGTTGGGTATTTGTAGACACCAAGCTGTGAGCTGAATAATCAGCRCTTAAGAATACCTCTAATTATTTGGCACGGCTATTTTAATTCTTTTTGAGCACAGGCTCAATAGGCAGCTGCCTTTGGAGAGCTGAGGAACTAATAGTGTTTGTTATTTCAGTGGATCCTGTGAGAATGGAATTTTATTCCATTGTAATGYGTAATAGACTTGTATATTGTATATTGACTTGTAATTTTAATATTTACTGGATCTCTGACATCTTATTTTTTGTTTGGGAGTTCTGGACACATTAGTTACCAGGTAAGCAGAAGAGCTACAACAGATAGAAGACATTCAAAGGAGATATATATGACAGCATGCAAAAATATTCTTTCTTTTTTTTTTTCTTTTCAGCACATGATGCCAAGTTTTCCTTTTTGTCTTTACTAGATTTCCACGACATCTTCACCTATTCGCAGTAATTAAACARTTAGATACACAAACAATTAAAATGTTAATAAAAAGAGTTGAAAGTTAAAAATTAAGGGAAAAAGATGGCATGGAATATATTCTAACTATTTCAAGGGAAGTCAGATCTAATGAAGACCTTTGTAACTTGAAGAATGAGTATTTAATTATTCTAATACTTTCCAAAAATAGTCCACATGCAGAGAAGATTTTCACTGGGATTGATAGTGCATGCTTATGAAATAAGATGAAGGTTGATAAGGAAGGTTCATTGAAATACTTTATTCATTACTCAGTACTGAAAACATATACTACTTCGCCAAACAAATATTAAGAGCCCTTTTTGCAAAGAGCTTATGCTCTGAGAAGATATAAAGGGAAATATTCACTGCCAAGGCTTCTTAATAAAATATACAAAAATAACACTTCTAAAGAAGAAAAACCTTCATTCTACTATTGAATTACTGCCACAGAAGGATAAGTAAAGACCAGAAGACATGAGGAACAGGCCACTTAGAAAATGTGCAACTCTATCCAAATGTCAGGAGATAAACTCACAGGGTAACAAGGAAGTAGTTCATGAGCAGGCCACTTCACAGAGTGTCTTGCTAAGATCCTGGAAAGGAGAAGGAACAGATCTAGACTTAAATAAGTGTATCTGGAAACAGAAGGGATCTTGCTCTTTGTTCATGTTATGTTTAGTGAGGTCTAAGCTTGTTACATGCAAAGTTTGTGAGCAGCCCTGTCACTCAAACATTACAGAATGCTAGGCAGCTGTAAGACTTTGTAGTATACACATAGAGTTATTATAGGATTTTAATTTTCATGCATCTGGCTACACAAAAAACAACTTTAAAAAAATCCATCAGTCTAAACTAGTTGTAGTTTGAAAACACAGTTTTTCTGGTAATGCTCCTCTTTCCTCCACTTGCTGAGATTCAGAGGAAATTTTCACAGAAAAACATTAGAGAAAAAAGACGAAGAAGGGAAAAACACTGATAGAAAGTGCAATGTTCCACAACATTTTGATTCTCACTGTTACAAAGCACAAGTTCTGAGAATCTTAGGAAGTTGTTTTGAGAATGTGTATGTCTAAAAATTTTAAAGCTGAACAGGGATTATTTTGATTCATATGTACTATGTAATTTTAATTATATTATGCTAATATAAAAACAAATGATCAGAATCACAATGAAGAATGACATGTTGAATTTTACATTTAAAGAGAATCCTAGAGAAATCGTGTAGAATTATATRTGAAATAATGAGGCTTGTGTATGCAGTCACTTCTAAGGAGTCATATTCTAATCTTCTATGGTAAGTAAAAATGAATGGCTCCTGTGAGAAGCAACAGGTCATTTTTTTTCTTCCTTTGGTTTCTTTAAGGAATATCATTATGCATATATTCATGTTATCTATTGTCTGTCATGTGTGCTACAGCTCCTACAGGAGAAAACTAGAACTTGGTATTGCATTTATATTCATCTGTAAAAGAGATCTGGATGTTTTCTTGTCTCAATCAGTGCAATTTACAATTTAAAACACCTACCATCTATTTACGGAAATTAAATGTACTTGGCAGTTTTGCTCAGGAGAAAAAAGCCACAGAACTTAAGTCAGYTGAAGGTCACTAACAAAGTAAATTAGTGCAGGTGTCTGATGGTAGAACTGGCACAGCACCTGTCCAAATTATATCTGCCTGTATGTTGTTGGCAATCTGTCATTCATTTCAGGATTGCAAAACACTTACAGAATCAAAACAGAAATACTGGCACCACAGGCAGATTCTCTTCCACTGAGAGAAGCAACAGCAAGATATCACACTTAAAAATACAGAGAAAAAATTGCTATGGACAAGTCTCTCAGGGCATTACTTTCAGTTTTCTTTAGGCATCTATGAAACCAACTTTGCAAGCTTAAAACCCACTAATGAAGACAAAGTGACATAAGATGAACTTACTCTACAACCCTGCACTCTAATGCACAACTCTTCTACTGAACAAAACAAACAGTATCTGAAAACTGATTTTCACTTGAGACAAAATTTGAAGACCAAAAATATGCCAGGTGAAAGGTGATTGTTATTGTTGCTGCTGCTCTTTTGGGAAACTGCCAAATTTCATCCCTTTTGCTGCATGTTTGTCTGCTTGCATGCGTGTCTGTGTGACATTTGCCATATTCTCTACATACTTCTAAAATTCCATACCTGGACTTTTTAACAACACAAAAAAATGCTAAGAATGTCTATTGCTTTTTGTTTTATCTCTCAGGCACCACGATGAATAATTTCTTACTTCTTATCAGCAAAGCATGATAAAGTTGTCCACAGATAGTGGAGGAAGGGAAAGGGAAAAAAATCAGTTCATGAATAAAGAAGTCATTRAACTTTCTAAGAAATAAGGCAAACTATGAGAGTTTGGATGTGTGCAAAATTTTGTGTGAGCACTATATTTTGTACCAATTTTACCATAAATTCAGTAGCAATCCCTCACACAATTACATCAATATTTAGATCTAAATTATCAAGAACTTGTCATGGTATTTCTGAGGAGTGTTTTGGTTTGGCATGTATCTTCTAAAACCTCTGACACATTAGTTTTGCCATATGTTTAATAATTCATGCAATGAAAGGATAATGACAGGATCTGCAAAATTTGCATCTTGAGTCAGTGCAAACATCTTTCTAGACATTACCATTTAAAAAACCTTTGCTGTCACCCACATTTTAACTCTGATGATATAATTTTCCTAGTGATCAAAGTTCACTACCCTTTTCTGTCCCATATTGACTTTACCGCATTTATTTTAGCCTCGAATTTTCCATGTCTCTGCATGGCTTTCTTCTTCCCTGTATTATGAATTTTTGTGGTAAAAAGCAGCAATCCCTGCAACAAACCTTAATTTGTGATTCAGACTCTTGCTTTTGAAAACAGGTTCCAAATCCATTAATATCAACAGTATGGTACAAAACAGACCATCAAAATAATTGATAATGTTCCCTCTCTCCACAGTAGCTCACAGATTTCCTCACCAGGAAAATCATACCATCTGACAAGCTGTTTTCGTCCAACTCTTTCCACATTCCATTTCATTTCATAGCATCCTCCATTGCCRTACCTTTTTTTAACACTGGTCAGCTTTCTGATATGATGTTTTTACTTCAGCCTTATGAGTCTTTGATCCTTCTCTTCCATCATACTTCATTTCATGATATTTCATTTCTTTTTTTCCAGTTAACTTTATCCTTGCCTCATGCTCAACTGTCTTTAATATATACTATCCTACACTTTCAAAATTAATTCAATTCCATCCTGTCTTCAGTTACTGACCATTATTAGCAGTTCAGGAATATTTGAACATTATTTCAGTTTTTCGGATTTCATATTTGATATTTACTCTTTATTTGGTATTTACTCTTTATTTACTCTCTATTTCTTCTCTCGGTATCTAGTTTTACACGAAGTAACAGGATAATGAGTATTTCTCTTAGAGCACCCAGGAATTAAATTAACATAAGAGAGTTACAATAAGCCACAGCTTAATAAACTGATGTATCAAAAGAGGAAAAAATATCCCCTACATCCTTTGATACATTAAGGATATGCCAATAAAATTTTATTTTTAAAAAGGCTTGAGGATAAAATTGTTGATCTGCTGGCAAAATACTTCATTGTCTGATTAAAATAAGCTAATATAATGAAGGATTACTAGGAACAGATATTGTGCATCTTAACCCCTCCATAAAAATAATGTTATGAGAGCCTAAGAATGATAGCAATTAAAAACATCATAATGCATTTAGATACATTGATAGAAAATAGTAAAGAGGGCTTTAAACTAGGTAGGAGGGGGAAGGGGAGGTGTCGTACACACAGGGTAGACAACAAAAGTCGCATTGGGGGGCCTCCAACAGGTGCATGCAGCTGGGGATGTGCATTTGGGACACGGCTATGGGCGACCCCCATACATCCTTCCTGGGAAACCTGCAGGCATGACCACCTCTTTGAAATGCGTGTACACCAATGCACRCAGCATGAGGAACAAACAGGAGGAGCTGGAGATCTGTGTGTGATCGCAGGGCCATGATCTCGTTGCAATCACGGAGACATGGTGGGATAGTTCACAGGACTGGAATGCTGCCATGGATGGATATGTGCTTTTTAGGAGCCAGAGGCCAAGAAGACAAGGTGGTGGAGTTGCTCCTTATACGAGAGAGCAACTGGAATGCATCAAGCCGTGCCTAGGGGTGGAGGAGGAGGAGGAGGCAGCTGAGAACTTATGGGTAAAGATCAAAGGGCAGGCTAACATGGGGGACACTGTTGTGGGTGTCTACTACAGGCCACCTGACCAGGAAGAGAAAGTTGATGAGGCCTTCTATAGACAGCTGGAGGTAGCCTCAAGATCACAGGCCCTGGTTCTCATGGGGGACTTCARCCACCCTGACATCTGCCGGAGGGACTATGCAGCAAGGCACAAACAGTCCAGGAGGCTCCTGCAATGCATTGACGATAACTTCTTGTTGCAAATGATGGAGGAGCCTGCGAGGAAGGGTGTCCTGCTGGACCTTGTCCTTACCAACAGAGAGGGACTGGTTAGAGATGTGAAGGTTGGGGGCAGCCTTGGCTGCAGTGACCACAAGATGGTGGAGTTCAGGATCCAGCAGGAAAGAAGTAAGGCAACAAGCAGGATTGCAACCCTGGACTTCAGGAGAGCAGACTTTGGGCTCTTCAGAGACCTACCTGGAGGAATCTCATGGGGTAAGGCCCTAGAAGGAAGCGGGGTCCAGGAGAGCTGGCTAGTATTCAAACATCACTTCCTCCAAGCTCAAGAGCGGTGCAACCCTATGAGTAAGAAGTGCAGCAAAAGGGGCAGGAGACCTGCATGGGTGAGCAAGGAGCTCTTGACCAAATTCCAACAGAAGAAGAAAGTACACAGACTGTGGAAGAGGGGACAGGCTACTTGGGAGAATTATAGGAATGCAGTCAGAGTATGTAGAGATGCAGCGAGGAAGGCTAAGGCCCAGTTGGAATAAAGTCTGGCAAGGGGTGTCAAGGATAATAGGAAGGACTTCTTCAGACACATCAGCAGCAAGAGGAGGACTAGGGAAAACATGGGCCCGCTACTGAATGGGGCAGGGACCCTGGTGACAAGGGATACAGAGAAGGCAGAATTACTGAATGCCTTCTTTGCTTCAGTCTTCACTGCTAAGGGCAGCCCCCAGGAATCCCGTAGCCTGGACATGAGGGAGAAAGTCTGGAGAAGGGAAGACTTCCCTTTGGTTGAGGAGGAAAGGATTAGAGACCTTCTGGGCAGGCTAGACACCCACAAATCCATGGGCCCAGATGGGATGCACCCATGGGTACTGAGGGAGCTGGCGGATGTTGTTGCCAGGCCGCTCTCCATCATCTTTGAAAGGTCATGGAGAACTGGAGAGGTGCCTGAGGACTGGAAGAAAGCCAATGTCCCTCCAGTCTTCAAGAAGGGCAAGAAGGAGGACCCAGGCAACTATAGGCTGGTCAGCCTCACCTCCATCCCTGSAAAGGTGATGGAACAGATCATCCTGGAAGTCACCTCCAGGCATATGGAGTAAAACAAGGTGATCGGGAGTAAGCAGCATGGATTCACCAAGGGAAGGTCTTGCTTAACCAATCTGAGAGCCTTCTATGATGGAATGACTGTCTGGGTAGATGAGGGGAGAGCAGTTGACATTGTGTACCTTGACTTCAGCAAGGCTTTTGACACTGTCTCTCATAACATCCTCCCAGATGAGCTCAGGAAGTGTGGGTTAGACAAGTGGACAGTGAGGTAGATTGAGATTTGGCTGAAAGGCAGAGCTCAGAGGGTTGTYGTCAGTGGCGTGGAGTCTGCTTGGAGGCCTGTGGCTAGTGGCGTCCCCCAGRGCTCAGGACTGGGTCCCATCCTGTTCAACTTCTTCATCAATGACCTGGATGAGTGTCTCCTCAGCAAGTTTGCTGATGATCCCAAGCTAGGAGGAGTGGCTGACACACCTGAGGGCTGTGCTGCCATTTAGAGAGACCTGGACAGGCTGGAGAGCTGGGCAGAGAGGAACCTC
>NW_028186867.1:4045448-4066394 GCF_003343005.1 Rhea americana | reverse complement strand
GAGCACTGGACCAGGTTGCCCAGAGAGGTTGTGGAGTCTCCTTCTCTGGAGATCTTCCAGGCCCGCCTGGATGCAACACTGTCTAACATGCTGTAGGTGACCCTGCTGAGAGGGGAGGTTGGACTAGCTGATCACCAGAGATCACTTCCAACCTTACTGATTCTATGATACTATGAAAATAATTCATAGTTGCCTTTATGGAAAAAAACATGCTGCTTTGATCTGCTAGAAATCTTTAGGCATCTCCATAGAATACCTGACAAAAGAAACTTTTTGATTCAAAAAGTCTTTGATAAACTCTTTTTTGTGGGAAGATGTTGAGAACATAATTATTCACAGAGAAAGTGGTGAAATAATGTCATGGATCCAAAGCAAGCTACACAAAGTGCATTAAGTTGTAACCACAAGTCAATTTTCAATGTAGTAAAAGATTAGAGGTGTAATGAAATGATGCTCTGTATTAAGCCGATGTTGTTTAACATTCTGTTAATGAGATGAAAAAGGGAATGAATTATGATATAGTAAAATTTTCCAGTAATACAAATTACATGAGTGAAGGCCAAAGAGAATGTGATTATCTTCAAAGAAAATTTCTAAAACTGGATACGTGAGGGATGATTCTTAACGTGTTATTTTTTGAACTGAAGTCAAACATTTATCTACGTACCTAAGAAAATATGACCAAGTCACCCTAGATACTCTCTGCAGTCAATAGAGGAAAGAATGTCTGCGCCAGGTTGAGACAAATTCCAACTTAGGTGTACTTTTTTTCTCTTTATTGAATAAAACTTGGACTTAGGAATAGTTAGCACAGAGATGCTGATACCGGTACTGTAGGATATTTTTTAAATAATTGTCATGCCCAGTGGAAATAATAACTTGAGCAAGACATACAATTGCTAGGTTGCAAATTATCCATAACTTCAAGAAAAAAGGCTTCGGCACCAGTCCAGTCATAGCAATGAGAATCTTACTAATACAATGCTTAGAATGTCAAAGCATAAAACAAGATAATTCTGAAAATAATGTATTTTTGTATTTTAATGTATAATAATTAGTTATGGCAGGTCTATATCAGGAATGTTGAATACAACTTCAGTTTCYTTTTCACATAAAACTTAGAGCAGAAATTAAAAAGAACAAAAATAGATATTTTTAAAAAGGTAATGCATTCACAACTCATAGAAGGAAATACCAGACAMCTATCAACATTTTGTAATAACTTTTAAACATATTTTACAATATAATTGACACCAATTATAAGCTCAAAATCGAGCTTATACTGCAGAGATCATGAGTTGCATGTTTCACTGTCTAAATCAGCCACCAGCTATCTGTGAGGAAAATTCTAGTGACAGTTACTTGTGACAGAATTCTCTCTCTCTCTCTCTCTCTCTCTTTTTTTTTTTTTTTTTTTTTTTTTTTTTATGATTTCTTGTGCTGAAGCATGAGAAAACAGCCAGTCTGAGAGGAAGGATCAGCATAAAAATCACTAGGCTTGTCTTAAACAACCATTTTGACTTCAGTTTTTAATGACATCAGAGTCAATTCACTGGTACAGCAATGTGCAAGGATGAAACAACAGTGAAAGCTGAYGTGTGCAGATGCTAGAGTAATACTAGGATTGAAGTCAGAACAACCTGCTGTTGTTCCCAGGCCTCACTGTTAAACCTTATCTGGAATGGGTTTACCAAATTAAGAGATTCAGTGAAAGAAATGGAAGGGAGGAGTTGTGAACCTGGTGCCAGCTCCACTTGTTCRCTGTGCAAGGATCTCTGCCTTTTCTCAGCCAATGTCTCAGAGATAGCGGCAATAAAAATCCAGTTCTGTTTTGCTTTCACCCCCACAAWACAACAGATGATGAAACCACCGGCTGTGTGATAGAAGTCCTTCATTTCACATTTTTGGAACACAATCTGTTAAAGAAAGAAGTCATTCTTCCTTTGTGAGTGTGTGTATGTGTTTTTAATGATACAAGGTCATAATGAAAAGATCTCTCTGCTATGTGTGGTATGCTATATAATTCTCATCTTAATGACAATACTAAAACAGTTTTTATATGTTTTTTATTCCACCTGTAAACCTGAGTGTACTAATTTATTCATGATATGATATTCTCTTGCAACTTTAGCATCCTAGGAGAAATGTCAGGGACATACATATGGACCTTTGTTCATCTTTAAGAATGTGTGTGCTTCACAGTTGTCTTAAAATATACGTCCTCAAAAAATAAAAGTCAAGGGAATACACAAAAAAGGTACAACCTATTTTCTAAAGATCATTTAAACTTGCAGCATAAGTATGTGCCTACTAACGAGCATGTCTTCAGAATAGATACAGCAATACAGAACATACACAATGATCTGTCCTGAAAGCAGCAATGGCAATAGGAAGGACAAAGCTTCACCCTGATCTCCACAGAGCAGCACAGGAGAGAGGTTCACCTGATCAAGAGCTGCAACGGCCTTAGGGAAAAATGCATCAAGTTGTAATGATAAATTAGGAAAGCTGTGACTGTCTGGCACTCCTTCCCATGTACAATTGGACAATATAATACAATACTATTTATAGATATAATATAATAATGATAATTATACCTAAGTAATAACTAATCATTATAACAATTAATGATTATTGTAATGTATTTAATAAATATATAAAAATACAAGAATTATAATATCTGTCCTTTAAGGATTGAGATTTCATTTATCAGAAGTAAAAGGCAGAGTATTTTGTTAATAGAAATGATAAAAATCAGACACAAGGATTCATAAACTGTCAGCTAGGTTGGGTTATTAGTAAGTGGAAAGAGAGTAACAGCCCGTAACAGGAAAGGCTGCAGCAGTACTCAGGGAAATGCTGCTGTTTCTTTAAATCTCCAATGTATCACGACGCTTACATCATGCTGCGTTGGGTTACATCATGTTACGACCAGTGATGTAACCCGTCGCAATGCAATGCACACATCGCATTTAGTCAGTTACTTAAAGAAATAGCACTTTTTCAGCTTGTCCACAGGATCACTGCGGCCAAAAGAGGTTTTGCTTGTATTAATTAAAATCATTKTACTTCTACAGTATTTCTGGGTATTCATGAAGTTCCTTGTTTTAAGAAATGTAGGAAGGCTAACAGAACTAAAATAATAATGTTCTAAACATATACAACAAATGTGTATAGCATGCAGATAGGCTTGGTCTGGCCACAAAGTGAAAATACATGAATTCATTATATAGTAAACTTAGAAGCAAATAAAGCAGGGAAGAAATTCTGAGATGCTTCACTCTTGTTATAAATGTATTCCCTCCTTAAATATAAAATACAGCTTTTTGCTTCATTAGAGTTGCATTTTTTACAGACTATGTTGGACAGAATTCTAGAGCAAAGTTTTAGGGTAAAGTTTTCCAATATATCCCAGGAGTTCTGCCCTTGTATTAGCAAAGCAGTCTCTGGCTGTAGCTGAAACCAGCATTCCCAGGAGGTGGCCAGCTGCTGAGGTAGAGCAGCCCCATGCCCAGTGCCTCCACTGCACATGCCCAAGGCCATAACAGCCAAACCGTGGCTGATGGTGGTGCAGTTGCCCAGAGGTTATTTGGAAAGATGGGGTAGCAGCAATAAATGTGATTAGAGCCAAATACTCCACACTAACAGTAATCTTTTGTCTACTGTGGAATGATAAATGAGCTGCAGTCTATGACAGGAAAGAGCTACAGCTGCGCATTCAAATATCGATCAAATTTTCAAATATGAAACRTCTGGTAAAATTGCCCACAATTATATCCAGATTATGCTGCTCAAGCATTATGGTCTGGCACCAGCACTAGAGTAAGAAAAAGAAGTGGTGWAGGTGAGAAAAAGATTAGGCTTGCTTGTTTGTAGATAAGATTGAGGTTAGGTCATTATTTCCCACTTCAGTTTTCCATACTATCCTTTGGGAAAGGATTCTTTTCTTTAAGTCTTTAAGTATATAAGAGATGAACAGTGTATTCACAAATATATYAACTCTTTTATTAATCCCATACTCCTTAATAATTTGGTTTAGATGGTGACCAGGGAAAGCATCTTTAGCACAGCTCAGATCCTGGAAAGGAAATTCTGATAAAATGTTTCAGTCTCTCTCCTGTTTTTTTCTGCTGCYATATTTGAGCAATAAAACATATCTAATCTACCAAGCACACTGTATTTTCCCTGTTGTTTTGTCCATATTCAGTCACTATTTCACCCATTCCATCTACCTCGATTAAAGACATACACAGTGGTTCTCTAAAGCCTTGCTCTTTTTCTTCTCTGCTCCACTTTGCACACCTAGCTCTACTCATAGCTTGCTTGMGCACACACACACATGGAGTGTCACTTTCCCTTGAAGAACTGACTCTGACTGGAATCATTTTCAAGGCTGGTCTGAGACTTAGATGTGAATTTGCATCTCTTCCATTGGCAGCTGTAWTCATGAAGAGTTTACCCCTTCTAGACTAAGTCTCACCCCTTCCACACTCTCTCTCACCTGCTTATTACTATCCTCTTGCTAGAAGCTAATTCAGCTGCTTCTGTGATTTCTACAAAACTCATGTCAGACAAAATTGTGTCAGGTTAGCAAAGAACCACTCTTTAAACTGATTAAGCTAAGGCATCCTGACTGAAATGGGTCAGGAGACAATCATACGAGTAGCTCCACTAGCGGAGGCAGCAAGTGCAAACTTGGAGGGTGACAAGCAGTAACTTTGTTAGCTGGCAGAGCTGCAGTCCGGAAAGGATGTATATCTACTTCCCTGAAATATTTAAGCAGGTGAGAAGTCATTAGCAAGGATTAAGAATTTGCTGGAGAAGGATGAACACTAAATCAATCTCTAAGAACAGAATTGGAAAGTAAAGTGGTATTATGTCATCAAGAAGCAGGGGTGATAATTTATAAAAGCACAGATGCCAGAAAATGACAGTAAAAGCATCAAGACATTTACCTTGATACAGCTGATTTTCAAAAATCAGTGATTCCAATTTGCAAAAGAAATATTTCGTTTTTTCTGCTCATCTTCTCCCTTGTCCTCTTTTTGTAGTGACAAGACATGCTACACAGTATGCCTATTCTTCAGAGTATCTGAAAAAAATACTAAGGAAATGCCTGAACCCAGATCACAACATAGTCAGAGTGACTATTTATTTGTGACTGAAATAGAAAGATAAATATATGGAATGGGGTCTTGATTCTGGCACTTCTGCAAAAGTCTATATGTGTATTAGGTATGCAGCCCCTAAGAAATCAGGGCAATTTAGAAAGTGYGGCATTAATCAAAGTAAAATAAGTGCATGGGTTAAATGACTAGTTCTAAAAAAAAAAAAAAATCTAATGTAAATGCAGTGGTGGAGGCAGAGAATGTGACATTGTATTAATATGGGTTGGTATACATGGARAGCATTTGAACAGCAAACAAATTTTCTCTCTGCTATGCTAAAATAACTAAGTCCTGGAGCAAATAGGGAACAAAAAGGGGACTGAAATTGAAGGGTGTCTCTAAGGCACTATACCTTCCAGGGCCCCTCCTGGGACCGTGCTAATTATGCATCAGGCGTCACTCAAGGCTTTGCCTGAAGGCACGATCAAGTCATAAAGGATTATTTATATCGTCTACTTCTGCAAAGACTGATTCTTTTCTACAGCAAAAATGTTAAACTCAGAATCAGGTCAGAATCTCATAAACATTAAGTAAGCTGAAAAGTCTTCCTTTCTAGATTATGCAAAGCCTTTAAAGGAAAAATCTGGGTATATGGTTGAATTTCTTGCTCTAAGGCTTATGCTAAAACATCTAAATTTCCTTATAATTAGTAGAACTTTTTTTTTCTAGAATTTTCTACCATCTTAGAGAAAAGTGCTGTGCCCTTCCTTCACCCAAGCAGCAAAGATTCATGATATGACAAGCTAAGCTATATTAATGAGACTTCTGTTAATGAGGAAAAAGTACCATCTAGTTGAATGGAAACTTCAKCAGTTTGTCACCCACAAGCAAAGTCATTAGCAAAATGCTGTTTTGGCTTATGAAGTCTGTGGCATTTCATATTCACGATGAAAAAAAATTGATGTGATATAGATTCTAGATATATATAACAGTAACATACAAAATAGATTTTATAATGGAGAATTTGAAAAAAATGCAGACTGGCATATGAAAATAAAGTGTTAGTAGAGAAGAGGGGTTTTTTTTGTACTAACACGCAACTTCATGAATATTTGTTGATAGTTACATTCACCAATTTATAAAATGCAATATTCATGCATCTGAATTACCACAGTGTCAAAGGTGTTTGAAATTTAAWGTGAAGTACATAACTAATAGAGAAAAAAACAGGACTGTGAGGAACYTTAGTAATGCTTTTAAAAGTTCCAGTCTCAGGTTTTGACCCCAGCATGAATTTTCTACCTAACAYGATTTACTCTCTTCAGAATGCTGTAGCTATACATTTTGCACCTCCTGCACTCTGAATAGGACACTGAAAATGATTTATCTTACGTCATTATATTATCAGTTTTTTCACTGCTAAAATATAGATGCCCTAATTCTAATCTTAAACAGGACAGTCTTCCTATTTATTGCACTTGTAGAATAGAAATGTATCTTCATAAAAGACAGTGAAACAAGTACTGACTTTAGGATAGCCATAGATTATATTCATTCACATAATGAAACAATATGTCTGTTTCTAAAATAAAATATCATTTTTATTATTTGTAGATGGAATGAAGACTATTTTACAGTATTCATTTGATGTAAACAAGACAATACCAGAGGAAAAAGTAGACCTTCAGCAGCTTAGGGAAAATGAAATAGAAAAGGTCAAAGTTAGAACAGTAAAGATCCTGCTTCAATCCATATTCAATTTAGTATCCTCTATTTTCCAAAACTGATTCTATTATATGTACACATGAGTATATGCTTGTGGATCCTAAAGATCCTAAAAGGATCAAAGGGCCCTTATAGTCCTTGCTTTATTCTCAGCATACCTAAACATAACATGAGCTTTAYGAGAAAGCTCTTAGGATGGCTGTAGGATATAATCTAAAAACCTTGCTGGAATGGCAAACCATAGGTGTATATCCACATAATGCTTGTTCCAGTGCTTATGCACATGCAGCAAACAGACCTGGAAATGATATATGGGAAGGCAGGAATTTAACAGAGAACTGTAATATCAATTCCACCTAAAATTYGAAGAGAAATCTCTCTACAAGATCTGTAGATCTGTAGATTTTCTACAAGAAGAYACTATACAGCTTGTGCTGCTAACATTACTTCTGGTAGTCAACCCAAACTAACAAGAGACCTATGAATAAATAYAAATTAGAAAGTATTTTCCAGAGACCGAATTACAAAGAAACTATTTGAACAACAGATAYTGTCCCCTAAAATGTATGTCACTTATATCATATTGTTCATACAAGTTAGCATCAATAGTTTCAWCACTAAAGTCCCTTTCCAAACTTTCCATATGTAGTCAGTGACTGGAAGAGAATGTGCAAAAGCAGGCAGCACAAAAAGACCTGCATTAATGGTGGAGGTAATAAAAAATGAAATGTGTTTCCCTGAAAACTCTAATGGGATCTTAATTACTCCCTGATGAGGTATTCAAAGAAATGCCTGCTCTTCAGGACTACCTTCCTTTACTGACTAGCTGCCTCAGATGATACTATAAGACACCAGCTTCAGTCCTGCTCCCTTGGGAATTCATTCTGCAAACAGTTTGATGGCTATGTGCCAAAAGCTGCGGTCAATTTTACTTTTGAAAATCCAAGATAACTTAATAAACTCAGTACATGGCATATACGACAGAAGAATGTGGCTGCATATAATCCCATACAAAGTTATTGTATTGCTTAGGGATTGGAATCAAACAGAAAGTTGATAACCTACAAAGGTAATCATCCCAGAAAACTTCAGAAGAGAGAGTGATAGTGGAACATTTCCATGCCTTTTATTATGTTCAAAGGCATTAGAAGRAGTCAGAGAGCAACAAAAGTCAGAACTGCACATATATATACAGTTGTCTTCTAACTATTCTTCAAAAGAATTGAAAMTCTGTAAAATATTTATCTCATGAACAGAAACAAAGACTATCAAGAAAGAAAAGAAATATCCTAATTAAAATAACAAACAGAGCATATATAATGACACTTTCAGTACTTGTCCAGAGGATCCCAAACATCTATATAAATTTTAAYCAAAATTCAGATGTGAGGTTTCAATTTGCTCAGAAAAAGTAAGCTGCATGTTGTTAAATCTTTGAGATCCTAAGACTCATATTAATCTCCAATTAAGGAAGCTATRTTTGGTTTCTCCAGTTTACAGATGTTAGATGTTGGAACCAGGAACAGGCTCAAGTCTGGGTTCCAGATTTCACCTCTTTAATGGCTTTGCAGGTTTTCTGTTTTCTTTTTTTTTTTTTTTTCTCCGTAGAGATCAATTACTCAGTCTTCATAAAGATGMAATGGTTTAACCTCTAACTGAACTCTAATTAAAGTGACATTTTTGCCCTCTTTCCATATACTACTTGTTGAATGACTACGAACAGCTTGAAATCAATGTAATTACTCACAGAAATAAATASTGTTTGTGCAATATTAGATAAAGAGCAGAGAACTAGGGAGCAGAGAAATAAGCCCAGTCACCTCTGCACATGGAGAAAGTATAAAATTTCTTTTTGACTTGCAACTTAGGCCCCTAGAGAAAAGGAAGAACTGAGGCTTAGTAAACAGCAGACAGGGGAAGCCTCTCCTGAAAGCAACTCATAGCACCAGTGATAGGCAGGATTTATGAGCAATTAGTCAGTGTTTTAATTATGAAATATATATTCTCTTGTACAATAGTTTCTACCATTCTGTTAGAAGTTCAGACTGACAGTCTATTATTTAAGCAAAATCCCACACGTTACAGCTCAAAGTGGCAAAACATTGAATAGACAGAAAACYGAAAGAACTTTCAAATGTAATACTAAAAACCAAATTAGCTTTCAGAGGAGTAACATACTTGTAAAACAAAGAAGCATACATAAATAAATATATAATGCAGGCAACACACCAGAGTTTCAATTAGGGGGAGAACTAAAACAGCTTTAAYGAGTCCCTTAGAGATTGTCTGCAATGTGTGAAGCAGCAGAGCGCAGAGATCCCTGAGCTACCACTGAACAGGCTCATGGGCGTCTAGGAGCAGAATAACTGTATCGCATTCCTATCACCCAAGCTAATTAGCTCGGAGGTGCAAGAATACTTAGTTTGGGCRCAGCGACCCATTATGTTGTGCAGGAAGAGCTCTCCTCTCCCCATACAGCACTGTGCAATGTAGATACATGGGCTGATGTGGGGTTAGCTCAGGAATATTTGAAACAGTCTTGTATTTCATACTGAAGACATCCTCTCAAGGTTTTGCCTCCAGAAACTGGAACTCATCTGTRTTATATTCAGTCTCTGAAACATCTGATTTCTAATGGCTTTTCTTTTCATAATTTTAAGCAATTATTAAAATAGCATCTTTTAACAAAATAAAGAAATTAAAAGTTCTCCAGTTCACAAATGGATCCTTTTCTTTTTAACTGCATCTATTTTTGACTACTTACCAGAATTTGGTACTACCAAATAGCAGTGTTTACAGAGGAAAAATATCTTTGTAAGAAAAAAATGTTTTGTTGCAGCTTTGCTACTGTACAATTACTCTTACAGTTTAATGTATATGTTATTCTAGATGGATAATTATTACAATTTAATGTAATAATATACATTGCAATAATGGCTTTGCATGTCAGGTGCCAAGTTAAAGAAGTTCAGTTCCCCTCTTTCTTTGTTAAAAAGTGAACAAACAAAAAGGCCATATGTATATTTTTAGTTGCATGAATTCAGAGCCAAAATAGTTCAACGTGACAGCAAAGCACCTCCAAAACATAAGCTAATGAAGTCACCTCAGTTGTAGCTCTCTAACCTGAGAGAAATCATACTATTTATTTATCTCTATTATTTTCAGACCATTTCTGACCAGTCCCAAATGTCATGCCCTCTGATAATACTCAGTGCCAGTCATCCTGGCCTCATAGTCCCTCGCTGTAATTATAATCTCACATGCTGGCATCACAGCACTGAGCCATGCCTAGGAAATGAATCTGTAAAGCGTTGTGTGTTGAAAGGCTCGTGCTGGGAAAACCTGTCCCCCGGCTCCAGATTCAGCTCTACGTCCACTCGTGGAGCTACCACACGATCTGTTCTGATGGTTACAGCCAGGTAAGACCACGTAGTTACTGAGGTCTGTATGTARTGCTGTCATGCACAGTCCTGCATGTTCGATATCTGCTGTGTTGAGAAGCCTGACGAAATCTCAGACTTTCTGATAGAAATGATGACCTTAGAAAGAAACATTTCTATATAGATGTCCCTGGGTTACAACAAAAAGCCAAATTCTCCATCCAGCAAGAGAGCTACAATTAAACAATACTGAAGGTTGTTACATAGGCATGAATAAACACATCATCAGTATAGCCCCTTACAAATTCACAGTGCCCTGCTTCATCCAATTTTGATCATCATTCATTTCTGCTAAAAAACCCCTGCAATATTTGAGTTGAATATTTATACAGTGTTCTCACCCTGATAAGCTGAAGGAGGCTGGTATCCCTACATCTTATTTGTTGTCTACTGCAAGACTATACTACCTAAATGTCATCCTTCAAAGATGTTTACTGTGGAAAAGTGGGAAAGACTTTCTTTTTTTTTTTTCTTTTTTTTTTGTGCAGATTACAAAATCTTTAGTTTTTCTATTACAAATTATTATTAAAATTATTGTTGTTGCTGTTGTTGTTATTTGCAACACTGGGTACTTCTTCCAAAGAAATCTCTCAAAATGCTGCATAGCTAAAATGAATTTTCTAAAGTGTCTAGCAACAAGGATACGTAAGGTTAGAGCTAGGATTATTGCTGTGTTCAATTTATTCAAAAAGAATGTAAGAAGAAGAAAACACTAGGGATGCCCTCCCTTTCTTGTKCCTAAATAACTACTGGAATGATAAACACATTTCTAGTGCAAAATTTAACAAGGATTTATGCTTATATTATAYTTGATTTCTAATACAGAAAGACATGAGTTATTTTCTTATTATAATTACAATATTGCATCTCTTTTCTATGCAAGGATTTTTACTCTCCTAGTTTAATTAAAGTTCTAGAAGAGAAAGCAAGAGTTCTTTTTACTCTATTCTATACTCAATGCTGTTATTCATATGATATTGTTCTTTCTTACTTCAAACAGTAAATTTGAGCCATAGGAGTTTTGCGGCCATTAGTTAGTTAGTGCTAACCAAAACTACCGTGCATATTGACAACTTCCTGACAGTAGTTTCACCTACTGTACATATGTTATTCTTTACAAATAATAACTCTATCATCAGGTCTATTAATTAAAGAAGAAATGAACTGAACCTTCCCATGTTACCTAGGTACTCATTTTTCTGACTGCATTATGTATGGCTATTCTACATTTTTTTTAGGTTTTCTGAGAAAGACTGTAAGATTTCTTTCACAATTTCTAGCTTGGTTTAATATGACTATGACACTCGGGGATTTACATCTGTCCATCTGTACAAATAATTACACTGCTAACTTATTTCAGCTTCAATTCCAATGTCTCAGGTTGCTACAAGTTTTTTCAAAAAAAAAAAAAAAAAAAAAAAAAAAAAACAGCAGAGATCCGATCTAATGCTATCTCCAAGGGAAGGCAGAATTAGCTCAGATGTTGTGCCTTCCCAACTGCAACCATCAGCAGCCCAAACCACAGCAGCACATCAACCACCTAGGGACTTTGGGACTGCCCAAAACAATGTCATCTTTTGCCTCTTTGACCTGTCACAGGGGACGTGGAAAGATCTGGGAGTGCTGTAAAAGGCAGGGAGGCAGAGGGATTGAATAGGAGACCAAACAAATTTTAATTCTATTGTATTCTACTGATTATTATTTCCCAATACTATGTGAGAGCTCCCATAATGCTAAACACTTGAGAGGGTGGGCAGGGGCAGGGGGAAAGCACAGTTTTTTCTGTCCTTACAAGTTTAATCAGTAAAGATATCCAATTCAGATATGGTGATTCCAAGGGACCAAATAAGAAAGTGGTTCTAACTTACATTATGAAAATCTCCTTTGTGATATTTTTGTTTTTGTTTTTGTTTTGTTTTTTCTTGTTATACCCCATGGTAGTGTTTTGCTCGCATAATTTAGCTTTGGTGACCCGCACAAAGCTGTTGCCATCAAAGACACAGTACTATCCATACAGTGGAATGGTGAAAATATGTCAAATATTTGTGCTAGGATGCAGTAAAGCATAGAATTTGTGCATGGAAAACTGCCGGGGAAGAAAGAAAGTCTCATCTCTTTAGTAGAAAGAAAAAGAAAAGAATTTAATAAGAAATTCGAAGAGAACTGGGTGCAGTGAAGTTTACTTGTGTTCCAACAAAGGTGTCAAGAAAGAGAATCAATCTTAATATAAGTGTCAAGGCAGAAAAAATAGAAGACTTGAGGAAGAAAGTGACAGTGTCAAAGGAGGTTTAAAAGGAAGAGAATTGATTTTAGCTGCTTTTGTAACTGATATACTTTACACTGAAGTATTGGGCTTTATTTCCTTTAAACTTCAAAGTTTCTTGTTGAGTTAGTTCTTTTTCCCACACTCAGAAATAACAATTCTGAAGTATTCCCTGAAGCARGAAGTAGAAACCAGATGCCTCTCTCCTTCAAGAGCACCTTAACAACTTTTCCTATGATGCTGCCTAGATCAACAAACATTCARCAGTCTGGTGCCCTCTAAATGGAAACGGCTAAGAAAATCCACTCCAGAATACCCTAYTGTATGGATATTGAAACACTTTCCATCCTCTTGAGAGCAACATGTGGGTTCATGTTCCCTTAGCAGAGGAAATAAGTGGACTGCCTGCCACATTCTGACTAAGTGCCTTGAATGCCACGTAGTGAGTTAAAGGGAATTTGCTTCTCTTCTGCCTCCTAAATCCATCCTTGAAAAAAATCTATGCTAGTGTTAAAAGGCTGAGAATATTTGCTTTTAAACCACCCATAAGCTTAAAGGGTACAACGTAGTCCATACTATAAATGCATGCCACGTAACAAATCAGCTTTGCCCCTTGTTGTCAAAGCTGAAAATAGAATACAAATCGGAAGCTGTTTCTTCCTTTTTAGGCAACCATTATTTAACTGCTAAAGAACAGGTGGAATGATTCCTGTCTGTGGCATAGCTAAATCCACATCACTGACAAAATACCACTGGAATCTGTGTAATAATGAATGTTCATTCATAGTAATGAATGAACACAACGAAATCTGCATTTCCTAAAAAGGATTTACTAGACTCGGGATTTATTTATGATACTTTTAGAAACAATRGAGTCTTGGCAGAGAACAAAACCACACTCCATCCTACACTGCTTTCTCTTCTCTTCTAGCATTATTAATCTCATTTAATCCCACATATGCCACTTTTGACCTTTCAGTAAAAGAAATACGTTGTATGCATTTCCAAGAAATGCAGCTGAATGGACACAGAAAGAACAACATACGCTTCCCGCAAGCAGAGATCTCTTTTTCCGCTGCCTTTTGAATGTACAGAAGTCCATCCGTGCAGCCAGGCATGTGCCCCCCACGGCCTGACTGAAATCACTCTGGCAGGAAGAACAGACCGTCTAGCCAGACTGGTAGCGAGTAAGGCATCTAACAAGCATTTTCTGAATCACGGAAAACAAAGATACTAAAAATGTGYTTTTTCAAGTTAAGGAAATAGCAAACTCAGTATATTCATGGTCTTAAAAGACAGGAAGAACTGTACAAATTATCAACTACAATTCTGTATATTTTTACTATTACTTTTCACTCAGGTAAAACATTGTGAGCCCAACTTGTATTTTTCTAATGCACACTCTAGATGAATATGTTCTTGATAAGAAGAATAAACTTTCACTTTCCTTAGGATTTTGTTTCAGTATTGCATAGCCCTTACTAATGAAATGAAACTAAATTAAATTAAATTAAATGATCACACCTAGGACTGTTTTCTCATTTGAATTAGTCTGATTTCAGAATCTCACCCATTTGTTCTTGTGCCTTTTCTCATACTCATAAAATGTGTTTTAGTACTTGTTATTTGCTCCCTGGAAAGGTACTTAAACACCGTAATCAAGTCACTTGAAATCTTCTTTTTCATAAGCTAAACAGATTGAGTCCTTTAAATCTTTTGCTGTATGGCATTGTCTCTGGCCTTTAAATAGCTCTCTTCTGCATTCTCCAGTTCCATACCATTTTTTAAAATGTGACTTATACCAAAGTGTCCTAAGAAGAAATTTTGGAGACTGAAAATATCTACTGAAACAATGCTCTGTARTATTTCAAAATATTAAAATAATCACAAGAAGAAAGAAAAAGAGTAATAATAATATAATAATAAAATGCAAGTATATCAAATCAAAACACTAACCTGATGTGTTACATGGCTATTAATGCTACATATTACATGGCTACAACATTATTGATAGCATGTATGCTTAAAACAAGGCCTTCCTAATTGGGCTTTTCTTATAGTGAAGCTAAGTTTAGACATAATGTTATTAAATAAAATAAAATAAAATAAAAAGGACCAGTACCAGCATTATATTTTCTGTGGTTGTTCAAGCAGATAATGACTGGGAATCTGGAGGAGTAAAAAGAGGAATTTTATTTACACTCAAATATCAAATATCAAATTGAAGAATTCATRAAAAATGATAGAATAAACTGAATCACACAACAATCTTCCTAACAACCATCTAAATTATCATATGACTTGGATGCCATTTTGGAGGCTTTGAAGCAGTTACCCTCTTTTAATTTAAAAGGTTTGAATCTATTTATTGCTAATGAATGATCTATGCTGACAGTTCTCAAACCAGAAATATTCATTTATTTTACAAGATGGGTACAACAAAAGAATGTAAGTTATGACTTATCAGAGATTCATTGCTGCCTGCCAGTGGCTTGAATACGATCAAGAAAAGCACAGTTTCTCACAGTGAATACACTTCTATCAGCAGAAGCATACTTACATTTTATTTCCAGATTTAGTTACTAACATGCCTGGGCTTAAAAAAGAGATGTAAAAGAAATAAATCAAGAATTATTGAGCTAATTAAAGTTAACTAAGGAAATTATCAATATTGTCTGAGCATAAGCTTGTATTTCTTTAGTCGTCCAGTGAAATCTCAAGCATACAAACTGATACAGACACCTCCAGTGAATGCAACTCTGCAACTCTGAAATGGATGAGCAGGCAATTATAAGTGATGGAGACAATGAACAAACCTTGATGAGTCACTTGCTTTAACAGGAACATCCATCTGCATGGTTAGAAACAGTAAAAAAAAAGAAGAAAAAAAAAAAAAAGGAAGAAGAGATAGGCAGGTGGCCACTATGTATAATTATTGTACTGTTGTTTTCAGATGCATCTATGAGACATACTGGAAAGAAAACTTATGTTTTAGGGATAAAGAGAACCACAAGACAGCAAACATGCAGCAGAAAAAAACATTTTCAAACTCAAGAAGCTACTGAAACCACTGTAATAAAATTAATATAATGTCTCTCTCTATATATATATATAAAAAGAAAGAAACGGACAGGACTACATTCTGGGTTAATACCACAACTGCAGAAGGAGAATGAAAAAATAAAGAGACAAACTTGAGAAGATGCTTAAGACAACAGTGGAACATGAGAAGTTTCTAATTATCCACACAATTAATGTTCATTAATAATTGCAAAATTAATATATTCAAATTAAAATGGGAAAAGATTTCCTGAACTACTCAAATTTCATAATTCAAATGAAATTTTGATCTTACATATGATAGAGGTCTCTCATTAGCCCTTAAAAGGTTCCACCTTTAACTAAAAATTTGAACTGAGATTACTAAAGAAATGGAGTAGATATAATGAAATTGGAGTCAAAGTAATAGATATCGCAATATATACATGTACTTTATATATATTAGAAATTAAAAGTTTATGCAAGAGCCCTTTAACATTTTAATTGGTCTTGAAATAAACACATTTAATGTAATACAGAAYGTTGTGTAGATTTCGTTTTCACTTATTGCAGTATATTAATCTTTCAAAAGTATGATGCAAATTCTCTACAAGTCAATGTTTTTTCATATGGCTTTTAGCAGGCTCCAAAACTAGACTCTGTGAATGTGAAAACTTAAGAAGAGATCTCCAAATAATCATATTGTACATTAGAATCTTTTCAGAAAACATGAATGCATTTCAGTCCACACAAAGGATKGTTAGGGCCTACACTAAAAATGAAAATAGAACTACCAAATATGACTGCTTGGACCTGTCTATATAAGTCTGAAAGAAGAAAATAAAAAGATAGAGGCTGATGTAAGAAAAACATGGGCCAAAGTCCTTAGAGATGCATATTAAAAAGTGCATTATTTGGAGAAAGTACAGAAGACAGACTGAAGGGATCACAACCAAAAATAGCTATGATGYTGTGCTATCAAAAATATAGGAAGGAATATATGGAAATAGTAGGAAAGATAGAAATAATAATAATAGAAATATAGGAAAGATAGTCTGCATCCCATTACAAWTTTTTTGAACCATTTATCCTTTGATATCTGTACTGCTGTTTCTGGAAAAATACAGGTTTTCTTTACAAGCTTAGACTGGCTTCACCCTGACCTAGGCTCATGAGAGAGGAAACATGATGCACTCTGCACAATTTATGGCCTGACAGAAATCCAAGTCAGACCTTCCAGTGAGCATGCAAATTACTGACTGTTTTAGAAGTGGCTGCTCCTTCACTCAATAGCAACAACCCTGCTATTGAGTGAGTCCTGCTCAGTGAGCAAGACCTGAGAAATGCGTTATCATATCCAGAGTGTAAGAAATCTTCCATACTACCTTGAGTCAGAAAGGTACAGGATACACTTTCATACTTAAAATTTCTTGTCCGCTAACAATCAACAGTTCCCCATTTTGCTAGAGTTTTGGGTTGCTCTCCAGTGGTAGCCAGCGTTCTCCACGGTTGTCCTAAATACTTAACTTGGGCACATTGAATGATTTGGCTGCTATCAGGTGTTGCTTCACTGGTGTCCTGTCAGGGGACTGGGCAAGATCCAACCTACCATCTGCTGAACTTAAGGAAAGAGATAAAGTGCTTAAATGATTCCTAACAGAGCATATAACTCCCCTCAAAAATTGAAATAACAGACTCAAGGATAAACTCAATAAACGTTTTCCATTCTGGGGCAATGCTTAAGGAAGCTCATTTCTGTAACCAATGAACTTACCTATTAAGTGCAGTGAACTATATTTGAGGTCAAAGGTAAGTTGGCAGGAAATGTCAATCAAATACAAAATTGTACAGAAAATATAAGGCAAACAAATTGTAAATCAAATTTGTTAATAATTTTTTATGGTTCAAAATTTACAAGGAAAAGCTTTGTGGTTATAGGCAAGGCATTRCATTTTTGGGAATAGTAGATAAGACTTAAAACTATTTCTTCATAAACTTCAGGAACTATCTCCGAATATATGTAAGTGGTATCAACTCTGCAGGAGTGTGTCACACATTGTGTTATTTATGAAAAATGCTAAGAAAATCTAGTCTCAAAATTCTCACCAAAAAACATAACAAAGCAGACTTATAATTGTCCAAATTAATATTATTGATAAGAAAAGAGAAAACTTTCTTCACTCACTTGATTTTCTACAATATGTCATGTAGGGGCAGGTAGGAGAATCATCCTTACTTTTTGTTGGTAGACATAAAAGTTGGTAGCCCTTGGTATTTTATTCTATTTCAGCTGAAGTTCAYATTACCTTCAGCAATAATGACTAGAATAAAATTACCAATTGTGTATACATATATTATCTTGATTATGAGCTGACACACATTCAAATTATCAAGGTGTGAATCTTTACCATTACAATGCATTAGATGAACTGTGGCTACTCTTAAGATGGGTACCTTAAACTCTCRACAATCATAAGGTAAAATGCATTGGCTTAAACATCCTTCATTAATTCTTTTTACATTTACATTTACAAATTAATGTATTAATAGGGATGTGCAYGCAGTCATCTTGTGTGGTTCTCTCTTGTATGCAATAGTTTATTTGTGGGTCTGAGCTCTTTAAATCAGGCTTGGTTGTGGGGAAGAAAGGGCAATGCATCTGTCAGTAGAAAGGGAGCACATCCACCATGGCACCCTTTCCACTTTGAAAGGAAATCAAGGTTACAACTGAGGTTACAGCTAACTGAAGGCAAGTTAGGGAATACATGACCAAATGTTGTATTAAGGAAATTGGGACCAAGAAAAAATGTGTCTTTTTCTATTGATACTCAATACTCCTTGGGTTTTGTAAGTAAAAGATAGTATTTTCTAGTCCTACACAACATAAATGTGCTTCATGCAGCATGTATAAAATGCCTTGGAAGAATTAAGCTGTGAACACAAAAGTAGTTGGTTGCTCTGTATAGGGTTTGTTTAGCAGCTGCAAGGAAGTAAATGGTGTCAGCATGGGGTAGGTCTCTGGCCAAAGTGCCTGGTCCCAGTGCACAAGCACGTATGGCCATTAGATGTAGTCTCAGGAGGTTATTTATAGGTCATGCTAAGTATTTGTTTTAGAATAAGATACAAGGGTTATGCCAATTAGGTCACAGCCATCTGGCAGACCTGCGAGAGGAAATACTTCATGGTCTCCACAGGAGTAATTTCTTTACTAGCTGAGAGAAAGTAAAGAAAATTAAAGGACTCTCAAAGACATTTGAAATGATTAACTTGCATCTCTAAACAGCACACTTTCTTCCAAAACCCATTTCTGATTACTAAACTTTATTATATGCTTTTTTTTCATTCATACTTTTGGAAAGCTTCACAGTAGAAACATGCTAACTATACAGCACAGTGTTTCTTTCATTCATCAGCAATTTATCTGATCGCTTACAAATTTAAATACTTTACACTGGCAGTTTATATGCCTTATCCATCCACAAAGCTTTCCTCATCTTTCAATATTAGAATGCCCTAGGACCCTCTTCTGGCGTAGCTTTTATTTCTTATAATATGTCTTCTATCTCTTTGAAGAAATTATATCTCTTATCTCATTTCTGGCCCTACTTTATGAACATTGAGAATAAAGAATTAAATGTAAACTTTGATAGCAAGGCTTCTCTCTTTCGTCTATAATAAGTCAGATCATCTTTTAGATGCCCCAGTTTTAATTTCTTTACTGAATACTTAAAAATCTTCACGGTACAACGGCTCCCAAATCTATTGTCATTTAGACCTGCCAGAATTTTGCTTAGAGGTCACAAACTAATAGCAATGATAGGCAAATTGCAGCCTGTAAATGGGTCAGGGAGGAGAATAAGATAGAGCCTACAAAAGACAGTGTGTGTACATGGAAGCACACATGTAGTCTTTCAGGTTTTAAGTATATGGGAAGTAACTTGAGCCTTTTACCATGCAGGAGCACTTCCTGCTCATAAGTTTCTAAACCTAATCACAAAACAAGTATGATCCTCACTTTCCAAATGGGCAACCACGGTAGCAGATTATCAGCAAATATTTAATGTGATCTCTATAAGAACTGCCTTTAGAACTTCTCAGTCCCAACATAACTTCCCTGAGAAATCTTGCTGTCTGATCCACTGGTTAGAAACCCCTGTAAAGTTCTGACTTGTTGAGAATATTCACAGCAGAGAAAGCACAAAAAAAATCTTTCTGCATATCCCAAATAACATAATTTTAGAGAGAAATCAAATTTTCTGAATATACTGACAAGTCATATTTTGTGGGTCTTTACACAGAAAAGAGATCAGAAAGTATCAATGACAATATTTCCAATTTAACAGGAACTTATCTACAGAGAAGAAAAATTTGTGAAGAGAAATTAAAAGTTTAGAGAATAAAAAAGAAATATTTATCTGAGAGAAAATAACCAGGTATGTGTAAGTGATTAAATTCTTCTCAGAGAAGACTGGCTTCATAAAAAGTTGTTTAGGGCAAATAAGATTTTAAGAAAGTACATTTCAAATAATTTTWAAAAATCTAAGAAATGCAGAGTTTTTAAAAAACACAGTGCTGTGGAAGCACRTGCTGAAATCTGCAAACACAAGGGAAGACCAAAACCAATACAACACTTTCAGTTGGAGGAAAAAAAGGAAACAAAAAATAGTCAACTTTGCTTCACATCTGCATTTTCCCAAAGAAAGGTGTAATAAACCTGCATGTAAAAATGGAAGGTAACTTCATAAGTGCATACAGCACCAACTAATGCTTGTAAAAGAAATGGAAAAGTGAAAAAAACAGCAAAAAAGGTTACTTTTGGTAAAATAGCAGACATGAGAAGATCATTCACTAAGTACATCAGGAAGGAACAGATGCTTTGAAGTATGCCCATTTTTAACGCAGATTTTAACGCAATTATCATCTTGTTCTTGTATAGTAAGGRTGACTGTATTCTTATTTCTGTTGAAACAAAGAAGGAAAATGATCATAAGATAAAAAAAAATGAATATAGACAARCAAATCTAAAATCCACATTTGGATTTTGAAAGAAGTCAGTTAATTATCTTAATGCTAAGACATACTGATTTATTAGATATTCTATGTTAGATTTTCCATATTAGACACTATGCAAAACAAAGAGGATAAAACAGCGTATATCAAAACTTCAATATCATATTAAAAATGRCACATGTGGAAGCAACATTCATAAAATGAATAAATTGCTTTTTAATATTTTGAAAGCCTCATTCATGCTAGTATCTTACAGATGCAATATCACTTACTAATGGGAGGAGTGGCTGACACACCTGAGGGCTGTGCTGCCATTCAGAGAGACCTGGACAGGCTGGAGAGCTGGGCAGAGAGGAACCTC
>NW_028186867.1:3981143-4044690 GCF_003343005.1 Rhea americana | reverse complement strand
ATTCTACGATTCTGTGATTCTAATGTATTTAAGTATTTAAGAAGAAGACAAAACTAAGTGTTACAGGSCATGTTTATAGGCCATGTTTTCAAAGGTGCTAAAAGATGAAAATTATTGCTAGACTAAAGCAAAATAGGTGTTAGATGATGGAGGTATTTCAATGGTCTTTAGCTGGCTATCTATCTTGCTGAGGCATTTTGTAGGCTACTCTATGCATCTAGAGAACTGGTGCTCCCAAAATCTGAAAACTTATCCCCCTCTCCAAGTCTTGTTATATCCCCAATACTTGCAAAGCATGTTTATACAATAGAGTGTGGGACAAGCATTTGATGATGACAACAGACAATGTAGCAAGTGCAGGTCATATTAAAAAAAAGGGGGGAACTAACTTAAAGAAACCACTAATGTACCACCACAGACTTCATGGGATCCTGAAGTAGTACCCTGCAGGACAAATGCAGTCCATTAAGGGAACTCAGGAAGTGATGAATCTGAGGGACTAAGCCATGAGAGAGAAACGGTCTTTCTCTCTTCACCCAATGTATTACATCTCCATAGTTGTTTTTCTGGTCTACATATTCCTTAACTGTCTCCCTTCAAAAAATTATTTAAGAGCCCTAGTTGATGTTTCCTTACTTTTTGCTCTTCCTCGTGTGTAATTTTGATAAAACAAGAAATAATGAAGAATTTCTGAATAATGTATTTGGGGAAATGAAAATTGAGACTATGTCTACGCTATGGTATTCACTTGTAAAGTGAGCATAGGGTCCACAACAAAATTCAATGACAAGTAAAATAAGTCATTGCAAAGAATAGTGAAACTGAATAAAGAGAAAGAAATATGGCTTTAATATTCCTCAATAACTTATTGAGAAAATGATAAAAAACACATGTGGCTAGAGTTAAGAATACAAGTTTACCTATTAAATTCATTTGCTCTGTTTTAGTTTTGAGAGTGAGAATTGAAGGTATAACGATAATCCCTTGATAATGAAATAAAGATTAAAGCATCTACTGTGATTTTTAGAGACTTTTCCCATTTGARTTCGTATTACTGCATTTACTGGTATTCAGTTCTGTTTTTATTAAAATCTGCCCTCTGAGAGATTGTCACACTCAGCTGCTCTCTTACTTAAAAATATCTTTGGGACATTGTTAGTGACAAAACCAAGTAATTATTCCATATAGAGGATTTCACGCTGAACCTCTCCATCACAGTACACATCTGATTTGATCCAATTCCCAAGGACTCAACCTAGTTATCAATTACAATGCAGCATCCAGCACCTATTCCCTCAAGGCTGCACACACCATTGTTTAGGTAGATTGAGTCCCAATAATAAAAATAATATGCATCAGCAAAGGCATAAATGCATCAGTTCTTTTGACTGAGATACCTTAGGTCTGATAGCAAGGCATTTGCAGGGTGAGAGCTCTCTCTTTTATAATATATCATGCTGGATGACTTAACATAGCGGAAGTTTTAACTCCARCATGATGATAATGAAAACTTCACATGCTGTATATTGTCAACAAGGCAGAAACTTCACCATGCTTAACATTTTTTTCTCAGTTAGGTAAGAGGATATAAACTGCATCTGGCATTCTGTATCATTCGGCCCTGTAAAGATAATATGGAGAATACAGAGTCAATGGCACTCTGATAAATCTATCTCTGTCCTAAGTTGAGCTTTAAATTATAAAGACAAAATAATTTCTTTTTACCTAGGAATGTTTACCATAACTCATCATAACATATAGAACAAAATTGCACTACTGTAGAATCAATTCTGCCACCCAAACCCTCGCAAGAATTTCAGATCAAGCATTACCACTCCATTACAAACTGGTGAATTCTCACTATGCTTCTCTTGCAAACCTTTGTTATTTTATATCAAAAAAATCAGTCGTCCGGTGTGAGTTTGTCAGCGTGAGTGCATGTTTTGTTTGGACAGGTATTTTCCCTTCTATAAAACCGTCGGCCCACAAAAAYAGATTTAATATTTACAACCAAAGATGGATATGTCTTCCTATCTGTGTAAGATAAAACATAAAATGGCATCTGTTTGCATGTTTTACTTCTGTATTCACCAACATCATTTGTGGTGCTCCAATGATGTCGAGTGTTAGAAAAAATTAGTTTGCTAGGTAACTTGTGCTCCCTCTGCTGGCTGAATAAAGCACGAATGGCAAGTGAAAGCCTAACCACTGGAGCAGTATTTCACGTGCAGAATCTATTAAAATGTCCTAGACGCACTAAAAATACCACAGAAAAGATAATCTGATTATTACATATTTATAATATGAAGAAATGTATATATTTGCATTAGGTTTCTATTTGTCCCATTGCATATTTACTAAATCAGACAAGATATCCATGATTTTCAGCTATGATGGTTTGTAAACATTACAGTGATTAATGGGATAGTCATCTGAGTGAGTACAAAGTAATTGCTCTCCATTAGATTAAATATGTCACACCCTGTCAATTAAAAATCCATTTAACAYCAACCCAGAAATAATAAGCATTTTGGAGTGAGGCACCAGAAATCCTATTTGCAACAAAAATTCCTTATATGAATGGCGCAAGAAGTTGACTTAGCATTGCAAATAAATTTATTCTTCACTATAAGTTTGCCTACAGCAAGTACTTTAAAAGACAAATTTTCTTTTTATTATAACATTTCTATAATGGAATTTTAGTACATCAGTGCCAGATAGCTGTAAGCATTAGTTCATTTTCATTGTTTCATAATTATTTCTATCTTGTTTGTCTTCTGGGGTACCATAGGCACTATAATGATAGATATTACCTCTGCATTAAAAAAGAAAGAAAATAAATAAAAGTAACAAGATAAAACCATCTATATTCCCTTAGATGATGATRATATCACAAACAGAAATGAAATACTATTGCTAACATTCTTTCTTTCTTGACTAACAACTAATGCATTAACACCAGAAAATGTAAGCATAATTAATTGATTGTATGTAATTCTAAGAATATTAACTGGAATTGTAAGTAACAGGCACTGACGTGAAGACTTGCGTGCTGGTAATGCTCTTTCACTTTATAAAGGATGTGAAACAGAAGCATTATGCAATGATCTAAAAGGTTCAGAAGCAATTTTTGCCTTCATTGTAGTAGTGAACAATTTTGCCTGAGGAATTCTGAGAAGAAAATGCTGGGCATTTGCTTTGCTTACAATTTGTGTTAATTTATTCCTAAATACATCAGCATTTACAGTACAGAATTACATAGCTGCTTGAGTCACACACTATYTATGACTATTACATTGTTGTTCCCATGCTTGCTTTCTATTCCCTTTCCAGTCTTTCAAATGTCCAGTGAAAGCAAGCTTCTGTCACTTCTCTTGGAAAATCAGCCCAAGACCCTAATATCTCTCAAGGTTACAATAGGTCTAATTTCTGCCAAATCAAAAAATGAGTAATGAATAATTCATTTAGGTATTTCCATAGAAGAGGAATGGTTCATCAGCGTTGGCAGTTAGTTCAGCTATTCAACAAGTGTCAGTTTTGTGTGGAGCTGCAAACACGGTGCGAAGTAAGAGAAACTGAACTAAATTTGAAATAAGATAAAAATAACTTTTAAAAAGTGGACAGATCTATGCAAAACATATCTGAATGAAAATCAATGAGATAATAAAACTGTTAATCTTCTATGATTTCTACAGGTGAAATGAAACCAGCACTAATACGAATAGTGTAGCCATGATATTGCTAAGAACAGAGAATATTCTACATCACTCATTATCCCAATATTGAGGGAGGATCCACTTCATTGCCTTTAGGTCAGAATGTCTTAACTTCAGGAGTCATGTTGGTTTGTGTTTTGGAGGAAAGCAAGAAGATGCACAGTGTAAAGCAGCAGTGAATATGAACATGTTTTGCAGGAATGAAGAAAAAAGCTACATTAAAAAAAAAAAAAGAAATCTAGCAGCAGTCAATGGACAGAACGAAGTAAAATCATCTGTCTGATCTGTCTCATGCCCCACATGACTAAAGACTGTTTCTTTTGCGTCACTGAGCCGAATGGCACAGCCGTTACATCTCCAAAGGCACTGCTCTTTGACTAAAAGGATGATAACAGTAATTTATCTTTGAAGAAGAAACAGTAATTCATCGTGTTTTAAAGAAAATTCCCCCTACTCTAGCAGGTTTTTTAACATGATGTAATGACGAGACTCTAGGAAATTGTGCCAAAAATCCCGTTCAGATTAGATAATGCCATACTGAGTGCGGAGCCTTCTCACTAGGCTTCACTGCGTATCAGTTCCTGAAAAGGCCATTTGGGTACAATCTGTAAAGTGCCTGTGGAATGGGCAACTCTCGAGGGAAGAACAGCATTTAGAAATCAGCAGCTAAATCTGAATTTAGCTTTAAGGATTTAAGAACTTTATTTCATCTAGATTAGAGTCCTGTTCTTTGGTGTCGGAAGGTATTTGTGACTGTTAAAAGCAAGAATGTAAAATAAGGGCCTGGATTACCCACAGCTTTATCCTGGTAGGCAGAGGGGAGTCAGACATATGCCTTCTCCTCTCTCACAGATGCTGCGATATTTCTGGATTAGGAGGAGGGGATCTGCTGGACCCTAACAGGGAAAGAATTGGCTTCAGGCCGTCAGACACAATGGGGACTTTATCCTTCACAGTGCAGAGTGATTTTCTCTCCCTTGTTCAGTTTATGTTTCTGTTTAACTGGGATTATATGCAAGTCTTGTTTTCTGTTATTAATCCCTCTCACTTTGGAAAGCTATACAAGCATTTTGCAAGAGRATGTGTCTTCTTGTGCATGATTTTTGTACAATAAAAGCTGGAAACACATTTGAGTAACAGAAGAATTTTAAATCTGGTTTTTTTTTCCAAAGAAGAGAAAGAATTGACTGAAAGGTTAAAAATAAACAAGTCATCGACAGAAACTATGACAATCTTGAATGTGAGAAAAACTCATTTTATATTTTTTTCTCGAAAAGACATTATTTTTCCTTTTGTCAAATTATTCAAACATTATCACTCATTTTTAAAGAAAGCCCTAAACATGTTATTTCATTTTTTGACTATAACYGAGTTTAATTCTTTGCTTTTAAAAATACCTCATAAAACACAATACAAATTTGTGTTCTTGTACCAATTATATCAATTACAAATGAATTAAAAAACATATAAAGATTTAAAGGAAGTAACAAAAATATTAAATGTGAAMAACAACAGATACTGTATTCTGAATTTCTTTAAACTATCCCCATAAATAGTGTATTGATTTCCTAAGTAGCTGCTTAAATTTACAAAAGGAGTGAAGACATAACAAAACAATTGCTATTTTGAGATTACCTGATACATSCCAGATATACATCTCCTTAAACCTGAAACTAAATATAATCTCGGACAGTTAAGTCTATGGAAATTTAGACTTATTTAGGGGGAAAAAAGTCACTATTATTACCTACTAATAATTCAAAAAAATGGCATATCCCGCACATTATATTATTACTTTTCTGTGCTTTTATTCTTCATATTAGTAAAGAAGTCACTAAATAACTTACTTCCTTATTTCTTACATCAAAAGACTGTCAGTATAGGACCCATCTTTTTTCTCTCTTTGCCTTTTTTTCCTCCTCCCCAAGGAAAGGAAAAAAAAAACAATTTCTATCAACAAAATTTTTATCAACCAAATCTTATAGCAATAATTTTGATAARAAAAGACTTTTTCCAAGTTAAACAAACCCTGCAATTCATGAGCAATGATGTGGAGAAGGCTGTGCATACYCAATTCTATAAAAAGCAGACATCTGCCAAATATGAAACAGAGGCACAGCATGCAAGTGATAGAAATCATTTTATGCCTCTCTTCTTCATCAATTTTGCTCAAGTTATTCATTTCTTTATTGCTTTGTCTACTAGAAAAAGAGTCTAAAGATGCAGGTACCTTTCCTTCAGACTACTGTTCAGAGAAGAAATGCTGTTGATCTGTTTGCTGTTGCCTAGGACTTTTTYTCTTCATGGTAGCTCACAGTTAAATATATCACTGACCTTGGTCAATATTCTCAGGTTTCCCTAGTGCAAGAAAGAAATCATGGCCTTCCTTTAATAAGTTAATAGCCTACCACCTTTTGATGCCACTTTATTTATCATGATTAAAATGAGACAAGAACCCACGGAATATTTTCAGTGAGTGAGCAACCCTCTGAAGATGCTAAATACTTCACTTCTACCCCTAACAGATATACAGCTGCTGAGAAGATGCCTACTTGTGTAAGGCATACCCTCTTCACATATACCAAAGTAAGTAAAGTACATACACTTACTATTGATCATGCAAAGAAAAGTCATCTTTTTTTTTTTCTTTTCTATTTTGCTCTGAACAGAGCAGGATTAAATAGAAAAATGAAAGATTTGTTCATGTTGTTTAAATAAGTTTTTTTATCTTGCCTTGATATTAATACAGTTTTTAAGGTTATCATGAGAGAAATCCAAATTAAAGGGCTTTTCTGTTTGCTTTTTGTTATATTTTTTCTACAGTTATGATAAGAGTTAGCAATCTCCTTCAGCATCCACAGATTCAAATGATAAAGGCCAGGGATTAAGCACAGCCGATTAACAGTCTGTGTCCTCTTCAATCTAGCATTTCCACTGTAGATAAACCCATATTCAGACTGAAGTTATAATAAACAGACTGTCCTCAATATCATTTCCCTAGATGACCTCCTCAAAATTGTCATTCAAGTATTCTTGCGGAAAATTACATTAAAAGGAAAATCAGACATTACAACAGATATTCAAACAAATATGATATTGTATATTCAAAAGATGAAGCCAATGTTTAGAAAGCAATTTGGATAAAATGATAATTTTACCATAAATATTTTGTTTCAGTTCTGAGTAATTTTTTATGGTTATAGATTTGACATGGAAAATAAAAGCAATTTGCTAAATTTTAYCTTCCTTTAATGCTTGTACTAATGAGTATCTTTAAAATAACTACCTTATTATTTCTACTTATTATGACAAAACAAATATATAGTACTGGATTACAATGTTAACAATTCTTTTGCCACCAAAGACAGAGGCAAACACATGTAGAAATTCCAAAGCTACTGAAGATTCTCCAAAATATAAATGTTACTCTAAGGGATATGTTAGTACAAACCATTCATCCAGTGAACAACAGGAAAAAAAGATATCTAGATAAATTTGCAGGAGTATTCTGACAGGTATCTCTTTTGATTTATATCATAAATAACATTTTAATCTAAAAAAATTTTAAAAATCCCTAAAAACAAAGATAGTGGAGTAGGTTTGTAGGAAAATTTTTAACACAGAAAATTCTGAAAGGCTTTTCAGCTTTTACTACCAAAAATTTGAATCTGGAATCTCATGAGTTAAAAACAAAACAAAAAAAAATGGAGGCTGTTTTTAAAGCAGATCTAAAATGTATAATAGAACATTTTAATTTCTTTACCTAGATTTTCCMACTATTTCAAGGAATTATAGATTTTTGTGTCATTTGATTTCAATGCACTTCTTTAAACTGAAGCTGTACATGTCAAACTGTTCTATTATAAATAAGTAATCTTATCTACCCAGTTAATGGGCCTGGATTCTACTCTTATTTCCATTAGTTTATACTGGCAGAATTCCAGTGAARCAATTCTGAAATCAGATGAATGTATGTGTGCATATATTCTTCAATTCTTGATTCAAAGTACATGATCAAAATTTTGTTCATTTTACTAAACTACACAAGTGATAAGAGATAGGTCATGCTATACAGTGACAAATAGAAAAAAAAAGAAAAAAAATAGCTGTGTTTTGATGAGTTGTTCCCTAGAACTGCTTTGAAGTAAGCACTTTATGGGACCACAGTTGATTCATTAGAGTTGTTCCACAATTCTTTTCACAGGAGGTTAAAAAAAGACAACATAAAATGATTCAGATTAAATCTCATAGTCAGAACATTAATTAAGTTTGGATGATTCCGTCCAACTTTTCATAYAGACACAAAACAGTTTCAGAGTCCTTTTAAAGAAATCTGCACTTGAGAAAGAATTGAAAATTTGATTTTAACCCAAAGTCACTCACTTTGAGACCCTGCTTCAAAAACTAATTTCATGGTCTGTCTCCATAACAACATAGCTTATTGTGCCAACTGAGATCCATATAATGAAGCATAATGTGTTTAATCAGATTGTATGGACTACAATTTAAGGTAATTTATGTTTAGTACGATTTGCAGACACACTAACATCAGATGTGATTTGCAGGTCAGTCTCTTTAATCATTTTTATGAGCAAAAGGTTGCATATTTCCTCACCAAAAAATATACTGAGTTATATTTAACTAGTGATAAGATATATAGTACACAATTAAAGCTTCATGTATTCTATATATTTGTTTTTAAATTTCTCATTTCCATTGCAGTCTGCTAAAAATGCTTGTCATATTGCACAGAATCCATCTTGCCTTCACTCACTTCAATCTTGCTTTGTCATCACTGACACCAAACTGTATTTGTCACTATTAAACCAAATATTCGTGTATATATGGGTTTATTTTTTTGAAGAGGGTGTATAAAAGAAACTAGATTCCCTTTGCATGCTACTTTGCATTAAAAAAAATCTTATATTAAAGTTGACACGTAAAAAATAGAAGAAGAAGAAAGATATATGCTTTTACAGAGTTAAGTAGACATAAAAGTCTGAAAGATGTACAATAAAACCTGACAGTCCTTTTTGTTTATAAGGCAAAAGCAAATGCCATTACCTATTACATGCAAGACAAGCAATTTTGTAGGCTGTTATTCACWCGGCACACAGCATTTTAWTATTATCTATTTGATATTAAATAATCTATTTCCTAGACATKTATTTATATTTCTCCATTTCGGATTTCCTGTATTCCTTAATAGAAGAATCTTCCTATTATTGAACAGAAGAAATTTATGAATTTTTTAAAAATAGTATTGGTTAGCAGAGCTGGGATTCTTCCAGTGTAAACAAATAAAACCTAAACCGACAAAGTTTTCATAGGACAAACTTATTCTAGTGACTAAGTAAAACCTGCAAGATCAAAYTCCAATTATAAAAAAATGTGGGAAAGAATTATCCAAGTCAGTGTCCTAGGAGTGAGACACAGTGCAATGAGACTGAAAGAGAGAAAGAACTGAGCAGAAAGATTTACTCCTTCATGTACGYGCGCAGGTGTGCACACACACRCACACATGCACGCACACACACACACACCTTTTCTTTCAAAATACTTTTGTTTTAAGCAGTGTGGTACTATTTAGGTTTCCAGAGMTCCACACATTCTCAAACCTTACTCCTTTATTTTTAGCTTTCAGGTCTCTGCTTTAGTTGAAGAAAAGAAGGCGGCATGTTTATTGCTGGCAAATAGCTTGGAAATTCTGAGTAAAGAAGCCAAGCAAGGCAGAAGGATTATAATAATAATCAAAGTACAAAAATTTGCATATTTAGAGTATAGTTACTGAAAAATAACAATGCCATGGTTATGCAAATCAAGCTCTGCTGAAGTGAAGGGATTTGTATATCTGGGAGAAATCTGTCATGTTATGCATTGGTAACTACATTCTAAGTGGCTGAAACAACTGGCTTTTAGTAGAATATTAAATATAATTGCCAGTAGAATTTCTTATTTCCTTGTGATGTAGAATTAACTTTAATCATTTGGTGCCTGATGAAAACACGTCTTGCTTTCAGCGGGAAGTAATATCACTCAGAACCTTAAAACATATATTTAATGTGATATAAAACTAGAATCTTTAAGATTAAGGGAGATCATCAAAACATTCAAAAAATTGTGTGTTACTGACTGTATTCATCCTTTTTTTTTCTATATAAAGTGGTTTAAAGAGGTCCTGAGAGAAGATTGCAGATGAAAGTTTAAGTCCAGTTGTTTCTATAACATCTCTGCACTATATAATCATGTTCACTTCACTTTATATTTAGTAAATGAAAAATAAAAAGTTGAACTCAAAAACTTCATTAGTAATCCTGGAAAAAAATGCAGACTGAAATTCTATAATCATTTTCTTTTATCTATTAAGCAAAGTTAAATGTTGGTTCAAAGATATTAAAATAATACTAAAATTTAGGGAAATTCTTTAAAATTATTATGTTGCAGTACTTGTACCATTCATGCATAGGGAAATAAAATGTTATTTCTGCTTAGTGTTTAGTTCCCTCTTCCTCTTTTGTGAGTAATGCACTGTCGTAGTTCAAAAGTAAACTTAAGACTGGCTTACACACCCTGGTCTCTGCCTGAAAAAAAAAAGTTAAGTCTGGTAATACACAGATATGTGAAAGACAATCCACCCAAGCATGTTCAATCTCTATAGTAGAACTTACAATGAGTGCAAAGAGAAATGATTCATATCCACAGATAAAACATGGAGGAAATTGGCCAAACTGCTACAAAAACCTGACTATCCGTCATAAGCAGAACGTGTGAATGATCTGGAGTGTGGCTGTTAGTGTACTTACCATCCTCTGTGGGCACATAGATATTCAGATATAGGCAGTCTTCATTTTGATCTTGAACATATGTCACCACAGTATCCAAATTGGCTGTAAACCAGACTGGCAGCATGTCGTTGAGCAGTGACCTCTCATCCAGGTACTGAGGGCAGACGGCAGCAAATTGTGTGGCATTACGGACACCCGTCCAAGAAGACGGCGGCTCCGGGGGCTGAAATCGCCTTTCTCCAGTTGGAGGGGAGGCATAAGGAACACCCAGATATTGCTCCACTGGACCAAGGATCTCATTGGGCAAAGGTGTTCTTAAACCACGTATTTTGCCGTAATTCGTGGTAACAACCGGATATTGTGCTTGGCCATCAATGAGAGTAAATCTTATAGCCAGTGCAGTTATCCACAGGAGGAAGTTAGAATTCAACATGACACAGACTGGGGTGAAGATCAAAGGCAGCCATAGGAGTCCCATTGGTTTCGACATTATTTAAATCAACATCAGCAGGGCTCTCTTTTCCACAGCCAGGAGAAAATTAATCAGTCAAGAAAAAAAAAAAAGTCAAAAGGAGATGAAGAGAGGGAAAATGTAACCTTGTTCAGGCAGAGAAAAAACAAAAGTTGATGAGTGGCAAGTGCCTCAGTTGACTGACCGTAGACAAATTCCAATGTCAGAAGAAACAAGGGAGTGTTTGCACCCAAGGCCCATCCCAGATTTCAATGCTGACTTAATCTTGACAATGCACAGCACTTCCCAACAAGTAGAGAGGGGAGAGATCCACAATTATTCTGCTTCCCTGGCACAACAGCTCTTTCCAGTGAATTGCAGCCCACGCAGTCAGCCTGTGGCCAAGAGAAAAGAGAGAATTAAAATCACAGATACATTCATATCAGCATAAATCTAAATATATATTTTTAATCTCTACATATTCCACTCCAAGGCCCACAAATGTTTTATGAACTTTAGCCACCATGGTTAGCTATGAGTTTCTCAAGGTAAGTAAGTCAGGATGAAAATTAAAGTCACAAACTTGTCCCAGGTTATACCTCAAATCAGACATTCTGCCCCCCATATGCTTCCAAATCAAACCACAGCCCAAGCATTACTACTTTCAGGAATGGTGTTCCACATTTAAGGGCTAGCTCCAGGGTATTTTCCACCCTAAGTAAACAGCATCTCTGACTTAATTAAGCATATTTGCACTCCTACAACAAAAAGTCAATCAATTTTTTGCTGCATTAGATAATCTACTACATTAGTTCAAAGTCTGAGAACAGAATTAGTGAAAATCAGATGCAAAGTTATTGGTTTTCATGTCTGTTTTACTTGTCCTATATCTGAGAAAAGGAACAATGGAACTGAAAAAATCTGTGATACAGTCTCTGAGAAATCAGGTCATGACCTACATATTGTAACAATGTAGCATTACCTTACTTCTTGTATGCTCTGAGTTTTTATTTTTTGACAGAAGGCAATTTATACTATAATTCTATTAAATTTTAATGATGTATAAGTAACTCATATACATATATTAACCACTACAAATAGTATATATAAACATACAATGCTTGATAATATTTGCATTCTTCTCCCTGCCCAAATAAATTGAAGGTTCCTTTTTCACCCATTTTCCCACTTAAAATCACAGATAACAATTCTACAGCTAAAAAAATCTTTGCTATAGAAAACTGATACTGATACTTTACCTTTGACATGATGATCATATAATTTATAGATAAACCATATATATGCAGACTACTAGGTCCTGATTTCAGTCAGGACTCCATCTCATCAAGTTATATAATCAGTTTTCAAGAGCAGAAAAAAAAAAGAAGGTAAGTAGCTATTGATAGCGATTTCAATTAAAAAAATACAGAAGAGAGCTATGCTGATTGTTTTATACAATGAAAGACATTCAGAATAAAAGTATTTCACCCTTCCAATACCTTTGGAATTCTTCTAATGACTTTGTTTTAGCACTTGCACCACAAACTTTGTGAAAGACCTGAACACAAGAGACCAGATACATTCCAGATACATCTCACCTACAGATTTATGGATCTCTCGATCAAAATTTGTTAGCTCTTCTACTGGTGGATGGTAGGCCCCAGTGCTTGCSCCAGAGGCCCTGCCACCCAAGCATGACTTCTGAAGGAACAACCAGTAACAGTCCTAAGTGCCAGGACTCGGAGAGCAGTGAAAAGCCTTACTTGCCTCAACCAGGCTTATGGGGGACCTTCACCCCACCCCAGCCTATGGGCCCRGGGGTCTGCAGGGTCCTCAGTCACTGTTCAAGCTGTGCTGTGGGGAGCCCCATGCCCATCACCCTGCACTGCTGCCCTGACACACTGACGGGGCTCCTGGATCAACCTCGGACCTAACTCACCCAGCTGGACAATGGCCAAGTGAGGGAAGGATCCTGTCCCTAGCCCCAGYGTATCCATCCTCCGTCACAGCAGGATGGTACTTGTCTGAGAGAGCACTGCCCTGCGCTGCTGTGGGCACTGCGGTCCCAGCTCATCCTCCCCAGTGCGGCAGCCTCCCTCCTTCTGATACCTGACACTAAGAGCAGTCAGCTGGTTCTGGTCACAGAAGCTCCTTCTCAAGTACTTTCAGATTTCTGCTACTGTCCRAAACGATGGAAAGCAGCAGTGGGCAACTGAGTTTGGGTACTGTTTCCTCATGCTTTCTTCATCCTGACTTTGGAACACTTTTCTGGCTGTGCAGCACAAAAAGTAGCCAGCTGAAGCTTTATTCTGTACTCAGGGAGCAGCAGCAGGTCGTACTCCCCTGAGACCCATATTGCAGGAGTCTATAACACCACTGCAAGAAATGCAGAATAAACTTATGAGAAAATTGCCAAGGTGGAAGGAAAGACAGTTATCCAAATGATAAAAAGTGAACAAAGATAAAAGTATTCAGCAAATAGGAAAAAAAAAAAAGAAGTAGAAGAAAAAAGAAAGGAAAAAGAAAGGAAATCAAGAGAAAGAAAATGAGAACAACAAATAAATAATGAAAGTATTACCACATGGAAAGAAGTAAAAATGACAACATGAAGGAAAGTGGAAGTCCTTAGTTAATATACATACTAAAGATGATATACAGCAGTAGAAGATGTGACTTAATAAACAATGTTCATCCATATTAATTCCAGAGGGTCTGAGAATCAAAATTCTTGTTGCATGGGATTACTTTGAATAGGGGGGGTGAAAAGAGCACACGAAAGGTGAAATTATTCAAGATTCATTGTTGTCTTGGAATTAAATTCACTATATGATTCTTCATCTAGGGAATCATATAATCAAAAGTTGGTTCTGTGGATACTAAATTGACTAATACAGCATGTTTTATTTTTCCCTGAACCTTAATATATATGGAGCATATATGAAGCCTGTATTTCTCATTCATGTACATACAGCTACATAGATTTTATTGAAGTCCTCCTGTACACAGAAAGAAATATATTTTTGGCTACTACACTGAATATAGCTATCTATCTCCGCCCCACAGTCTGACCTATGACAGACCTGCAGTCTTTGGCAATCAGCACAAAAGTGTAAATGAACAGCAGTGATAAGTGTATTAACGCAGGCAAGGTATATATCATAAAACATCAATTCTAAGAGTATAAATAGTCATATTAAGATCATTATTTTTTGTAATATGTTTTGGTTATTAAACATTGTTGTTATCCAATTAAATCAAGAATTTCAATAATTTCTTATTAAACAGTTCTCTTCAAAAAGTTTACTTAAGTACTAATGTATGTATTGATATTTTGTTATATGTTTAATGAAGAAAGGATCTCTCAGAGACCATTAGCCAGCAAATATCTCACAATTTTCAGTTTGTTTACTTATTACTAGAGAAATTATCATTTTAATCAAGCTAGTTTCACATATGAAACGTATACATTTATACACATAGAAAGATATATAGACTAATTTTCAGCAAGAATATCAAGAAAGGAAGGCATCAAGCCATCAAGAAAGGCAGCTTGCTATCTATAAATTCATGAAACAGTAGATGTACATCTTTAAAAAGGTTGGAAATAAAGAACACACAGAATAAATAGAGAATCGTGAACTGCAATTAGAGATTAATCTTCAGTAGAAAACAGCATATATATATTTATTAAAATGTTTTAGATATTATAACAAAATCTTTTTTTTAATTAAATGCACATCTATATGCATCCAGTATTTAATATACCTGTATATATTGAGCCTAGAGGAAGAAATGTACCTGTTTCGTCATCGTTATTTACAACTGGTGGGAGTCGCCTCTCCCAGCCTAGGTGCTATTCAAAACAATGAACAGTGGAATGCAGTAAAAGTACATTTTCTTTCACCACATTTTGACAACATCATAACTTTGTTTACAAATGCATGATATTTTCTGCCCTGTTAATTCCCACGTGGAAGAAAACTGAAGGTTATTTCTAGACCTACCTCTCAACTGGAAAGAAGTGTGACAGAAAATTAAACATGCTGGATGCATGCTTTGCAATAAATTGCCATGTGAGATATACCTGCTTTCCATTGACTACAGGGAAAACTTCAACATCTACGTTAGATAAGACAGCATTTAGATGGTTAAATTAAGGAAAGGAAATACTGTTTTTTTCTTCCTTTTATTTTTCTTCCTTTTTTAAATGTTAGAAAAATGTGCTTGTAAAAAATTTGGCTTGTAAAAACAATTAACTGAAACAATCAAAAACATTTTAGATTTAAAATGGCTATTTTAGGCAACTTGACATACAAAAAGAAGTCAAAGAAAGTCTGAAATCACACACTTTCATGAATGTGGTTTCTGTTGGTAGAGGAGTGTAATTTGAGGCTAATGAGACATTTATGGCCTTTGAAGTAAATATGGACGGAAGCTAAAACTGATGCGCATCTACTACAAACACCACTTATACTTGATTATGAATCTGAGCCACGAGCCACAGTTTGAGATGCTTAAACAGTGTATGAATCAGGCCTTCAGGGCAACCTGATGTTTTTTCCAAGATCTGCTGTTAGCACTTACTGATTTTTTCCACCTTGAGCAGCTAAGTATGTCAGTAGCTCTATACTAATTTTGTACTTGCTGGGGAAATTTGAGACAAGGCTTATAAGTCTTCTTTGCTCCAGGGTCTGACAACACATTCTAAAGTGATTTCAAGTTTTTGTGACCTCCTCGTGGGGATCATGGACAGTGACAAGAAAACTAAACACAAATATAAATTATATGAACACAGGAGAATGAAGACTACACAGATCTCCTGGGATTTCTCTGGCTTTATCTAACCTGACTAGTACACTATCATGTACATCAGCTTTCAGTCTCTTACCATCTCTCTGTCTCTCCCTTCTGTCCAACCCCCTTGAGGCAAGTTTTCTGATGTGTACATAGGTCTCATCCCAATACAGAGTCAGAGATGGGCAGGATATAGTCCCACATCCTCCTATTTAGATATACTCTCTGAGAGCAAACATTTGGCTTAATTAACTGAACCCTAACCACCAGAACAAAACTTATAAATAATATAAATTCTGCAATTTCAGATTCTCAGATTTTGTGTAGTATTTAGTGCACTTTTACAGAATATTGGGATGTCACAAGTATTTCATTTACCAAGAACAGGAATGGTGGCTTCCCTCTTTCCCTTCTCTCTTCTCCTCTAAAGAGGTTAGCTGGAAAGTTCTAAAGTAAATTTTTGGATTTTTTTTTTCTTTTAATAAAAGTATTTTGAAAATCCTGCTTATATTAAATACATCAATATATTAAATATATATTAAGTAAAAAAATATTTAAATATATATATATGAAATATATATACCATTTTTATATTTCATAAATATAAAAACCATATTTGTATTTCATAAATACTATTTAGAATAAATGAATGTCATGGCTGGAGATCATATATAAGAATGATCCAAGGGATAGCAATTTGTGAATAAGCATTTAGTATTATTTTAAACAATACATTTATAGAATTTAGATATTTAACAAAGAATTAATCAAAGAGTCATTCTCTGTAAAAGCTCTTCCCATACCAGGTTTAAAACTCTGGCAGCAACAAACTCAGCTTTGAAACCTGCAACCAATGAATAAACCCATGCAATGGAAAAAGACTCAGAGGGGATGGGCAAGGGCGAGGTGCCCATGAAGTTCAGGAATAACATATGTTGTGACTGGCCACAGCTGTCACACAGAAAGCTGACTTCACCTCAACACAGAAGGGACCACATGGTGGCCTTTGTTTTAGATGAACAGCTATGTCTGCTGAACGGACCAACTGGTGTAAATGTTTCTCCCTAGTTCATCAAGAGGGTGTGAATGTCTCCCTGAGTCAGCCAGACCAGCATGGGAGCAGTGCATACATGGCTCAGCCCAATAGAGAGTACAAAAACTGAATGATTTTGAAGAGGGCAACAGGCTTGAGTTGGTTTCAACCTGCATATTCCTTCCCAGTGACTGGAGACGCCTAGTGTCCTGACAGCGAGTATGTAATGGAGATTGGTAATGAGAATCACATTAGTATTGTGATTGAACTGTATATTGAAACTGCTATATTTTGATAAGCGTAACATACACTTTTGCTGTGATTTCAGTATATTGCTGTATCACTCTGCTAAATCAAAAATCACATATAACATCAAACACCTTAAAATAAGTATATTTTGATATTAAATCTTACACCCTCCATGTGTGGAATATCTAAAAGAACCTGGTCAGAGAGTCCTGAACTCTGACCCAACCTCATAATCATCACTTTAATTATTCAAAACATTTGCTCAATAATATAATAATAGTTATTTCAAGTATCATCAAAAACATATTATTGCTGTCTACCACCTCTTCAAACAGTATACAATTATGACTTCTTTAGACTTTTTCTCAATTTCTAGAAATATCTTCTTCACACATTGAAATGAACTTAACTTTATTCTTCCTCATGCTATATAAAGCTGTTCAGAAAAGTCAAACAAAAAGGAACACCAGTCATGTGCTAATAGGCAGTTTCTGGACTGGATTACTCCAAAGTTGTTAGGAAGCTCATTAACTGAAATTAGTAAATCCTATATATTGCTAAATTTCAAAACTGAGTCCATAGCAAGGTGTAGCGTCAAGTGAGCATGTAGCGCAGTCTTATGATGTAAATTATTTTTTACAACAGAGGCTACATCTTTATTTTCTGGATTTTGTAAGTAACTTCACAGTAAGAATAGATTCCAAGAGTGTATTTATTATGTTAACTGCTTACAGCCAGGGAAAAAATTACAAATATTCACCTGTCACCTCACAACGTACTGCCAATCAAAAAATAATAATAATAATAAAAAGAAATAACTGAACTTTATCTACTGAGTATACTACCTGCATATCTACATTACTACTGCATTAACCTGATTATATGTTGATATAATGGCTGTATTATCAAGTTACTGTGCAATCAGAGCAATTCAACAGGTAATAGGGATCAGGAGGGATTTTTAGTGATTCAGAATGTTACTTTTTGACTATGTGTCTTTTACTTCACTTTCTAATGTGTCCTTCATTAGTCCCCTGTGAATACTCAGTTGAAGATCTGAAGAATAGAAATTAAAAGAAAATCAAATATCAGCAATAATTAAGAAATTATGTTGTGTCTTTTCTTAATATGGAAACAAATGCAAACTACAAAAACAACACTATGGAACTTTTAGTTGGTCTCAGATTTATGGTTAGAATTAGCTGAGGACAAAGACAGATCATTCTTTTCTTAATATAGAAAGAAAATGTGCAATTCAATATAAACGATACACAAACATTCAAATAATCCACTTTTTCAACTGACATACTGCATTTACCCTCTTCTGAGCATCCCCAGAAAGTCTCTCAGATAAGCTGTGAAAATGTCAGCAGATCCCTCAGGTTAGAAACTGCAATCACATTTACTTTTCAGAAAATGGATACACATTTATCTTGTATCATTGCTTCTTTCCTGCAGCTACCACTCTTACTCTGAATTTATAAATCCTATACACTATCTGAAAGAATGACGGGATTATGAGAAAAGGCTGTGAGGTCTGGTCCCTAAATTGTTTTTGAAAACTGCAATTCTCTCAATAATAAAAACAATTTGAAAAGCAAGTAGAGGGAAAGCAAAAGAGTGACCATGACTCTCTTCCTAGAAAAGCAAAATAAATACATTTCTAAAGTCTTCTATAAAAAATCAGATGTTTGACTCTAAATATGAAAACTCGCTGAACAACAATGCAGTAGAACCACAAGCTTGACCTTCCACTACTTTTTGCTATATTTAAAAAGATAAAAAACAATATATCCATGAGGACATAAGACTAACAAGAAATGCTCAATTAAGCAATTGTGCTTATCCTTCTGACTTTTAAACTCTGCCTCTGACTGCTGTTAAGATACATGGAGAAATCATAGTGATCAGATAATGCTGATGATTCTGCTTCTTGAGATAAATTGATAAAGTAAGTATGAGTTATCACTATAAGGAGAAAAACAAAAAAAAATGCATAAACTGTTTAAACTCTTTTAAATTGCTAATTATCTCAAACTTTCATTCTGTGTTCTAGTTAGATCTAAACCAGACTATTCATGATATGAATTTGAGCTTCTCATAACTGAATAGACACTGCAGCCTGAAGCCTTCAAATTGCCTGAACCCAGAATGCCAGGGAGGTCATGACACATTCTCAGATAATGAAGTAAAATGAATTCTGATTGCAAGGTAGCGTGTGACACGGTACTAGGCCTTTCTTGTTCAGAAAGAATCCCATGCCTAAAACCTCACCATAGGTGATGATCACAACACACATCAACGTGATAATCTTTGATCGTGGCTGCAAAGTCTACGAAAATTTTAATCAAGAATATATTTTAGGTGAATGAATAAAAATAGCATCAGTACAGTCTAGCAGCACTTCTAATTTCACTGCCAGCTCATTTTTCTGACATGACCTTGTAAAAGAAATGTAGTTCACCCTGAGTCTCCCTTTATTTCTTTACTGCACTCCTCTTTTTGAAAGTTTGGAGGTATTATTCCAAAAGAAAGCATTACGGTCTGAAAGAGGATGTTCACCACTGAGTTTCTGTAGTACAAAGGCTCCTGCAGAACAACAGTATAACACAAAAATATGCAGAATTCATACATCCATACTTCCATACAGAAGTCCCATACCAATCTAGATCTCAGTCTGTTTTTAAGCCACTGCAGTAGCACTGGAGTTTAGCTCTAAGTAGTAAACTAAACAGRTCTAGAGCATGGGTGTCAGCATAAAGCTGCCACAATACTCATACTGTGCAGTTGTAAGTAAAATCCCTTGCAAAATATCATGTAACAGTCTCTACACCAATGCACTGGCATGACCAAGGAATCAAATCAGAAGTTGCCCTCAACAAGCAGTACAGATAAGGCAATCCTTTTTCAGAGGTTAGAAAGATTTTAACTGTATGGATGCAAGTTGTGCTATGCTACACTGCCAGAGAACAGGAGTCGGATCTTTATATTTACGTTAGACACAGCCTCATGGGTAGTGCTTGAAAACCAAGATTGCCTGTAATTTTACTTAGTGTACAGGCTGTCTCTTTAGTGCCTAGATATAGAAAATAAGAGCAAAATGAGATGAATTCCTTCAGGAAATTCATGAAATTTTGCCATCAGTTGACATCACATATGTTGACAAATCCATATGAGAAACAAAACAGTGAGATAAGTTTGTAAAAAGACAATGAAAGCTGAGTAATATTAAGGAGTTATCTAGAATCCAACAGTAAAATCTAGAAACTAAGACACAGACTTCTGGTACCAGAAGTTTCTTTCCTTTGCGACATTTAAAATTAAATTACATAAAGTACCAAGAAGATGCACTACAAGAAATAATGCAATACACACACAAGTCTGAACAAAATGGCCCAGTATCAATGATTTATGTTTCTTTTTCAGTCACTATTTTTCCAAATGTAGAACTTGCTGCCCAAAAGGCTAGTGGGAAAAGAACAAAGATATGTTGAGAAGAGAAAAGAAAATAGTGTAAAAAACAATTATTTGTAGTACATTATCCATTCCTTTAGATAGATCTTTTATTCCCAAACCTGACTACCCAAAGAATAGAAATCAGAGCATCTTTCATGGTCTTTTTCACAATTCCCAAAGAATTCTCAAAACCACTGAGTCAACGTTATTCCGTGAGGTAAAAAATCACAACAAAACAAAACAAAAACAAAACCAACAGATTTCTTTAAGTGATTTGCTTGACAGCCCCGACTATTCTACTACATGCATAACAATTTTAAAGTCATCCTATGTTTAGCTAATTAAGTTTTCTTGTATCTGTGGCTTTTCAGAACTTTAACATAGTATATTTGCTTAGTAGTGTGTAGAACTGGTATCAAAGTAGAAAAGGAAAGTCAATAATGAACCTGGGAACTGGTCATTTCTCCTTCTCCTGCTCACCCTGCCACTACCATTAATGGAACATTACAGTTTTGCCTAGCAGCATGAAAAGGTATCTCCTCTCCTCTGAACACCTCAGAACTCATCGCGAAAGCTAGTGCTGTTCTCACTAATGTTATCTGACAAAGTTAGACACTCTGCCTAACCCAGAGACATACACTTCACACAGCTATTGTTCCTACTCTAACAGTATCTGACATTAAAAATGAGATTAGCCAAATCACCATAAAAACATTCTGAAGGTTATGTTTAAGGAGTCCAAGTCATTGGACATCTAACTGGCTGAAATATGACAAAAGATTTCTTTCCTTACCTTTTGACAATATACACAGAATTACCCCTAAAATTGTGATACAGAACTATAGGAAAGTTTAATTTTCCTGTGAGTTTCATATGTGAACCAAGTCCTCATGACTAAAATCAGAAAAAAAAATATATTCTAGTTAGAGTTTCTAATAGTTTTTGTTTGTTCTTTGGCTAGTTCTGCTGAGGATTCAAAGACGATGTGAAGTTCATTGGTAAGAAATTAAGTGTAGAGAATTCAGAAAGAACTTCAACCATTTTCTCCCATAACCTTTAATTCTTTTCATGCTCTAATATTAACTTCTTTTTCATCGCTTTCTCTGTGTTATTTTGAAAACTTCTCTGCATGATAACTTCCCTGGAGCAAAATCATATCTCATTGAACAAAGTTATCAGTTTATTCCTGCCAGTTACACCTAACATTAATCTTTACTAACATAAAACTGATAGGTTTGAGAAAAAAACAGTATTACATTAGAAATGTATAGTTATTTTGCTTCTCTCTCTCTCTCAGAGATAGAAAACAGATCACTCTTCTAATGTTTCCTATAACTTTTTGATGCAGTAAGCACTACTTATGAATAACTTTCTAATGGAACCTGTGTGAGATTATTACACATCATTTTATTTAGAACCCTATTTGTTTTCACAGGACATGAAAAACTACATGGGACTTTCATAACTGCAAACAGATACAGAAATGCATCCTATGATCTTCCAAAGATTTCTTTGACCGTATAATACATCATTATACACAGCAGTACTCACTGTCTTCTCAGACTAAGTGTGGTCTTAGTTTTTACACGATATAAAATTCTGATCGCTGCTGAGAAAAGAGAACAGTTGGAGGTGAGCAAATACGCTAGTGCATTATATAATGAGAGGAAATTTTGTCATAATAAATTTATGACAAAATATTATACTCCACTATCTTTCTAAGACCTTTCTTATTCTTGTTTTCTGCTACTTTGAAATCTGTCCTCTTATCAAAATATCTCTATAAATTTTCTCATTCGCACATGACTTCTCAGTTTCATGTCTAATTCCCAAATCTTTCTCACTGATTGCACTCCACTAGTTTGTTCTTTTCTCCAAATTACAGCTCTTTTCTACAGGCCTTTTCTTCTCCATGGTTATTTCCCTCTAGCTTCTCTTCTTCTCTTTTTACATACATGTAAGACGTGTACAGAAACATATGTACTTATTTCTCTTATTCTTTAATTCAATCAATATAGAAAATATTTCATTTATTTTGCAAAATATTTTTGCCATTTCCTTTTGTTTTGTTTTTTAACATTTCCATATAGGATGATACAGCAGAAACAAGAGAATCAAAAACAATTTTCAGCTCTCACGTTGATGAGGAAGAACTGATTTAGGTCAGGATTGAAAAAATTATACTTTGTCACACGGCAAGAGTTACAGTTTCCTGTGTGCTATTATTATATCATCCTAAGAAATCCTACTAATAAAACATAATATCAACCAAAAATACCTACCACAAACTAATGCAGTCAATTAATAGAACAGATGGAGGTCAGGGCAGACAATTAAATCTCTTTGACAGAGGAGAAAATTACTTTACTTCATACTGGAGTTATGTCAGTAATTCCTGCCTGATCTGACTTACACTTTTATTCATCAAAATAATTCCTTCTATAATGCTTTATTCGGCATGAGATAGAGATCTATTATCTAAAGGCATTGCTTGCTGTTCTCTATAATTATTTATTTTTAAGGTGGTGGGAAAGTGCACATATGTTTTGTCAGCAGTACCTTTAGTGTTTCTAGAACAAGAAAATCAAATATGTTCTTTGCTTTTGTTTAGACAGCTGCTACTCTTCTTGAAGTCTGCTCCCCAAAGGGATGATATAACTATCACCTTGGCAAGTTGCTAACCTCTTTCCCTTTGGAATGTAAGATTCTCACCATATGTATTAGAGATAACCATCCAGGATCAAGAGATTCATTATTCCTCTGGCTCTGATTTCCTAGTATATTGAAACTGTATAACTATTTAAACATATTTATAACACTTATCTTTCCTAAACGCAGGCAGCAACAGAATTTTCTTTCTGTATATCAGGTACACTGGTAATACTAAAAACTACAAATGATGTTGTAATATTCTGGCAATATTGATTACATATTTCACATTTCTGAAAACTTTGCTGATTATGTGCCCATACATTAAAATGCTAAGCCATAAACAGCAATAGTTAAAAACTGTATAGTTTTGAATTTAAATTCATAAATTAATTTAAAAAAATAAATCCATATCAAATGAACCCCGATCTGTTTCTGACTACACTCACTTAAAGAAAAAAAAAAAATCCAGTGTTCCAGTCCAGAATATCATCATATCAAATTCAAAAGGTGTGATAACTCTCTAATTACTTTCTTTCCAAATCAACTTTTAACATATTGTGGAATATCTAGGAGTTACTGAGCTCAGARCTGTGTTGTGCTAATACTGCACAAATATTTTAAAGCACTGAAGACTGTACTCCAGAAGACAAAGAAGCTGCCAAACAGTACCCATTACTTATTTATCAGTTACAAATTCATCCAAAACGCATATTGTGTGGTCACTCTTCCTTGGTGGTACATATAAATTGCTTGATTTAAAATATTATGAGCATTCCACTGATTTTACTCACTTTTCTGTTCTATTACAATGTGGAAACAACAATGACCATGAATTTCATGGGAATCAAAAAATTCTTTTATACTGTTTCCTGCAYGTATTTTAAGATTTCAGATTTGGGTATATTAACTGTGATAGCACTCTTCACGACCAGAAGAACAAAACTCCTCTGCTCCTGTTCCTACAGTGCTTAGTGCCTTGCCCAGCAGCCATCACCAAGCCCCACTATGACACAACACGATCCCCACCACTTCCCAAACTATCCAATTTCATCTCTTCAGATACAATAAGCTCTTATGCCTGTGCCAAAGCTCCTTTCACTGGCTATCTATCAAAGAATTACTTCCTCAAGCTGTTGTAAGATTGGCCTTTTTTTTTCCTCACTTGAATTTAAATGTCCAGCAGTTAAAAGAACAAATTCCTTGCTCTTCAGTGCCTTTTTTACACCAACATTCTCAAAAAAACCTCTCTTTCCGGAAACTTCTAGCCAGGTCAACTTAAAACACTTTTCTTGTGTTTGCAGTTCTATTATCAGGTTCTGAGTATCAAGTGTGTCTTACAAAATCACTTCATTAATATGGCTAATTTTAGCACTATTGTTTTGCTACCTTGAAAGCTTTAGGGAAAGATCAATTTCTTTTGCCAAGAGTTCTCTTTAAGCATGAATACATATATTTCCCTTGGTGAAAAGCGAACATCCTACTGAATGACAGTCCTGCATATAGGCTGCATATCAGGGTTTACAGATTATTCTCCAAATATTTATCACTGCCATTTTATGGCTCCTCTCATACACCCTCCCTTGCGACATTTTGTGAATAGCAGCAGTCAGCAGATGTTGATCAAATTATGGTKACACAATAAGGATGATGTTGCTTGGAAGGACAAAGATGCCAAAGAACCTCTGCCTTTTCTTGTGCTGTCATTGAAACATTTTTGCTAGAAAATGGTCAACATGCTGTCACTAGCATCTGTCCTTGCAAAAAAACTGTGTTGCAAAAAGTGGGACAGCTTCACATTGTGGTTAATTATTTTTCTCCTGAATACTGCAGAAAAGTTAGCAGAACACCACTTGCACTACATACAAATCTACAAACCTGAAATAATGCCTAAGTCCWGCAGTGTCTCAAAATGCCTAAAACTAGATTCAAAATTCTTGCTTTTCTCATGATTGGATTCATCCAAACCTTGCCTTACATGAACACCCGMGAACACTTCAGTATGCTGAAGTATATATTTACATTCTCACAGTAGTTGAAACAATTTTTAAAGCATTTATTTGCTGTTAGCACAGTTTTCTGATGCTGTTTTCATTCAGCAATATGTAGTCCACTTAGATTTTTATTTCAAARTCCATTTTTTTGTGGAAGATTATACACTGGTGGTTGATGTAGTATATGTAGCACTTATGTACAGTATCTTCTTTAGTTTCCTGAATGGCAAAATGTGTGACAAAAACTTAAAAATGTTGAGTCAAGAAATTGAAGCATAGCATTATTCCACATCAAATTTCATTTTTTTTTCTTCCTCACAGTATTGCACTCCTTTCCAGCAGCCTAAGTATACAACTGTCCTTCCCACACCTGCAAAAAAAAAAAAAAACAAAAAACAAAAAAACCAAACAAACAAAAAAACACTTCCCAAAGTCACTTCTCTTCAGTATTACACCTTCATACCAAGTACCTGATTGCTCCTTCCTCTGAGCTCTGAGAGCAAGATAAGAGAAGATGATASTTCAGAGCAACCAGTCATAAGCACTGGGACTGGTATCAGAAACCTATTCATACAACGAACAAAATGGAGTTTCTGAATCTGACTAAGCCAAAATACATTAAAAAAAGGGGGGGGGGGAAGAGTAGTTTCCAAATATTTTCCTAGTTAGACCTTAAAATGCTTGAAAGCAGAATGACATTAGAGTTTGCACTATGTTAAATTCTTGATCAATGATACTGATCACATCCTTTACAAATCAAAATTCTGCAAGTTCTTCTTTATTTTTAACAATATATTTTGCATCCTGTTTAGTAGCCAATGCATACATTGTAAACTTTTCTGCAACCAAATACAAGCTTATTCTACAGTTCTGTTGTTCACCTACAATTTGTTAAAGGGTAWTTTCTTCTCTGATAGATCTACCAGGTGTGACTATGCCAAATTAATTCATTTTTCACTTATTTTATGAGATATGTTCAGACTTTCAYACTGAGCCCCCTGTAAATCATTTTGCATATTATTCCTGTGATTGCACTGCACCAGCTCCAATATCCATGCTGGAAATTCTCATACATTTATTTTCCTTGTCAAGATCTTCTATTGAAAACTCTTGCTTTGAAAATGAATAGACACAGAGTACAGCTTTTGCATTATCCTCAGAGCTTTGTCCTCTATCAGTGTGCTCTTTAATGAATCCTGCTTTAGAATTAATTTACAATTTATGTTGAGAATAATAGATTTGAATTTCTTGTGCCTGTATGCAGCACATTAGCCCACCTGCTCACATCTTTCCTTTTTGTTGAGATAGCTTCTAAGTTTATGGAAAATACATTTTATTTCTGCCATTGGGCATACTTTGTATTGTATCCTCACACCACTGCACTCAGTCAGATCATTTCAYTAATACTTTCATAAAAATACTAAAATAATAATGGTTTCAGTAGCCTTTAAAATATTTACTTTTCATTTTGTTTTCCCCAATACAGTATATTTCTTGTAATTACTTTCCTTTAACCAGAACTGTACTCACAGTGCAGGCTTTCAGTCTCTAATTATCCATCCCCTAACTGCTGAAATGACTGATTGTCATTATATAAGCCAGTAATATAATGGTCTTATTTTTCTTCTTCTCCTTTTTGCTAGCTCCAGATAATGAAACAGAAAGGGAGCTACAGTTATTTAAAATCTATAGGAAGAAAAGTTGAATTGCTCTTAAATGAAGATGTCTAGATGTAACACTGCTTTTCAGATAAATTACTATTATCTTTAAAATAAAATATATTGAAAAGTCTGAGTCATATGCATTTTTTTTTCACAAACAGTTTGTGTATGATAATCACTGGAAAAAATATTTACAAGCATATCTTTGCTAGTGAACAGTAGTCATCAAACTGATCAAATTGACTTGTTAAATATGTGTGTTACCATCTTACAGTGCTAGAGTATCAGAAAATTTCTGAGGTAAAGACTCATTTAAACAAGCCAATCAATTATTATTTAAATGATAAATTAAAAGATTCAGAATTCTCCAATGAGAGCTTGTATTTTCAAAACAAAATGACATAAAAATATATAATTCAAGATTTTTTTAAAGAATGAATTATAGCTAAATTGAATTTAGCTTATATTCAATTTATGCTGTGATGTGATTTTAATCAGCAAGTATTACAAACTAGAGGCATTTCTTCAAAAACTTTCTCATATTTATAGGTTTCCCAATTTTGATAACTCATCCTTAATATCTTTGTCGAAAGTCTAACAATCAAAGGATTTTTTTTTTTGTCAATGAAGAAAATAACATACGATAACACATACAATAACACATACGATTTGCTAAAGTCAGCAAGACCAAAGTCCTTGGATCAGAATAGGTTGAATTTCAGACATGCAGATAACTTCTGCTTTCCCAAAGAATTTTGGCAACTCACAAAAGGCATTCCACTGTAAATGATAGGAAGGCTGTTATGTGAGTTTGGATAGCATTCAGATCAGCTTCAGAAATGCAAACCTAGTTATGGAGATAACTTTTGTTGTTAGAAAGACTTCTTTATATTCCTTGAATTACTAATCTATAAATACAGAGCAAGTGTTTTTCAATGTGGTAAGGAAAAAAAAAAAAAAAAAGGTAACTAACCGAAAATAGTTAATTACTACCAATATAGGCAATCTATCTTTTAAGTAATATTAACTCTAATGACTGAAAAAAGCATGTTAATTGACTGATCTAGTACCAATTAAAAGAGTTTTGTTTCCACCATGGAGAACTGAAACAGAATTTGAATAAATATTTGATAGCATATTGCTAATTTCTTATACAACCACAAACTACAGAATTTTAAGGTAATAAATAGAAACATTGAATACCAAATTTTGTCACTTACTGTGTAAAATCAATTTGAAACACATTAAAAAGTAAGTTGATGTTGCCAACTTTCTGCAGATAATTTTGTAAGCTTTATGGTCACATTCATTCTGTGTGTACACATGTGAATCTCCATCACTACCAACACAGTTGTAACCAGATTAAAAAGACACCTATACTAGTCCAGATTATTGAGGAAAAAAGAGGCTATAATACCTAAAACAGATAGAATCTTTCTTTTTTTTTTTTTTAACCTAAGTAAATTCATCTTTACATGATAGACACAAAGATAATTCTGAACCTTTTTTTTTTTTTTTTTCAGTTAGTGGATAATAATATTACCAAATTTGTGTTGTGTTTCCCTTTGGAGGATCTTTCTTGGGAAAGAGCAATGCAATATGTATAAAAGAGAATGTGTTTTTGGATAATGAAAAGTTGTAGAAAGGGYATTTCAGATACTTTCTGCTTTTATATTAAAAGATTCAAAAGAAAGATGTTGCATATACATAATTTGTGTACAACCTCAATAGAACATCAAAACAAAATATTGTTTTAAAATATAGAGCTGAACAATACCTTGAAGTCTGGGTCTAATCTGGTATGCAATTGAAATTAAATATATTTTATAATCACAAATACAAACATATTTTCTTTCAGAATCACAAAATAATTTTCAGTTCTAAGATAATTCTACAAACCCTTTGACTTCTTGTTGGCAAAAGCTTGGGGTTTGAGGTTTTGTCCTTTATTTTTTTTTAAGAAAGAAATTTACCATCATTTCCCCTGATCACTCAACAGCTGCACCAACTCGTTTTCAGGGTGCCAGTTAACATAATTTTGGTGGATTATCTGCATTTGGCAGAGAATGGAAATAAATCAGTATTTTTCATGCTACACTGTTTCCCCAAGTGATACAATACTGAGAGTTTAAAAATATTCTACCAAATGAAGTGTCCAGTCAGCTTTTCAAAAACATCACCCACACCATTTTACTGCCCTCTAGACTTCTCTCCAAAACCAGCATTCACAAATCCATTCCTAACATTACTGAGCAGTTATGTCTCATCTGGTCAGCATCACTTCACTTACATGACTTTCATCTCTTCAATCCTCTGCTTCCCCGAGATGCACCTCCATAAAGTGGAGGTTAAATCCAACAAATTGTGGGTATATCATACAGGATTTGCATCCAGACTAGAATACAAATGATCTTCATACAACTTACTATTTAATTTTAGAAGTGCCTAAACTCAGAGAAATTTACCTCTTTTGCACTGTGATGTTCTCTGAGGCCCAAAATCACAAAAATCTGCAGGCGAACTTTTGGGTGTAACACTCAAAATCCCAGTAACTATTCTAGGCATCTGAAAAGCTCACAGGAACCACAGTTTTCCCTAGACAAGCAAATATATGATTCTGTGCCTGCTCAGATGTCCAACATCTTGGCTTACTACTTACCTCATACATATATATGTTTTCAGATCAAAACCAAGGGACAGCCTTCAGTTCCATATAACAGACACCTATTTTTTTTGTAGTCTTAATGTAACAGTTTACCTGTGAGCAAGGTGTCTAGTTAGTCAATAGGGATCTAGTCTATTTAATTAACACAATCTGGAGACATAGTCAGAATTTCAGAATATGAAAATAGAAATATAGGTGCATGCTTTTGAGTATTCAAACCCTTCTGCATATGGCTGGTAGATATGACATTGGACTTATGGGAGAACAAAACCTTCTGGGCTGATGTTAGAACCATAACACACAGGATTCCTAAATTTGTACTAGAAGCCTGTGTTTAAATGACCAAATCTCCTGAAGAACCAAGACCTCCTGTTCTCCTGATTGATAAACACTGATAAACACTGACACAACACGGCTAGCTGACACATGAGTGAAATTAGCTGAAAATATTCACTGAGAGTTTTATTTAAAAGGCTTCAGCTTTTTAAAATTTATTAAATATGCTCAAAAAATCTGTGCAATTCTCTTTACTGATTTTCTAACAACTTTCTCCCAAAATATCAAATCTGATGCTAAGCTGTCTGTAAGAAATAGTGGTTTATGTATGTTAAACACAGTTATTCATGTGTGTACAAGGCCATTTACTTTAAGATTCTTGCACATAAGTGCAGCCCCTAGTTTCACAAACTACATCATAATCTATATAAAAAGGATCATATGATGTGGTTTCCTCTTATGATAGAGACTACAGTTAGTTGCTGCTCCCAGAGATCTCCTTCCATCAATTGTTTCTAAAAAGAGTTCAGCACACAAAGCTCAAATTAAATCATGAGGCCTCTATAAGCACACAAAATATTGCTCTTGGAGAGAATCTTTCAGTTCTATACCTTGTATATAAATACTGTAGAAGGTAACAGTTCAACGACTAATGGTAAGTTAAAGGGATTTTTACCAAAAGATATGGGAGATGCGCTTCCTTTCCCATACTATTGAGTTATGCATAAAACAAAAATTATGCATAAAAATTTATGCATAAAACAAAAATTATCACAGTCTTGTAGTTAAAAACGAAGATGCAGTGTGTTTTGAGCCTTGATAGCACAAAGAATGACTTCTTACATGTAATTCATTTACACTGGGACCTTATGTTCAAAGCTTTACTGTGTTTCTTTTCAGGAAGAAAAAACACTTTTTTCTAATTTTCTTTTAAGAGTTAAAAGTTCCCTGTAGAAGCTGATGTAACACCTCTACTTGCTGTTCAGTACAGTACAGTGTCAGGGTGATAAAACATTTTCAAGTTCTACTACTATAGATAGTAATAAAACTTGTACTCCAGCCTCTTGAATGGAACATGACCCAACTTCAAAAAANAAAAAAAAAAAAAAAAAAAAAAAAAAAAAAAACTTTTAATCAATCAAGGGAATTGTCTATGAAAAATGCATAACATGATTATTTTCTACTTATCTTTCACTTGCTTACTTATGATGTTATTCAGTGAAAGCTATCAAAATATTGAGCATCAGCCACAACAAGACTAGACTATCAGTTCTARGATGTTCACCTGATAACTTCATTAGATGGTCTTACTTGTCATTATGTTTCAGTTTAGAAAATACATCTGTWACCTTTTCAAAAGGGGCCACTTCAAATTGGGTTCTGTTTCAAAATTAAGGGAATTTGTTGGAAGAAAGTACACTATAGATAATGTCAGCACAASCTCTATACCACAGTACAGGCCTTTAGAATCTACTTAAGTGATGGATTTCAGTCTCATGTTAAAATTATCCTATTTTTTTTCCACAAAGAGAGAAAAAATGGAGGGAGTAATTTTCTTCCATCTRCCAAGTGTTAAATACAGTGAAAACCAATCAGGAAACCAAAGAGAAGAGTTGAAGGCACTGTTCAACAAGCAGTTGAAGTGCTCAGTGTGCTTCCATTCAGCAGTCATAAACCCTGACAACAGAAGGCAAAGGAAAGATTCTGGTCAACAAAGTGGGATCCTGAGAACTGAAAAGGAGGCTGAGGAGAGCTAACACTTGCAGCGATGAGGGTTATTTTGTGCCTGGGTTTCCCTCAGAGAATTAAGAGGGAAACCCTTTCCCAAAACTCCCAGGACTGGAACTGGAATGATTTATTCCTGATTTCTAATACGAAGGCTTTATTATTCCTTCAAATTTGTTATCATAAATGATACAAGACAGAAGGCTTGATCAGACTCTGAGAACATGATCAAGAACCTGACACTATGTGGCTACATCAAAGAACCTACACAGCACCCCATGGACTACTACAGGGCTCCATCTGCACAGTCAGCTGTCAGGTCAGGATTTTAGAACAAAATCTTGTCATTTAAGCTAGTGTCTACTTGGGAAATAAGATAACATCCAAGGACAAAGCAAACAGTTATCTGTGCGCTTTTCTATTTATTACTATATTGTACATTGCCAGCAAACACTGCAGAACCTAAAAATAAATGACACTTTTATTTTCTTGAAAAAAAAACATTCATTATGATCTTCAATTTATGATGAAAAAGTTTTATTACATTTTTCAATGAGAGTGATAGCAAGAAGAAAAGTGAGAAAGGCATAGGGAGTCTGTATTTTTCTTAAACATAAGAACAGCACATTTTACAACAACTTGTCAATAAGCTAAGGTAGCACACCTAATGCTTTCGAACCTACACAGATACTGACTCACATCATTCTCAGAGTTCTTCTGTCATAAAAACAGATCACTGTGATCCACTGCAAATACTCAGCTGCAATCATCAAAGTTAATTTCCCTTGAGTCCTACACTTTTCTGAAAGTCTTCAGATCCATTTCAGTTTGTCTCTAGGTACACGTCTCACAAGAATTCATGCTTCTTTTGTGTAAAATGACAAATTCCCTAACATATACTAGCACATCTCTGTTATGTGTTATTTAAGTTACTTGGAGTGTGCAAATGGACATACATGCTTGTCACTACATGTAGTTCAGGAAATTAGCAAGAAGAAGAGAAGCTGAAATAAATTAGGAGCAGATTTACTGCTTTAATTTATACTCTTCTGTTTTCTTTTATGTATATTCCAATTATCACTTCACATTAACAAGGAAATTTTCAAAAGGCACAGCTGGTTTCTGATGTCCACTAACTTGGAGTGGGATTTAAACAACTAACATCAATAGGCTGTATCTCACTTTTCTGTTTGTTTCTCTTTCTTCTCCTTTTCCTCTCTGACTTCCTTTCTGTGCATTATTAAGAACAAGCAAACAAAATTTTGAGAAAACAGTGAAAATTAAAATCACATCATTCCCGCAGTGTACCCTCCAGACTTCCTTCACAAACTGTTGTGTTATTTTCTCTTCAAGATTATCACAGAGTACTCTGAGACTTTCTCTCCTTTCTTGGAAAATGGCTGTGGCTAATTCTTGTACAAGATGATGTAAAATTACTGTAAAATGCTAGTTTCAAAGGAATTCAGAGATTACTTTGACTTTGACTGCAGCTTTGGATTCTTTATACCAATTCCTTGACTCTATCCTGAAGAAATTTCCTGTGTTTTTTGAGGAGAGTACGTAATTGAATCCTATGGATGATATTCATGCGTATGTGTTCTATTGTTATAGTAACCAGTAAGAGTTTAGCTATGATCATGATCAGCATGGATGCTAAACTATTAAACAGGCTCCTGTTCCAAAAATGCTTTTTATTCAATTACATTTAAATTACAACAAATTGGAATAAACATGGTTCATTGATGCAAAAATCACAGGAGTTTTCAAAGCTGTTATTTTCTTCGTCTGATTTTTACACTTCACACAATGATACCCTTGGATCTCATAACTAACTTGTCATAGTATGACTTATTGCYTATTCACAACTTTATTATCACACTAGACATATTGCTGTTCCTTCTCCTTGAACTTAGGAYCCAATGATAACACTAAATTGAAACTTCACTGCACTGCAGCTAGGGCAATGGTCACAGCAAAAGTTACATCTGCTTGGAAATTCATAGTGTATATAATGTGAGAAGGAAGACCTATGCATGWGAAAAACTGTTTTCTGGCCATTTGTATATGTCCTTCCGTATTAATCAATGTGTCAGGTATGGTATGAAAGAGGGATGATTCAATTAATCTAATCTCTTTATAAAAAAATATATTCTACGTCTTGATTTCTAAACCTGTTTTATATTTCATATTGATATCATATGAATATTTCTGTTTCATATTGATATTTTATTTATTTTATTCTATTTATTTTTAACTTATTTTTATTCATATTGATTGTTTAATATTTCATATTGATACCATAGGAATGTTTATATATATGTGGATGCGGATGTGGGTATGTGAACATTTATGTGTGTGTTATTTATTAAAGTATATTGCCTAGTAATTTGCTAATAAAATTGAAAGATAGATCATTATCAATATGAAACAAAGACTGAAAGGCCATAGCAACCAAGCCCCTTTTATTTAATTGTCTCYGTATGTACTTTGGAACCTAACCTTGTTTTGAAAACTGAAGATTTTCAGCTCCATCTAATACAGCATGGCCTGGAAAATCCAAATTTTATTGATTAGTAAGGTTACAGTAGCCAGGTTTAATTCCATGTCTTTTAACAAAAGATTGATTGGTTACAGTTAATATTACCAGAATTGAAAAATAACACTAAATTCATGCTTATAAAGAATAAGCACATAAACAACACAAATCTTGGAATGGATTGCATTCCATGTCGGATTGTATGAATATCACAAACCGTAAGCATTTTAGCTGGAAATACATAATGCAAAGACATACTTCAAACAAATTTGAGAACACCAGCAACAGAAAATTATTATTCATTTCCTTAACATACTTTTACAGAAAACTGAATTGTTCTGAATGTATTTTATTACTTACCACTGTGTTGTATTTTTGAGAAGCCTTCAGAATCCTCCCAAAGGAAGCAGCATGATGTCAYTTTAGTTGCAGCAGCATTTTTTTCTGTTAGGAAGAAATACATGGTGCTGGTCAGTTAAAGAAGACAAMTAAATAAATAAATAGAGGTCACCATAAGCAKTTCTTTTTTTACATCCTTTCAAATTTCCATAAAAGACAGAAGTAGAAAATACTGCTGGCTAAAATTCACTGCTTACTCCCATATTCCAAGTTTATGAGTCAAAAATGGTGAAGAAAATGTATTTATGAAAGTTTTATTTTTGATTTTTCAAGATAAAAAAACCAATTAGAATATTGATAGCCAGAGAACAAATATATGGATCATAGCATATTAACTTCTGTCACAACAGTCCTTAGCAGTTCAGTTAGCTTCCCAGGATTTACCTTTTCAAATAAATTTATAGTACTTTTATTTATTACTTATTATTTTTTCTCTGCACAAAAGCAATGATGGCCAGAATAACAATATTCATTTACCAGAAGTTTCTTTGTGACAAATGGGCAATTCAAAACCATAGCTTATACTCCAAATGACATTTCAATTAATAGCCAATTTTTCAATAGCAGTCCATTCTGTGAGGACTATCCCGAGACACTGCAATTTAAAACTCTGACCTTAATGTGTTAAAAAAATTATTTCAGATTCCAAGACTGTTAGTTGAAATACTTCTCTCCTCAAAAAGGCCACATAATTGAATTTATGGCACTGATAGCTGCACATATGTTGCAGGGAAATTCGTGCACTGTTTGTGTTTTTTGCTGTATCCTTCTCAGAGCATCAAGGCACTGGATATTATTTATAGTTATTATGACTAAGTCAATCATTAGAGACAAGTACTTTTTGTGGAAAATACAGTTTCAAAACACATTCCAGAATCAAGGATTAAGCCATCCACTATTCCTACTAGTTTGCTAATAAAATTGAAGCAAACACACTGTGTCTGAAAAATCACACAACGCATTTGGCCACAATATAGTGCTTATTAACAGAGTGCAAACACTTTTGCAATGAGCTGATAAACATGTTCTGCAAACTTACACGGCTTTCAAAGTCCATCTACATGGTACATTTTAGGAACAGACATGACTTCCACATATCTACTGAAACATGACTTCCATCACAAACAATATCCCTATGCACACATACACAAACATAAATTATGCAAATATATAGTCTTTTATAAGAAATTATTGGTTGTTGTAAATGAATATCCAAAGAATCACAAAAAAAAAGTGTATTTGAATGCACTGAGTTTCCATCTTGTGTTTCAGAAAATATCCTCCTATCATTTAAAGATTTTGGATWTATTTCTGTCAAAAATCAGTGGTGTAAATGAAATCAGATTTTAATCTTTATGTGCTACTGGCAGATTCTGTAGTTTGAATCACTCTGAATAACTGTTCTCTCATTAATTCCTTGACTTACTATAACTAAACCACTTACTGCTAAGTGCAATTCATTTTAAGAGCTGCAAACACTGGGCTTACTTCAATATTTAGAAGGTGTTTAGAAACTGAAAATATTTATCAGTGGATGGATACCTGAATATACATATTTCTGCCTGAAAGTGAGAAATTTAAGAATTTGAAAGCAAAGTACAGTTCCTCATGAATAAACAATGTGTGAAACATCCTAGCTAAACTGTGAAAGTGTCCATCTGGACACTTAGTGCATGGGAAGCCTGGCAGCACTGCAAATTTTCATACACACCCATTGAGGAATCAGATGTTGAAGTTTAGGGCAATCTTTATTCCAACCTATGGTAATATCTTAAATCTCTCCATATGATAGTGTCACTTTTACTGGAGATTTCACTGCTCACTATGTAGATTCTGACAGCCATTCCAATTCTCCAAGAGTAGTAGGTGATTAAACCTAGGATATAAGAAATAAGGAAGGTTTTAAGGAATGGCTGGACAGTGAATATCAACTAAACTTAACATTCTTTCCCTTCTCACTTAAGTTTAAACTTGTAAGTCTTTATTTGGTCATTCTTTGTAGTTTAATTCCTACTGCAGGAAGTGAACAAAACTTACCTCAGGTCTCCACAAAGTACCAAAACAATGTTCAGCTTTAGAACATGAAAATGAATGAAGAAAGTGCTATCTGTCAATTAGGTTTTTGAAGACTTAGTTTTCCGAGCCTTTATCTTTGTACCTCCATGTTTATCCTTTTCACTTCAGTTCTACTTGTTTTATAGATCTCTTAGTTCTCCTTGCCAAATTGATTTTAATTGTAGATAGATTATATTTTAGAGTACTAAAACACTGATCTCTCCTGTCCATTTACAGCTCTTCTTCAGACTTAATCTCTGTGATATGCAATCATTCTCTTAACAACAATTGCAAATATTTCAGTTCCTTTTTATCAATATGTTCTTGGGCACAAGTCACAGCACACATATATAAAATGACTAGTAGTCAATTTGTAAGACAAAATATAGAAGTCTGATGGTATTATAATCACCTTGCTTTTAATGTTGCTCAACATGACCTTACTTATTTGGCTTATTCCCTAGAATTTTCCCAACAGTCTGACTTTTTAAGCAATATAGCAAATACAGTTAAAAACAACTAAGGCTTATCTTCTAGCACAATATTTGCAAGAAACTAAACCTCTGTCTCAAAAGTATCTTTGCTTTTTAACATTACAACCCAGTCTCTCCAGCAATACTCAAAATCTCTAACAGTGTTTTGCAATATCCAGCCATAACCTAAACAGAATTACTGTCTTTCATGCTCAATATTATTCATCACAATGATGGGAATATTGTAATTAACTTCAATTTGAGCAGTCAGGTTCATGAGATATTTCTGAAAAAAACATAGCATCTCTAAATGCAGCAACTTTAAATACAATCCTTAATGTATCTTTAAATACATGTGTCAGTTRCAGTGCTTGCATATTTTTCTCTATTGACTCAGTTTCATATCAAATTAATTCTTCAGTTCTGACAATTTTATTAATAAGCTTTCCTCAAATCAAAATTTAAGCATCGTTATGTAGTGACACATTCCATAGCAATTAGCTTTTCAAATTTTTTAAACTATAATCAGAAAATCATTGAGAAGACAATGCGTAGATGTGTCTGGGCAGTTTTGTGATGTTCTTGCAACATCAATTGCCCAGAAGTCAGAACGGTCAGTAAGTAGACGATTCTCTTTTAATTTTTTATTGTCTGGACCATTCAGAGGGGAGCAGAAAAGGAAAGTCAGCTAAAAGTATATCTTGCATCAGGAAGTGGGCACATACCAGTTGGAAGAATATTATAAGCATGCAGAGAAAATCCGCTTTTGCCCTAACTTAGGAATTTAAAAGCTAAATATCTAAATCTTTTACATTGCTTCTTTTGCTATTGAGTGCTAAAAGGCTTCTTTTACATTGAGTGGGAAAAATTGCACATCCCAAATGTTAAAAGATTGATTTATCTCATGAATCAAAAAATATGGGCTTTAAGTAAGAAAACAACCATCAGCTCCTCACGTATACCAACTGATGTACAGATATCTAAGAAAAAAGCACTGATACCTTATTTTCTTTACTTAAAACAAATGTAAGTATCAAGTAATTTAGAAGGCAGTAAAATGTAACTTCTTGTTTGCTAAACATACAGGAGCTCTCTCTTAAGTAAGAGAGAGGAAACTCATTAACATGGAAAATCTGAAGTGATCCTGCTCCTCTACTCAGCCCTGGTGAGGCCACACCTTGAGTACAGTGTCCAGTTCTGGGCTCCCCAATACAAGAGAGACATAGAGCGAGTCCAGTGGAGAGCTACTAAGATGATGAAGGGACTGGAGCATCACTCCTATGAGAAAAGTCTGAGACAGCTGGGATTGTTCAGCCAGTAGAAGAGATTGAGAGGGGGTCTTATCAATGCGTGTAAGTATCTGAAGGAAGGGTATAAAGAAGATAGATCCAGACTCTTTTCAGTGGTGCCCAGTGGCAGGACAAGCGGCAACAGGCACAAACTGAAATATAGGAAGTTCTGTCTAAATGTGAGGAAAAACTTTTTTACTGTGACAACGACTGAGCACTGGAACAGGTTGCCCAAAGAGGCTGTGGAGTTTCTATYCTTGGAGATATTCAAAAACCATCTGGACAGGGTCCTGGGCAATGTAACCCTGTTCCAGGTGACCCTGCTTGAGCAGGGGGGTGGACTAGATGATCTCCAGAGGTGCCTTCCAACCTCTGTGATTCTGCAATCTTATGGGGGGACCCAGTAAGACTGTGTCCACTGTTCAGCTTTACCCAAAAGTAGCATGTCAGAAGACAAAAAGCCTCTCATCTATACACTCCCTCTAAATGGATGTATTTCCAGTTGCATTCATTGCCTTCAAGCAGATAAGAAAGATATAGTGGTACTTGTGCTGCTTCTCTCTCCCTCTAGCAAAGTAGTTTCATCACTGTTTTGTCTGTCTGCTTTACCTATGAACCTACCTGTGCCTCTGGTGTTGACTGCTGCCTGTCCCATAAGGATCCCCTTGAAGCAGCATACTCAGAGAAAGCAGGAAAGAGAGACTGACACTCCTCTGAAGTCAGAGGTGAGGGATTGTTTCCTCAGCCACAAGCAACTAGAATTTCCCACAGAACAGGTGGGTGGCTTCAGAGACAAGCTAAAAGAAAAAGAAAGAAGAGATATGAATCTGTGGTAGGGTCTGCAAGGTCAGGAAAAACCCTAGCAGAAACCAAAGATGAACAGAGAACAGCTTAATATAAATGACAATCCAAAACTGCTCTTCAGAGAAAACGGACTGCTTCCAAACATACGACTTCAGCAGCAGAAGACCGATGCCACAGAAATTGAAAGGTTGAGGTTACCTCCACTGGATGGAGATCAGGAAGGAGGAATGAAGCTGTGTCTAAGATATGGTACTTCATTTTTTCAAGTATATCAGAACTAATATTTCTTGAAAAATCTTCTTGTCTTCAAAAGCATTTGCTAATAAGTCTAAAGGCAAAATATGGGTACATTTCTCATGTGGGTTAGAGCAGGATTATTACAAACTACAATACCTATGAAATGAAAGCTACTGTGTGTGATATGGCAGAGAAGACTGATGAAAACTCCTGATCAGAAGAATGAAGAGAAGTAAATACTTGGGTAACACATCATATACATTTTATTAGGAAATCTGAAGATTTTCACAACACGAACAAATGAAAAACTAAAGGATAAAAAAAAGAATGATAATAGCAGTGCAATGAGTTTCCAAACAAACCTAAAAATAAATACTGCAGATAAAAACCCTAAGCCACTTCAGAACACCTCAGATTGCTGAGGTGAAAAAAACAAAAGTCAAAAAAAAAAAAAAAAAAAAAAACTGAAAACACAAGAAGTAATCTTAAAACAAAGATATTAGATTCATTTTGGATTAAAAAACAAAACAAAACCTTCTGAAGAATTTGCAAACTGCTATATAGTCAGAAAGAACTAAACTCATTCAGTCTGAGCCCAAAACAGTAAAACAAACAACAGAAATGCTGACAATGCAGAGGAGAGCGATTCGCCATGTTAAAAAATCTGAATGGTAAATGTAATGGTAAATTCCCTTAGGACAACTCCAGGCCAGCAAGTATGCAACACCAGGAAACAATGTAGGATAAAATATATTAAAAACGAAGGACATGAAAAAGGCTAAGTCTAAGGTCAAAGAGAAGGGGAGAGAGTGCCAGATCTGTGTCAAAAGGAAAGGCTGAGCCTCAAATCAGGGAGAAGAGAAAGGCCAAGCCTGAGATTAAGGGGGAGGAGGAAAAAGAGGCCAAGAAACAGCTAAAGAAGAGACAGGGGACAAAGGGAAGGGGAAAAGACCAATCTGAAGAAAAAAAGAGATTAAGGACAAACTTGAAGTCAAAGGAACGCAATCCAAAGAGAGCTTCAAGACCATGCTGAGACATACTGAAATTAAAGATCAGTTGGAACTGCAAGAGCTCCACATAATAATCCCCAAAGCTGTCACGGTATAACTTTCACAGATTGTAGATAGTGAATCAGATGAATAGAAGACAGAACAATCCACCCAGTGGCATAGAGTTCAGAGCATTTATCTATTCAGTCCTCACTTCAAGTATATAGTTAAGTCTCCTTGGGCCTTTTAATATTGTTTCTGTGTTTCTGAAAGTAACAGCGAGAAATGTGCCTAAAGGCACATAAACAGCTATTATAGTGAGGCTCTTGCTATGCTCGAAGTAATGTTGACTATCTGTGTCACTTCCGAGTTATTACTAGTAAAGCAGTTACCTTTGATGAAATCATATATGCCACTCTGTGCACAAGTAAGGTCYGTTAAATGCATCTGTCTTTCTCCCGTATTATTATCTTAAGAGCTTAGGTAACTCAAGAAGAAATTCTCTTAAAATTTTCATAGCCAGAATATACACATATCAGGCTAAACTTATGACATCTTTGTCTGCTGTATGACTGACCAGTTGCTCTCAACAACTGACAGTCATCAACCTAAAAATCACTGCTGTCAAGGAAGTGATAAATCCCCTTAATGACTAAATACTGTTGATAGATATAAAAAGCTGAAGAGGCTTTTTAGCTATTCTGCTTATTAAACCACCTTCATACTGTTCTTTTCTATGACAATTCTGACAGTGTTATCCATTCATCTTAAAAGGGCATTAATTTGGAAGCTTATTTAAAGCTGCACCAACAACACTGCTCATTATTTCACTACTTTCAGGTGAAACATGTTCATTCAGCATTTGTACCTGACAGAGCTAGACTCCTACACCTTTTTGTTATCTCAAATGTTCGTGTTCAGATACATTTTTATACATAACAGCTGGCTAAATGAAAGAAACTTCAATATATTTAAGTCAGCCTTTTTATTTCACCTGGGAGTAACCAAAAGCTGCATAAAGACAYAGTTTTATAGATGATGATTTGTGCCAGTACAGAGGGTTCACAATGAAATGAATTTCAGCAGAAGTGAATGTAACTGCCTAACGCTGCTTTGAAAACCCAACTTATTTAAAATTAAGTTTCTTCAATAAGAGAAAACTGCAACATGYATATCACATAGCTATAAGTATGTAGCAGTGTTCCTGAAAATGAAAAAACAAATGTTTCTTTTCACTCTTTTCAAACTTAGTAATTAARTGAATTGTTTAGATTCAGTAAAATTGTAATAAGAATGCACACTCAGTAGGCAAAAGATCCGTGAAAATATAAGTCTAGAATGAACAAAAACACATTCAGTGAAAATTCATTCGTGAAAATCCTCTCGTAAGGGAAAATGTTTGCTTCATATCTCTAATTTACACACCAGTTTTCATATAAAAGAGATATATRAGAGATACATGTTGATTTTTGGTTAACAAACAATCAAAATATAAACGACTGAGCTGAGTCCCTCTCCRCTCCAAATGTTAAAATATAGTTAAGGTGATAGATATGTAACCAAACTCGAATCAATTCTTCAAAGTCTGTCTGCACTTCAGTCTTGTTGATCTAGCTGTATAAATTCGCATCCCTATATTATCTAAATATTTTCCCAGTGGATAGGACATGCACAGTGAGTTTCCCTGAAGAAAATGGAGCTACTTCAACTTTATGTCAATATAATGGAAAAGTTGGCCATTTAAATTTAAATAAAATATTGCAGCATTTTTTCTGAGATAAGTGATGCAAAGCAGGGAGTCCTGAACAGCAAGAAAATCAGAATTTCCAGCACAGCCTTGTCTTAAAAATTGAGCTCTTACCCATTTTCACCTTCACAGTGTTTAAACTATGCCTGTACTCTCAAAGGAAATTGGAATATTCCAGGAAAAAAAAAAAAAAAAAAAAAAAAGAACATAGACTCTATCCCATCTATGTTGTATGCCTAAATTAAACGGTCACAGAAAATCTCTTAATCTGTCCAGGCCCTGGGGGGCCCCAGCAGCCCTCTCTGTTCCTGCTCCCCATTGCCCAGCCCCAGCCCCAGCGCAGCCCAGCGCAGTGCTGTCCATTGCTGCCCCAGGATGCTGCAGCGGTGCCACTGCTGGCTCCATCCCCGCTGCGTCCTGGCCACTGCCACCCCCCAGCACATCCCCACAGCGGTACCCCAGTGGTCGTGGAGCGGGGGGAGGAAGGGAAACAAATCCCAGRCACAAAAATATCTAAACACTGCAGCAGAATGAACTCACACAGACAATCAGAAAAGGATAGAAACAACTAGTTATCATTGARAGACCGTCTTTTATAAAGTAATTCCTCTATTACTGAAAAATTTAGCYCTGATCCTCCATTCAGACTTACTAATACCTTCAAGATCAACTAAAAACTTAAATCTTTACCTCCAATAYGTACACAAAATTACAGACTCAGCAGACACATCAATTTTATGGCATGTTACTATTTTCTCTCTCTTCTCTGGTGAAGCCCTCAACTTTTATAATATCTTATCCTCAGTGCTCATTACAAGACAGAGCCACCTCCTATCTCTGCTATACAGGTGTGCCTCTCAAGTTCTATAACTGATGCATTAATTATGTTGTGAAAGTGGTTATATCTACATTTCCTTAGGAGATAAGGCTCAGAATAGCTGTTGACAGCTTTTGCTTAACACATAGCTTTGCTGYTTTGGTTTCATCTCATTAGGAGATGGTCTTCTGCATCCAGAATCTCATCATTTTTTTTTCAAGAGTACCAGTGTGTGCAATGAGTGGAARGTCATTACTTGCTTTGTATATAAAATGGTATACAGAAAGTCTTAAAACCACTTTTGGTTCAGATCACACATGGATAATGGGCTATCCAAGATTAAATGTAGGACAGAATCAGGGCTTTCCTCTTTAAAATAATATTAATTCTACTACTYCATTTATCAATTTTGCATGAAAATAAACTTCAACCAAGATGCATATATTAGTACTTCCATTTCTTTTGGTATCTTAAGAGCCTTTTATACAGCCACACATTAATATCCTGTATATGAACAAGAATTTAGTCAAAAAAACTGAAACAGACAGGTGGTAGGAGTGAGACACAGCAACACATTATTAACACAGTAACAGTAGCTAGATGAAAACACTTTAAATATTTAAGATTACTTCAACAGTCCTGCTAAACACAYGTATGAGTTCTACCCAACACCTCTAACAAGGCAACAGCAGAAACAGTATTTGCCTTTGACTCAACTGGAGTTTGTTAAACCCACACAGCTGAGTCAGAGAACAGGACACACAAGCATCCTCATATACTTCAGTGCAACATCAGTTGCCTTAAATCAAGCCATCTACAGCAGCAGTTTAAGCTAATCCTGTTTTGAAGTAAACCAGCATTTTCCATTCCACAGGCTGAGTTTGGAAGCAGGTTGGTGAGGAAGGAGCCATAATAGCCACCTGAACAGCTGAAAATAAATTTATCCAACTGTTGTAAGTATGTACAGGTAGCCAGCACGAGACTACAGCCTGAGACTACTTAGGCATCATTTCCTATCATTTAGCTTAACATTTTGCCTCCTTCTCTAACCCTTGCCCTTTTTCCTTCCAGACGATACTGAACAAGTTATTTCTTCTAAGTATTTCTTAGTATTTATAGTCTGATTCAAACTCCTCAAGAGATACTAYAAAAACTTAACATACATAGGTTTTGTGTTTTCTGGGCTTTTTCTTCTTTTTTTCCATATAGATTTCTTGACTGCTGAGGGAAGTGACTAAAACCCACACAACTTAAACTGAGAGATATGTGTTTTTCTAGTCTGCTTCCTTGTCTCAAAGTGATGATTGCAAAAGAATAATGTTATCACAAAAATTCTAAGGAGAGGGGAGAAAAGCTGCAGACATGAAATCTAACAGGAATCTGAGAGGATTGTCTTAGAAGGCTCTTTAAAAAGATTATTGCTAGATGCATTCAATAACTGATTAAATAGATTCCTCTGTACATATTTTTAAGCCAAAACTTGATCTGTAAATATATGTACCTGTTTCAAGAAAGATAGCATCTGCTCTCAGAATGATGTGGCAAGGGTTATAGCAGATGCTCACGCTTGGTTACGTCTAATTCATGCCAATGACTCACATCACCAATTACTCAGATCATTGTTTCTCCTTCTGGAGCAGTGTCATTTGGTGTTAGTAACTGAAGAAAAGCTTGAACCATAATCTCCCACATCTCAAGTGATGAGCTGTGCAAAACTGAGCAAAAGTCAGGTTTAAGTCAAGCAGAACAGTCCTATATCACCAGGGATTGTTTTGTCCTCAAAAGAAAGGAGGAGAGAAATGTATTTTAACTCTTTTCCACTTGACTTGTATTATGGTAGAGAATCACCTGCCTAGCAATGGAAAATTATAGGGTCTGAAAAAGGAACAGCTGCATGTTCCTTTCGTCATTCATTCCAGTATGACATGAAACAGGATGTAAAAATCTCCCTTGGCCTCTGCCATGGACAGAAAGGCACTCACCTCTCTTTGGCAACCGTTCCTCACTAGCAAAAGCAACACATATTGAAACAGAGCACTTCTCAGCTTGCAACATAATGGCTGTATCTCTACTGCCTAGTCCTAGTCCTCATACCCACTGCCATCTAGACCAGAAGCCCTCTTGGTAAAAATCACAGGTCCTTTCCTTCTAGCATATATGAGTTTCCTTCCACTAAATTCTGTAATGTGAGATGATGAGGAGTAAAAGGAAAAGCATGCARTTCCGTATCTCAGCCTAGCCTGCCCATTGCTCAACCTGCCTCGGTTGTTCCAAACCTCCAGTTTCCAGTCTGAGCACAGCCAGAATTTGCTTTAGGAACCAAAAGTAAAACCAACAAAAAACATTGAAAATTTTTACCTAAAGTCCGCATTTTTCTTCTCTAGAGTTCAATGAGTAGAAAGATCTTTGACTGGAAACCTTTCTTCCTCCAGTGACATTTCATTCTGGCTTATCTGGGATTTACTTGAAACTATCAGTTTCCCCTTCTCTCACCTTGTGTTTTCAGGAAAGTTTTGGCAGATTTCCAGAATCATAGTACATGAAAAGGTAAGTAGATAAAAATGTGCATCCTTCCTGCAAACATAAATGCAACATGACAACAGTGATGGCAGCTGCTACCAGCAGTTCTATAATACTGGGAGAGAGTAAGAAGACTGGGAGATAAGGGATCCTGTCTTGACAGAAACACCTGGACCACTGCCATTCCCTGATCTCTAGAAGCAAATGTGGCAGGCAGAGAAGATCGGAAGGCATTTAGAAAACTAAACTAGATTTMCTCTAAAATTTGAGCATTCTACCTGAGACACAACTTCCTTCTTTGCTACCAGACTCATGCTGAGTCTTGAAGCTTTGGCTGCATTAGTGAGTAGTAGGTGTGGTAGTAGAAGGTGTAGCAAGAGTTGTACTTAATACATCATTTTTTTTTCCTTAACTTGCAATACTCTGTAAAGAGTGTACAAAAAACAGCTCAAAAATACTTGCAAATTTAAAATAGCATTATTTATTTTTGCAAAGTTTTAAATTCAAAAGTAAAACTGATTATCAAAACAATCATAATTTGTTTCTCTTATGATTTGGCCTCTGTAAAGGATAGAATCGTCAATTAAACTACCTTATTTTTTTTTTTTTTTCCTTAACAGGCTGGAAAAGGTTACTTTTTCCCAAGTAACCTTAAACATGCCAATTTCTAACTTCTGAGTGTTTGATTTTCTTCACCTGAATTATATTTTCAGGCTAATATAATATCAATAGCAAAGCATATCATCTTTCAAATCATATTGTTATTGCTATTTGCTATGTATCTCCCACCGTGAATTTGATTATTTCACAGAAATAATATTATCCCATRGAATTTTGATTATTTCTCTCTCATCTTATTTTAATTTGCTGGGTATGCTGGAGGGGAAAAAAAAGTATATGAGTATATGTTGGAGGAAATACACTAGCAATGTACTACGGTGTAGTAGCTTTACTTTTGTCTCTCCTGTGGTTTTGAAGTTTATCTTCTCTTTCAAAAAAAATGTCTCCCTATCTATACCTCCCCATATCCAGTTATATTGTCCTGTTGTAGCAAATTGATTTTAAGGTTTCTTAGACACATCTTAGCCAAGTAACTTTTGATAATTAAATGTAGACAAGTATCCCAGGGTACATGTTAAAATTATTACAAAAGATTCCTTGGATTTATATCTTTAACCTTAAGTCATATGCTGAAATATCTAATTGAAATATTTCAGGCAAGAGTTCAGTACACTCACATCTGCATGCCTTCATTGCATTTTGTTACTTGAGGCTGTCTTGAAAAACTAGCCATAGCAGATGAGAATGTGGCCCTAAATCTTAGTTTTAGATATTCAAGAGATACTTGTGCAACAAAAGTATTTTGTCTAATATTCTAGTAAGAATTTAGTCCAATTCATAAAGTGTAATTCATTAACTATAACTTAGTTATTTATTATACTTGTCTTGTGTTGAATGAACCATTACATAAATATCTACAGGGTAACAGTGATTATATATTCCTGGGACATCAACAACAGAAACATGAACCAGTGCAATGGGATTATCTTCCTCAGCTAATCACTCAGTGTACTAACTGAATCTATCAAATTTAGTATTACTTCTCCAAAATTAGCACCAGACAGTACAGAACAATAGAACAAGCTAATATCAAATACAATAATAATAAAATCTCTTAGATTTTTACAAGAGAGAAATCAATTGGTTGGTAAATTTATTTCTATTTCATTATATAAACTAAGYTGACTAAAATGCTTTCAGTATTTTAGAATATTTGCTGAAGATTCTGAAGCTTCCCCAAAGTGTAATAAATCTTGTCTTGTCTCCCATTAGAGCAAGAAATGAAAAGATTTGTCTCACTGTGAGATACTGTGAGACTATATATACAGTCATTGTTCCATATTTAGAATGTTCTGTTTGCAATAAGACCTTGCTTGTTCAATGCTGTCAGTCATCTTTAGATCTCCTACTTGCAACAGTAATAGGTTATATCATACGATGTTGATTACAGGCCATATCAAAAGAAATTTATGATTTTTGTAAGTTCAATATCTCCACCCCCTTTCTACTTATCTGGTTGAAAAGTCAGTTGTTTTTCTCTGCCCTGCTGTTACTGGTTACTTGGAAGAACAGCAATATTCAGGAGTAAATAAATTATGAATATGTTGGCTCTTTCATATTTTAGTTTCTGCATCTCTACCCTTTCTTTGACTTTGGGAACTAAGAGGCTGATCTAGAGCCTTTTGAAGTCCATAGAAGTCCTCATATGACCAACAGACTGCAGAAACAGCTGTAAGGATCCCTGTCTCATACCCATTGTCTCATACTTTGCTGCAAGCTATTGGACAAATAATTTTGGAAGGAAATTATGACATGAGGTAACTGTACTCAGTGGTGGTTGCCCTAAAAAACTATAAATCACCTCTAAGAACATGATTTTGAGAACAGTAGCTATCCCAAGTTCTAAATACAGCATTAAATAAAATAATTTTTAAAAAAGTCTCTTGCACAAAAGCCAAACTGCTGCCATTTTTGCAGACCACCAAAATCTCAACACTTCTTATAGCCTGTTCTTAAGCCTTCACACCTTAAGAATTACGTAGAGAAAGTAAGCTAACTCTGACCAGGCTGGTATGTCACRTATTATACTGTAGTGCTGCACAAAAACAACAGTTCAGGTCTCAGAAGAAGGAAGTTAGAGGACTACCCAATACRCAGGCAATATGCACCCAACATGCAGGAGAACTCAACATCCCTGCCCTGTYACTGTGCTGATATGGCTGTATTGAGTCCAGTTCTGAAGCTAGCTACTTACACATTGCACAGTCCTGCATAATACTTTGCAGRTGTACTCTGAGTACACACAGCCTCCAGAAATGTACAGGTGTAGTCAATATCTATCACAGAATATTGAGGGAAAATAAAGTCTAAGTCCACTTTATGCAGCTAAATGGTCTGATTTCCAAAAGCTTGGAAACYCAATTCCCCAACAGAGCCTACTGATGTCAAACTACTGCAGAAGTAAAATCCTTGTCTTTCTCAAGCACTGTAAACTTAAGATATTGTGTTTCAAAAATAGATTGCTTATAATATGCAAAATTTCCTCACCAGAGGTAATTATGTCAATAAAGATATTCTACATGTGGTTAATTATTCTGAGGCTTATACAAATAGTCTAGAACAAAATTAACACATTGTAGTTTGCAGTTATTTTTTATTTCCTTTTTTCTCTTGACTTGCTTAAGATGCAATAGTGTACAACTTACAGATAGGCAAGTGACAAAAACCTTTGTTGTAGTTACAGCTAGTTTTAATTAATTAATTAATTTAATAATTAAATCTGTTCAGTAAGCAGGAGGACATCATTATTTTAAGGAAGACCTGAAATAATTTGGCTAACATYCTCAGGAATCACAACTGAACTTGAGATATTGAGAAAGAGCCCTATCTGTATAAAACACAACTCGTCTTCCTTTGAAATTAGACTCTCGTAATGTAACCACTTCCAAGCATAAGGTCAATAGAAATCACTATCTGATTATCTATGCACAAGAAAAGCTASTATTTTATTCAAGAATCTAACTGGAATGTATACCATCACAGAAATAAACATCTCTAGCTGGTATTCAAGAGACAGATGTTCATTGTAAATGAACTGCTACACATAGTCAAAATTTTCAGAATTTGAGTTTGCATTTTTTCAAATGTATTTTTAAAAAGGATTTTATGAAAAATTGTATTCATAAAAACAGTTCAAGATTATCAAGTGGTTACATTCAATTCTTGTATTTGGCAATAGAAAATGAAGATTGAAAACAGCTTAAGAATATATAAAAATGGACAGAACTTGAAATATGTTGCAACTGTTTACAGTTTTTATTATAAAAAAATTTTCTCAGATGGTTTAACAAAAAATATTCTAAAATGTCTAAATCCTTTAAATATCTTCATATCAGAAATATTAACTGCTGCTACTGAATTGAGGGACATGCCCTGCAACAGCCCCACTACAGCTAGGGAATAACGCTAGCTATTCCCTTGGTTGGTACAGTTATGGAATGTTTTAAAATGAAATTGAAATAAYTGTCATTATAGACTGTCATTATGTGGTTATATAATAATCATATTTGTKTTAAACCATGATTACAAATAATGAAACTTGCCTTATGCTTCCAGATTTTCTTATTTTAATTTATTCATAACGCCAAAAGCATTGGTGGAGCATTAGGTGGAGAATATTCACAATTGCCTAGAAAAAAACAGTGTTTCTGTTGTTGCTTTTGAAAGTTTAACTGCTACACACAGGGTTAAAAATATATGCTTAGGCTGGACAGAAGAATGAGGTCCAATTCACCAACTGTCACCAATAACAATCCACAAAAACCATGCAAAAAAACTGCTAGCAGTCAAAAGTTCAAAAGGGACAATAATCTGATCATTCAGGCCTTTGATAAATGTTGTAATAACCTCAAATTATGGGTAGAGTCTAGAATATTACTGGCTTTCAAGCGTTATCAGACATCCAGCAATCCTCCACCTTCCTAAGGAAAATGTACTTGAAAATGATACAAATGCTTAAGCATCAAGAGTCCTATCACCAAGAAAAGAGCAGTCCTTCATGTTAAAAGGAGGCCAGTAACTCTACAATAGCAGAGATAACTATAAAGCTCATTTGTAAAGGACTTTTGCTACAGCTATTGCTTCAGAAATATATGTGTCTGAATTTCCTTGACAAGGCCTTAGAACAAGCAAAACAACAGCGTATAGTCCATGGAGCATTGTAAAATAACCAAAGTCAGATGTACAGGGTTAGGATTCATCTGATCAAATGAATTTACTGCTCACAAATATTGATAGTGAATACTTCATCTCATTCTAAAGAAGACATTAGAATAGGTAGATAAATTGCATCCAAAAGTTCTTATTTATTCCCATTTCCAGTGGGAGCCCAGAACAACCAGTACACATGTAGATGTCCACAGTTTTGAAAGCAGACCTCTGTAACAGGTAAGATGAGATATTTCATAAGGGACTCAAGCAAGGTCTTCTTTTGTAAAAATTTTAGAAAAATCTTACTGAGTATCTGAATATTCTTTTAATGATTCTATAAAGTTCATCTAGGTAGCATCTTACAGTTTTTGGACTAGAGGAAGAGTAGTAACTCTTAGGCTTAGTTACAGCTCTTCTCAGTTACAACTAATAAAGTTGCAATTCCAAGAGATTCAGAACGTTAGTACTAATTTTCAGTGACTTCTGGGTCAATATAGTGGTATAAAAGACTAGTTTAGGAATCAAAGGCACTGGCAGACAGACAGAGCTGTCATTTATCTGACTGACACTTTTCGAGGGAGGAGGTGGTTATTCACGGGAAGAGAAATCACAGAAACCCAAAGGCTGTTATGTCTTACACCAAAATCAGCTTCACCAGCTGCAGAAAAGAGACAATATGATATATTATTGAGATGCAGATTAGATTATTTAGAATATATGAAGCACAATCTGTAATTTGAATTAGTTTAAGAAGATTTTATCAGTTTGTATCTAGCTTAAAAAATTCTGTGGGCATCATTATTGTTTGCCATCATTACAAAAGCCAAGAGCATCAATGATAGCTCTGTACTCCCTACTGAGCTACCTCAGTCTCTAATGAATCTCACCATCTGATCCTGCAACATCATTCCTCAAAGTACAGCTTTCTGAATGTAGCATTTCTGGGAAGAGCACCAAGATATGACAGAATTCACTGTATGTGTTGTTAGTGCCTGTGGCTAAATTTTGTATTTTGGAATAACCTCAGGCATCGGGTAATGTGGATATCAGGCATTTCTTGTGATTTAAAAGTCATAGCGCATTTAAATGTACAGTTGCAATTATTTGCTAAGTCTTGGAGTCTTAGAAAGAGAGAAGGCCCTTCCCTCCAGAGGATACATCATAAAATACTTGAAAGTTATAAGGGGACTTAAAATCACCGCATTTTGACAGCGTACAAACAAGTACTGGTTGTAATTATACCCAGTACAACAAAACATAAGGTAAATCTAAATTTATCTTTTTGTCTTAAAATATCGCCTTTTTTAAAAAATAAAAGTATTATACTGGTATGTTGTGCCAGTGTTTAAAGCAATTTAAACAAACGGGGGGGGGGGACTTTGAACTCTCTCTGCTTTCTTTTGTGGGGTAAAATTCTGGAGAAAATCCTAAGTTACATCTATATGATCCTAATTTTCATACCTCTAAGTGATCTACTGGGAATTTTTTATTCTTGAATGTTTTTAACATATATTTTGCCTTAAAGACCTTGCACCTTAGCCTTAATAATGCTAAGGAACTGGTATTTGCTGCTCCATAAGCTTTCCCCAAAGCCACTAAGGCAGTGTTTTCTAGCACCTTGGTAGCAGTGTTTTTATTTTTCCCCTATTCGCATGCTGTGGGTCTTGCTTTATTATTCACATAGATTTGCAACTACAAATCCAAATAATGTTGTTATAGACAGTTCTTGTGGAAAACAACTACCACTGGTATGAAAATGGCCTCTCTTCCCACCCCCACCCTTTCCTTACCTTTTGTTTTGTAGACAAGTTTAAGAACATCAAAATACAGTGTACAGCAGAATAGCTAACAGTCTTTTACACACTTACTAAATATTATCCAATAACATATGTGTATAGAAGCTTAACAGCCAATATCCAATGCTTGCACCTAAAAATTACCATATTTCAGTCAAGCTAATAAAATACAAATGGAAATTTCCAGTGAGAATTTGAGTAGGTATTGTCTTATACAGTGCTAAGAAGTATGCCAAAAAAATTATCATCATCCTCTTCATCTTCACTGTTACCAACTACTGCACCACAAAGAACACCAAGAGGAAGATGCCTTTCAAGAATCTCAGCACTGCTTTCCCAGCTGATCACTGAGGAGAGTTTGTCCTTTTCCTTTCTCCCTCCTCTTTTTTATTTATTTACTTATTTTCCTTCTAAAGTACCTTTAATTATTAGAGTTGATGTATGCCATCAGCTACAAACCCCACTGATAAAACTCTATGTACACAAGTCTGTTTCAGCATCCTTCATACAACAATACTTAAGAAAATTTAGGATGCGAATTCTTTCCTGCATCTCTAAAACACTGCCAGGAAAAAGGAATGAGCTGAACACCCCAAAACTCTATTCCCAAAGATTTATCAAAGAATCTGGAAAGCACTTAGCAGTCTGGACAAAGTCTAGATTCTTCATCTTTTTTTTTTTAATCTTTAATAATGTTCCTGCTTTTGCAAACAAATACAGAATTTTATTCTACAAAAAGTGAGTTCTTTTCTGGCCAATTATTTTATCAGCCTTCTCTGGAAAATGACTTCTGGTTGAGTTGATACCTCCTAACAGAAAATTCAATGCTTATTTATTCATAGAAAATATGTACCATAAATAATCAATCCTGGTGCATATCAGAGAAGAGACAGGAATCAGTACAAAGTAATAAAGTAAYTTGTTGCAGGATTTTTTCCTCCATCTGATGTTTCATCCTCCTGTACATGAAAGTTCTACTTGTCTAAACACAAAATTTGATCACATATTGGAAGTTAGTATAGAATAGGAATTTCAAACATTTTTACCTTTAAATTCCAATAACCATAAATTCCCCCTATTTAACAAGAATCATCTCATGGGGACAAATAAATTTCAAACAGATTTTTATCTCAGAAAATGATCTGATTCAAATCTAAACCTACTTACACAAAAAAATGTTTGTCATGATCAAGAATCTACTATTCATCACTTCCTGTCATTCATTTGTATCATAAATTTTCAGAGTCACTGTGTCAAGAAGGTCAATGTAGTTACAGGAATTTGAGATGGACCATTTCGTTCACATTCACTAGGGCAAAAACATACAGCTGGCTGGCAAACAATTTACTCCATAGAGAACATAGTCTCCTTAGCTGAAGAGAGACATATGACAGATTAATACATTAATGGTGATATGTTAGCTGCAATAGGAGATGAAAAAACTCAAAGCCTTACCTTCTTTTTTTAGCATATAAATTAATACTCCTAAAAACTCGACTATCAGGCACAGTGCCGCTGAAGGCACTGGTATAAAGCGAAGTAAAAAGAGTGTTAATGGGATCTTAGTCATGTTTCTAATYTTTTAAATGTACAGTTTACAACAAGTGAAGTAAAAGCTTGTTTTAAAAGTCAAGATGTATACACTCTACATTATATAAAGCTATGTGCATAGGGGAAATTTATTTATTAGGGACATGAAAGGAAAACCTAGTGCCTTACATGTTCTGAGGAAAAATGAATGATTTTCCTGGCTCCTTTTTAGCTCAAATATCTGCTCTTTTACAAGACAACACTTCTGGCTGGGCAGAAATACATCAACCCTATTTTGTTTAAAAAGTGAGTAAACAAAAAATTCTAGAATATAGTTAGAAATAACTATAGAATATAATTAGATGTGCTATAATCATACAGCAGCCCATGCATGGACTCTTCATCAGCTATTAAATTACTGTATTTGAGTGGTTTCTATGAGTAGGATAGAAGATAAATTTTATTCTAATTTTCTTCTTTTTTTTTTCTCATGCACCAATGRCAGAACCATCAAGACCCATATAGTTTGATAAGCCTGCTTTTATATAATACAAAATAAGTTTCTTCACATTCTGCATGCTTCCTTTACAAGACTATTATCTCTCAGGAACTGTGGGTTAACAGCCATGTTTGTCACATTGCAAAATATATATATATATTTGAAATGAAACAGAAAAGTTTACTGTAGTTATTGGAAAAAAMGAGATAACAAAATAGGATATATTCAATGACGACACAATTAGATACAGTTCCACTAAAAAAGAAATTATTTTTGATATTTAATAGATGCTTTATTTGGACAAAAAGTATTTTAAATGATTCTTCAGAAGGAAAGATTGGTTTCAAAGACTATGCTCTAGATCCCTTTAGAGTGATGATGATACTAAGAATCTTTTTTTTTTTTTTTTTTAATGTGATACATATAGTAAACTTATTTCCAGTATACCAGACATTCTCTGGCAAAACTCTTATCTTCAAAACCATCACCTCCTTTCATAAACCCGTCTTGATTCATACACCATTACTACCACTATCCAGCACTCACTATTTGAAGTTTCACTACTCTCTATTCTCTCTAATATCTCTACCCCCCAAATACGTCACTCCCCACTTACATGTCCTTTTCTCACGCTCTACTATTCTTTTTTTCAGTGAGCTTTCTGAATTTGAGCTCTACCCCAAATGCAACCAACTTCTTACTTCATCCCACTAACTCTTCTCCATTGTTGTTCTTTTTCCTTGAAAATGAACGATGCTAGCTTTTCTTTGAACCCCATAATCTGTCTGCAACTCACTGCCTAATTACATTCACTAATAAGTCCATCTTGTGCTGATGAGAAATCACAGAAGGAAAATACCAGATCAAGCTAGGGAAGGGATGAAGAATAAGGGATGGGAGTCATTCAAGAAGCCCCCTCCTCATGCACAGAAGAAAAAGTAAGACTTGGAATATGAAGTCTCTCCATSTCACACACATTATAATCATAACTGTCACATTCAGTGCTTTGCTTTCAAGCCTGAAGAGCGGAAGAAGTGTTACAAATGTTATCATTACTGTTGAGAAACTCATGACTGCAGCAAAAAAAGAAACTGAATCATCTTTCCACCCTCTTTATTGACTCCTCCCACTCCAGACAGAGTGTCTTCTCCAAAATAGATTTGGTTTGGAGATAAAGCAGCCTGATAAAGCAGCTCACTATTTTGTAGCGTGGCTAAATGAATTCAGAAAATAGTGAAATGCCAAGCCTGACCAAATGGTAACTCTGCAGGGGCAAACAGAAAGCAAAATCCACCAGAAAGATGTTTTTATGAAGTATTAGGGCCCATTTACTCATATATTCAAGTACAAGATTTGTCTAGCATTCCACGCTTACATAGCTAATAGCTAACAGAATTCAACGCGTTACTACTACAATTGCTCTGATCTCCTGTCCTTTTCTCCAGCATTGATAAAATAACTTATATGATTTCTATTGCCAGGACAAGAAATGCTTTGTGAAAAGGCACTTGAATTCAACACAACAAAACTCTGTTCTAAACCACTCAAGAGATAAATGGGTTGTTGCTTTAACTACTGCGGCAATGGTCATCACTTTGACCAGTATTACACCCTTAATAGTTCATGAATACAAGAAAGCAGTGCACAGGATTTGCRATCTGTCAAGGCAAATTACAAAGTTAAGGGAAAGGAAAGAAAAATACTTACAGCAAAGGCAGAAATAGACAAAATGGAAGATCCTAACTGCATATTGTAATTTCAATTTTCTTGAGCCAAAACTGTTAGATAAGATAGATTTGGGCAGGAGGACAGTTCACTTAGAACACCTTTTTTTCTAAAGCAAACAAGGAAAGGAAAATTCAAAAATTCAGGCCAACAATTCAAAGGAGAATGATTTACTGGCTAAATAAAAGTGCAAATGAAGATGGGAACTACCTTTGATTGTGCTTAGAAGCCATCACATGACTATAAAAACTCAGTGTAAAATAATGGTACATCCTAACTGCACTATTAACCCAATTAACCCACTGCATTCCAGTAACATCACATCTCTGTACAAGATCAAGACAGATAAATCTATACAATGTGCTTTTCATATTCCAATAGTATTAAAGTTTTGCTGGCTCTTCTAATTATTTACTCTATTCTATAGATACATGTGCCATATATCTTTAGATACATGGTCTGAATTATTATATTCCTAATGCACTGTGTTTGATGCACTATGTATATGTAAAGACAACATCAAATCAGCATAAACACTAACCATTTCTCTTTTAAGATCATAATTCAAACGCTGATCAGCTTAARAAAAAGAAAGACATAACAAATGCAAGATTAAATATACTTCAGTGAAACACACCTATTTTCTTAATTAGAAAAGGGGGTTTACACCTTTAGATTGAAGCAATAAATCCACTGTATCTTGTACTGTGACTTCTGCACCTCACCTGAAGCAAAGTACTATCATAAATGAACATGAAATTAATACAGTATTTCTTATCTAAKGAGATATCCTTCAGTTCTAACATTAATTTCCAGTTACGACAATTATTAATATTTAATCCATCAAAGCCAGTGGATCTGCATCATCTGCYCCCAGTTCACCACCTGCATGTTGGAAACTACAAACTCTGAGCATTTCTAACTCAGGCAACAAACCTACTGCAGGCTGTGTTAATATAAATTCACAGCCTCGAGTGCTGCAGCTCATCTGTCCAGCTGTGCATAATTTGCAGCAAGTTCTACGTCCTTCTCACTCCATTGTGCATTGAGACTTTATCTTTGCTTTCATAGATGATGCAAAATGCAGCATGCAGATATAATAATAAATATATTAACACTAGAGTAATACTTATATTCCAAGCTATACTATAGGTTTTGAAGACTCCAAGTAACAAACTTGAGACTTGAGACTTGAGACTGAGAAAAAACACTCTGTCTGATGAAYGTTGTCTTGAAATACTTCACTGAACCATTTGCTCTAGAGTTTGGGCAAAGGGAACATCTCATATAGCAGTAACTCACAAGCTGATTATCTCTTCCTCTGCTGCTTGTCAATATTCAGTGTTGCTGGAATCTTTTTATTTTAGTTGCCTGAGAGGTCTGGCAAAATCCAGAAGCAGTACTACCATGCTCCTGATTTATATTAGAGAGTTGTGGTAAACATGTCAAAGATTTACATGAGCTTCACCTCTCCTTCCACAATTCCTTTGGAATTCATGAGAGATTTTTTTTTTTTTTTTGTTCTTTTTCTCAGAATCTCGGATAAAATAGTATTGAAATCTATGATCCAGGAACAGTACAATTGAAAATCCAGGGAGATTACATAACAGTATCATAAAGCCAGTATAGATATAAGGCAAAAGCTGCTTCTTCAGCACAACCACAGCTACACTGCATGGAAAAGTGTACAAACTGGATGTGTGCAATCCATCAGTTTATTTACCAACAGATATCCAGCTTCTATAGAAAAAAGAAGTCAAGAAACTTCAGAAAGAAATCACAGGAAATAAAAAGTCTGTAAAACAATTTGTCTTTATAAATACAGTCACCAGACAAGTATGAATTGAGCCCATAAATGCACCTACATGATCTAGGATATTTTTCTAGTGCACATAATCATCTTCACCTATAACAAGTTCTTCAAAGAAGGGATGGAACTGTATATTTGCATAGTGGCATATAGACCAYTAATCTCTTTTTTACTTTTCCAAGATGAAGGCAATTTCATAAGCCCATCTTACCACTAAGTTGACAGAGACCCTTTAAGCTGTATGACATTGTCAATTTTATTCAAATATTACATATAATTCTACCCAAACACCTATTCACAGGATCTGACCAAAAGTCTTTTCAAATCAACAGGAATCTTTCCACTGAAGGCAGTAGCCTTAGTCTCATGACACTAATCTGTTAAAAATAATGGTCTATGCTACATCCAATATGAAAGTAAGTTTAAAAATGTTGTGTGTTGGATAACACATGACTGAGATCTTATATGGTCAAATATAAATAAAATATCATGTTTATTGAAAAAGAGGGTCTGGAAATATTTCACAGTAAATCAGCAAAGCAGAACTGTAAGTCAGAGCACAAGTGAAAATACATTCCCTGTATAACTTTCAGGTGTTTTGCAACATGTTCTATATAAGTCCAGGTGCTCGAAAGAGATATTTCATGGATAAGGGACATAGATTTGCTAATTATAGATGAAGAAGTAAAGAAGAAGGTAAAGGTTTTATTTTCAGAAAAGTAATTTTCAAATGCATAACTCTAACATTGGTAACTTTTAAGTAACACCCTGCTCCCCTTTTTTTAATACCTGAAGTCTGTACAATGTCTGCAAACACCTGTATTTAACATAAAATTGACCGTCACACTTACTTTGGAAACTTAAGGTTTTTAGAAAACTTAAAAAATGAGATCTAAAATCTAAACTTAAAATGTCAGTATGAAGTGAAGATATAAACAAGGAAAAAAAATCTGGTTCTATTCCAAATTCTTCTTTTCTAAATAAAGAATTTTGAATTCTTCAAAAATCATGTTTGTCCTTAATTAAATTTGACAGAATAAAAGTAGTGGTTTTATATATCAGAAGTCAAAAATATGACACATAATGTATTATTTATTTATTTTAAAAGAAGAAAAGGTATTTCAAGCTGCATAAAGCACTGTCTGTCTTGGAGCAAAAATACTGAATGGAAAAGTTATCAAAACTCTGCAATTTGTTTTCTACAGAAGTTAAAAAGAATGAAAAAAATGATATATGGAACGTAACTAATTTATCTGAGCTCTCGTCATCCTATTTCTAAATAGATTTTGGAAAGAACTAAGTTGCMTAATCTGTTCCCATTAAATTGACTATTTTTCACCAAGGGTCCAAATCAGACTTCAAAACGTAAAGAAGCTTGATTATCAACACAGAAATGATGTGGTAACGATATCGTAAGATCACCACATGATGGCACTAATCAACATGGCTCGTCAGTCTTAGCTGGAAAGGCCATTAACTGGAAGAGCAACATTAACGAGTACAGTCCCAGGAGTCTGAAAATCTGTTCCTTCCTGGTCTTTACTGGGCCTGTAACTTACCCAGGCCATACATAAATAAGTATTTTCAAAGTAATTAAGCTATTAAACTACTTAACACTTTGGAACACAAATGCCTGTTTATGCTTCCCCTCTTCCAGTTCTGGCTGTAGAAGGCCTCTTCCGAACGACAGTGACTATCTCCACTTGGAAGAAAAAGGACAGGTCTTACTTCTGGAATCATCTGTATTGAGAAGCAACAATACATATTTTCTACTGCATTCATACTGACAAATCTGAAAGATTCTGTCAGATAAAAGTTTWCTACCATCAAATGATGACAGTACCACCATACCTTTTGCATTTGTCATTTATTATACAGAAATATGGAAGTGGCTAGTCTCAATGATTTTGTAATTAAGTCTGAAACAATAACTTAATTATAAATAAAAATAATTTCATAAAATAATAAATAAAAATGAGCTACTTCATTCTATATATTAAATTAGAGTAACCACTCCAGAATCATGGCTATGTGGCTGCTGGTTATTTTAAGGAAGAAAAAAAACCCAAACTATTCTACAACTCTTGTATGTAGTTAATTATTATGAAACGACTATAATCTATCTAATATAATTATATATTCTAGGTAATACAATAATCAGTCTTCAGTGTGGTGCTATGAAATACTTAAGATAGATTATAAGCAATAAAAAATTACTTTTAAAGAAAGCAATTTGAATAATGGAAAATGATAACAACTTTGTCCTTCTCTAGTCTTCAGAGTGAATCAAATCAGTCCAGTGTGATACCATCTCTAATATTTTTTCTAATAATAGTGTCATTCATTTCCAAAGCTTACCTCAGTTAAAAGGCTCAGCCTTCCCATTAAGTTGCAAATCTCAGTGAGCACATAATAAATAATAAGAAAGATGAACAGAGGGAATCTCAGTCCTCTGCTGAAATTACTCAGTAGCATACGCTTACCAAAATACACCTCATAACACTAAAGTGATGTGTGGGTTCAGCACGAACACAACAGAAAGGCAGAATCATGCACTGTGMCATCAACAGCTACAATTTATTTTTAGATTATTACAGTATAAATCTGAATATTTCTAGATAGCGATCTTTCCAGTGCATGGAAATGCATTCTGTTTGAATTAGTCATGCTAGTAGTAAAGCCCCACTATGAATCCCTCAGGAAAAGGCGATGTTCTAGAAGGGCTACTGATGTTCAGGTCATTGTGAAAGATGTGCATGTAAACATGAAGTAATGCTGTTTTAGATAAAATTTATTTTTTAATGTCAAAATTCAGAAAAATACTCGCTATTATTTTACAGGAATTTGAACAGAGATGAACTTGCATATAATGTTCAGAATAATTTCCCATCTCTGAACTCACCCATTGTAAACTGTCCATAAATTATATTTTTAAGTTTTCTCTTTTCTAACCTTAAATTAATTTTGAAGTTGTGAAAAGATGATTCTTATCTTGTGTCTCTTTTCTTTTATTTACAGAAAGAGTGGCTTTAAAACTTTTTTTTTTTCACCATACAGCAAAGGCTGGAGGGGGAGGGGGAAGAAGAGGAACGGATTTTGAGGAGGAGTGTGAGGAGTGGCCGGTTTTGTTTTTAGCAAATCCAGGCTGGGGACTACTAAAACAAATACAATGAGAACTACTAAAAGGTGACAGTTGAGTACATAACCTCATCAGATGTGGGGATTGAAAAAGCTCAGAGCATAAATGCTTTCCAAACATTGCTTGAGAGCACCTGAGCTAAACCATGACAGATAGCTGCAGAAGGAAATAAGACCCTTATATTGATTTTAGTAGCGCACTGGCAAGCTCATGTTTATGTTTTGTTTTTATTAGGATTTCTAATAAAAAAAAAAAAAGAACTCAGGGCCTTATAATCCAGTGCACGTTACTAATGAATCTTACTCACGCAGAAGAGATCTTGAGTCTCTATGACAAGTCTGCAAGTGACAGAATGACTAAATTATATGCTGGTTATAGTATGATGCTTATTCCAGTCCTATCCAGGTGGAGCTGTTCTTTACACTATGTGATTCAGTCATCAAATAGCAGCATGCACGTTTGAAAGGCCAGGAGGAGGCTGTATTGAGAACCTGTCAAAAACAAATGTGCAAACCTCTATGCAGTAGTCAGTAAACGTTCCTTGAATCACTCTTTTGTTAAGAGCCAAATAAATCATTGTTTCTATACGATATCTTTAATATAGAATTTGAGGTTTTATAGCTTTTCTATTTATCTTTTGCCTTTATCTCTACCTGACAGGTCTTCAGCTGATGAATGCCTATTAAGATTGACATTTTTATCAAACATAAAACTTTTCACCTGAATGTTCTGTCCATAAACATGGGACTAACTAAAAAGCTAGAGTCTTTGTGCAAACAAAACATATATAGGATCTCCAGTAAAACTACCTGTTTTATCAGTTGTCCTAACTCAATCTAACTGGCCTGTTTCGTTCATGCTATGGGGCTTGTTTTGATTTGTTTGCATTGTGATGCCTCCAAAAAAAAACCCACCATTCTCACTGACCATAACACTTTGGTGAAGAAGAAAAAAGCATCATGAATTAACAGATTTTTGTATTTACAGTGTATATGTTTGTGATACAACATTGCATTTTTAAACAGTTCTAGGCAAGTAATCAACCCCCCTAGGAAAGCAGAAGGAGAAAATGTATTTTCTTGTCTATACATATGTTTTTCAGTAGAGACAAATCCTAAAGGGCATTAAAATCAAACAGGAAAAAAATGATCTAAAAGAGCTTTGAATCAGAATCCTCATGAGGACAAATGTGTTTTGGATGCCAAACTGAGTTTCAGTTGTTTTAAATACCTGGTACAACTTAATCAGTTGTACTTGCATGCAGCATACCAACAACAATTGCATTTATATGACATATAGGTATATGAACAGAGAAGAGAGAATAATTATATCTGTATTTATATGCAAAGACGTAACAATGCTAAGATGCTAAGAATGAGCGGGTCAAAATTAAATTATACATTATTCTTAGAAAATTGCATGCCATCATAGATCATCTGGTTTTGAGTTACCAGAAACTGTATGGCATGTGTTCATGTCCTCAGTGTTTAATGATTCACTGGAATATGCTTATAACTGTGTATGTAGCCTCCTATCCAGTACTGTAAGTAAAAATATTTGATAAGTTCTACCTTAAGACAGTGTTATCTATAGCCATTATTAATAGATCTGATATCAAGTGATTAATAGACCTGATATCATATTCTGAAAAAAAAAAGAAAGAAAGAAAGAAAGAAAAAGAAAAAAAAAAAACAAAAAAGAAAGAAAAGAAAATGTAACACTCATTTGATGTAAAAAATATCTCACTTCTTCAAAGAAAGCTCGAGTTTTTATCCAGGAATGAAAATTAGTGGAAATACTTCTTCTCTTAGGATAGCAGATTTTTTTTTTTAACACTAAGAATTTATACATCTAATAATTAATAGACTTAACTTCAAGTTTAAATATCTCAGATAAACGGAAGAGCAGTAGTCTTAATTCTATAGGACACAAATTATGTTTATGTTTTCAGAGAAGTAAAACATCAGAGATTTCCATTTTAGTGTTAGTCCTCATAAATTCATCCAAATCACCCTTGCTTTCTAATACTTCAAAACACAAAACACTGCAATATTACCAATCATTTAAAAACAAAAATCAGTCTAGAGTTCTACAGATGCTTGTTTCAACACTGATTAAACAAAGCTTAAGAGCTTTTTCTTTTTTTTCTTCCCCCTTTTATTGGGGGGGAATGCAATTTCTTTTTAAATGCAAAGCATCTAAAAATATATATGCATTGATGCCATCACTGTGACAAGCAGTACCCCCATAAAGCCTATAGATGCCAAAAACTAAATACAGGCAGCTTGTGTGGTAGCTTAAATGGCTACATCAGTCTCTGCTCTGCTTGCTCTATCACCAAGGCTACTGCAATTTCAGCTAGGGCACTTGATCTACAAATGAAACACAGAGGTGGTCCTTCACATTTTAGTCCGCCTTTGACAGAGTTTTGATCCCTTATCTCAATTCTACAGGTTTCCCGAGCTCCCTGCTCTCCCAGCCCCCCAGCCTGCCCTGCTCTAATACGGCTAAAAACTTTCCCTTAAAACCCTTCCAGTTCGTTTGCCGTCCAAGGCTCAGCGCGCCGTTACGCTACTCCGAGTGTTAAACCATTTAAGCTACAAAAGCCTGCTTGTTTTTAAACGTACAGGCAGCGGGCATTTTAAAAGACAGAATACGTAGTGGGAATTAAAGCCTTCCAAGCAAAGGACCCAACTTAAAAAAAAAAAAAAAAAAATCAAGTAACGGCTCGGGAGAGCCCACACTACCACCTTGTGGAATCTCCTCGCAAGAGCAGCCCCTTGCTCCTTCCCACGAAGTTGTTTTTTCCCCCACGCCGAATATTAAAACCCGCCAAGTTTCCGAGGCGGCGCGCTCTATTATTAGCCCCGGTGATGGCGACCCGGCCCCGCCGCCCCCGCCGCCGCCCGCAGCCTCCGCGCCGGAGCCCTCTCCGCGCCGGGGCCCTCTCCGCGCCGG
>NW_028186867.1:3953943-3980991 GCF_003343005.1 Rhea americana | reverse complement strand
CCGCGGAGGGGAGGCGAGGCGAGGCGAGGCGAAGGCGGCGGCCTCTCCCCTCGGGAAGGGGCAAGCCCGGAGGCGCCTCGCGGCGCGGCTTTGCAGGGAAACCGATTTACTGCCGAGCGGGTTTTTTCTTCTTTTCTTTTCCTTTCTGTCTTTCTTTTTTTTTTCTTTTCTTTTTTTTTCCTCCCCCACCACTCAAGTTGTGTGTGCTCCGCGCACACACGCTCTCCTCAGTGCCAGTCCCGGCTCCATCACGTGCGGGAGCCCATGCCCATCACAAAAGCAGGCGTTTCACCCGAGCCCCGACGATAAAGAAAAAAGAAAGGGAGGAAGAAAGAAAGAAGGAATCCCGCGGAATAACGAAGAAAAAGCGAGCGAACCGCTTAATCCAAGACGAGCCAAGATTTCCGCTCAACAGCCTCCTCCCTCCGCTCCCCCCCCCCCCATCCCTTTTCTCTTTTTTGTGGTGGTGGTGGTGGTGGCGGCGGCGAGGGAAGTGGTTAACCAAAAACCTACGTACTGGTTTTGTATTTCCCCCAAAACCACAGGCGCACATGAGGTACCTCTCTTGCCCCTCTCCGCGTTTGCGGGAAACGGGCTTTGCTCTTTCTCTCTTTCCCTGTACTGCAGATATTTTTTCCCTCCTCTCCTCCACACTCTTCTGTTTATTTGGCTGTAAGGCAGAGCTACTTTGTAAACATCTCACACAGAACCCCAGAGCCTTTCCAAATAGCTGATTGCAGCAAAATGCCTCCAAACAAATTATGGTGCAAGGGGGCTATGGGGGGCGAGACCGAAGCGGAGAAAAAAGAAATAAATTTGCATAAATATGCATATGAGACATCGAGATCRTGTACGATGATGGAGATGGCAGAAAGAAAGTATCGCTTTATAATGATGCAAAAAGTAAAAGCACAGATGACTGCAGCAAACTGGTCACCCTTTGCCAGAGTACCAACTGCAACACCTCTCCCACTCCCCCCACCCCTGCCGGGGAAAAAAAAAAAAAAAAAAGAAAGAAAAAGGAAAAAAAGCAACAGAAAAAGAATGAAAATGAACACGCAGATGGTAAATCCAGTACTCCTACCTTAACACTGCAATAGCTGCAGATACATAAGGGTCTTTTTCACATAGCCAGGAAATCCTCACAGGGTGTCTCACAGCCAGAATTATTCACACACGGTTCCTGCTCTCCTTTTTGGAATCCAAAGCGATTTGCTTCTCCAAAGGAATGCAACAACCACAAAGAAAAAAAAAATAAAAATAAAAACAGGAAAAACAACAACACTGGATTTGAAGGAAGCTCGTGTTTGCGATTGTAAGCGACCTACATTCAGGCAGAAAATTCATTACAATCAGTATGAGAAGGAGAGTTAGGTCTGCGAGTACGAGCTCTGATTGCCTATGCAGAGAGACAGAGATGGGAGAGAGACTGATCTGCGAGGAAAAGAGAGCTTGAGAAGGCAGCGAGAGAGAGGTCCAGGCTGTACCAGGCTCTCTCCTTCTGCTATTGGACCAAACTGAATGAAATTTCCCGAGCCGGCAGCCAATAGCTCTCTGCAGTCTGCCCCATCACTACAGAAACCGTATCTCCATCCACAACCTCTTGCAAAGAGCATCTAATCCGAGTGCAGAGCAGCAGGGACAGAATTATCCAGGGTGCCTGCACGGATGAACAGGTGGGCATTTTACACGTGTGGAAATGAAAGCGTGTGTGCGTGGGGAGGGCCGGAATCACACAATTATACTGTTGCTCTTCCTGCTCCAGTATCTTGTACAAATGCAGCCCTTGTTAACCCTTTAAAGCTACAGTTTCTGCAAAAGGTTGCTAAAGTGGCAGCAGTAGCAGCCTGCTGTGATGAAATGTACTCATACTGCCTATCGGTCACTGAGCTATTTTGCTCCTGTTCCCATTCTTCCCATACAAAAATAGCAATCTAGGCATTTGCCCAGTGCCCAATTGTTTCAGATAGACTTTTTTTCTTCTTCTTCCTTTTTTTTTTTTTTTTTTTTTTTTTTTTTTTTNGTAAGGAGATAATTGACTATTTAAAGTCCTTATTTTAGTTAGTTATTCACTATTGGGAAGGTCAAGTGTAAAGGCTGAAGAGGGGACCCTGTGGTTATTGCTAAGTACTACAATGCAGCATCTCTGGTTCACTTCCTGCCTATGATTTCAGACTGAAGATGGTGTAACAAATATGTGCTCAGGCCTCCAACAGATGCCTTGTTTCACTGCACAGCATGTTCCTTCAGTCAGTTTAATAATAGCACTTAATATTACCCAAACTGTGTAATCCTGAACTGAACCAGGTGAAGATTGCCTGAGTTCTCCCAACTAAGCCAGGAACAAGAGGGTAAAAAGTTCTTGAGAATCTTTTCATAATTTGAAACAAAAATTCAGTTCATACCTTAATGAGACTTCCTGTCACAAGACATAGATTAAACTTCATACACTAAGTCCTTGACATGTTAAAACACTGAAAAAAAAGAAATCTGCAACTTTTTTATCTGTTTTATTTTGCTGTATCCTAGGTTCTTTGTTTCTACCACCATAGCTGATTGTGTGAGAAGCACAGAACAGAACAGATAACAGAGCTTTGTTTCCTCACATCTGGATTCTGGCTCTGATGTTGAGTTTGTCATTTCTATGCCTTCCTTTTTTTTTWAAAAAAAAGTGGTAAAGGAATATATACTATCTTATTTAAAGACATCATGTAGCAGGCAGCAGTAGGCCAGTTGCATGTGTGTTCTTCTTATATAGCTCCTTCAATATCACCTTAGGAAGGCATATTTTGTTTTTAAATGTTGTAAATCAAAGTATAGATACAATTCACTGATTTTAAAACACTTCAAGCAATGCAACAGCTACATTAAACTGTTAACTTATTTGTCAGTGAAATAATTATTTTTGTATGACTTAATTATATGTTTTGCCTTACTTATTTTAAGTGACTCTAGTAGCAGGTGTTCATGTAAGTGAATTTAAATGCTTTTGTTATTTTAATAATGCACCCAGAATGTGCAGCCAATCACACTGCTTGACTGAGTGAACATTTTGACACATTTAGAAAAGATGTCATCTTGCACTGCCATCTGTCCCAAATTTTGCAGGACAGTCTTTATTTTGATGAGTATGTCATGCATTTTACAAGATAAATTTGGAGGATATTAAAGTATGCACTAGTTAATTTGACTAATGGTCTCCCACCTGTGTTGGAAATGCCTGGAGGCAATTTATTATAGATTATCATAGGATCACCTCTGATGTTTGCAACTCAGTCCTAAATATCCACAAGTACATCAATAAAACTAAATCTCCCATAGGCTCTACACAAGCATATGATAAATCAAAAGTGAAACATTTCCCTTTTCTCTCCCTCTCATTGAAAAAGGAAAAAGGATTTAAGTAAAAGGCATTTGATCAGAACAGTATAATTATCTTTCCTCCTCTCCCAACTTCAAAAAGTTAAATGTACATCTGAAAGCTGTGGCTTACTTGGGAGAGTATCTGCAGCAATCCACTACACATTTATAACAGTAAGCAGGAGACCAGGAGCAATCCCTCAGAGAAAAGAATGCCACTTGCTAACTAATACTGTCACTTGTTACAAGGCGACATTGTGTTGTAGTGTTAACCCAACTTGACTCTACTTGTAAACAGTGAAATCTAAAGAAATCACAGTAATGACAGTTTGACTGAAGACAGGCCAAACTCTGCTGGGTTCCATCCCACACCACCCTATTTTGTGTCAGTCAAACTGAAGCATGATTTGGTCTCCCATGTCCAATCACTGCAGATTTTTCCACCAAGTTCATTTTAAAAGCAGATGTAGTATCTTGTATGCTGATGTGCAATGTAACAGCAAAGAAGCATGAAGTCTTCTTATTCAAATATTCATTATGCCAATGTACTTTCATTCCCTTTTTTACAAGGGTGAACCAATGRTTGTATGGTCTTAATACACTTCCTGCAGTTAGAATAGCATTTTTCACCAGCTTCATGGTGCAAGAGGCTCATCTTACAGTGGCTGAAATCCACAAGACATTTTCTACTCAGTTCAGAGCAGAAGGAAGGTAATAGATAGCAGGTGTATTCTTTGGTAAGACTTAAAGTAATTGAGATCTATAGAAGAAATTCATGCCTAACTACAGAACAGAAAAGAACTAAATAATGAGTCTATCAGGTCCACCAAGGAAACAGGAAAAATATGCAGTGTTAATTCTGAAATGAACATGCAGAAAAGGGAGATTTGGGGAAACAGCAGGTATTTCCAAGTTGGGTAGTCTGAAAATACTGCATTGTATGGAATTATTTTATTTCATATGTGGTTTATCTTCATATGGTTTTGTGGTCTGTAAGTATTTTCACAAAAAATTACACAGGTTTACAAAAATAACATCCAGAAAAAGCATGTATATATTTCCAAATTCAAAATTTTTCATTTATAATAAAATAGTTATTGCATTGATGTTTATGATACAGGTCACATAAGTGACAAATATACTGTTTCACCTGCATGCTCAGATTGACTACTTCATAGTCAATTCAGTCATACTGCAAGAATGAATACTTAGTAGAGCCTTCCAAGAATATGAATTTTATTGTGATATGTTCCTGATTTTTTACTTACATTCTATTTTCCTTAGTGTTTTTAGTAAAATTTTCTAGTGTCACTTTCTTCTTTTGAGAAAGTTTCAAAAATAAAATGTTCCAAATGCAGACAACAGCATGGAAAGATCACGAAGATCACTTCACTTGTTCATATTTTTTTAAGAGACTAAAATATAGGAATTCTTTATTTTACAACTTCTGAGATGCAATGTTAAATCTACTGAGGGGATACAGGCATTGACTTTAACAGGGCCAGTGTTTCAATCCTGGAAGAATGGACACAGTTGCTAGGCCCTGAATTTCCTTTCATAAATTCAAAGCTAGAAGAGACTATTATAATTATCTACCAAGATCTTTCACATCATTTAGGCTAAGTGCTTCATCAGGCAATTCTTTTTTCATTGAGCCAACAAGTTATTGTTGTGCAGGTGTTTTTTTTTTTTTTTTTTTTTTTCAAGCAGAAGACGGCATATTTCAAATTGTGCAGCTTCTACCTTATCTGAGTATATTTTATGAATAGATAATTATTCTCCCTGTCAAAATCATGTTTCTGACTTGTAGTCTTAAAAAAAATGGACTTCACTTTGACTTTGTCTGTTAAAATAAAGAGCCCTTTGTTATTAACTTCTTCTTTCAACTTACATACTTACAGATCATGATTAGTCACCCCTTAACCTTCTTATTGTTGAGATAATTAGATTCTACTTCTTTAGTCTCTTACTGCAAGGCAGGTTTTCCAGACTGATTCATCCTTGAAAGTCTTTTCTCAACCTTCACCATTTATCAACATCTTTTCTAAAGTGTAAACTCTGAAATAGGATGTAGTATTGTTATCCTACTCGTATTAATGCAGTATTTTACCGTGAACTCTGATTTTTATTTATCTAAGGATCACATTTGATCTTCGCCTCTTCTTCCTGGTTACTAATAATGATTTCTACCTTTTTTTGTTCTTCTGATTTACGAAAGGTCAGTCTCTCATCTTAAAGTTGATCTATGTTGTCAGTTTTAATACAYACATCATTCTATTAACAGATCAGTTTAGTATGCAGTCCTGTCTATGGACAAGTGTCCAGTCGTCACTGGCATTTCTCTCTTCTGTCAGGCGAAGTCCACCCCTCCATTATCAATATGCCTGTCTAGCTTTATTTCACGCAGGAAAAAAAAGTCTTTATGGGTTGCCCATGATGACACTGAATTGGAAACTGGCTTAAGTTCTCTCATTTCCTCTTTCCATTCACAATCATTCAAAACAAGGTTCTTCCTTTCCTGAGAAACTAAACCCTATTAAGGGGTCAAACTGCTGATCAATATCTGACAACAGTACTTAGCATTTCCAAACCACAGTATCTTTAATCTTCAGATATCCCTCAGACATGAACAAGTTCATCATGAGATGAGTTTAACAGTTTTTTACTTTTCACATGCTTGGAAACATGGCAGAAGCTATAGAGGGTATTTCTGTGAAATAAATTCTGGACAAATTAAACTTGCTCTACTTACTCAACTCACAAACTGAACTGGCCAGAAACCAGAGTCGCATCAACACAGCACAAGGTCTGAGGTTATATAGCYGTAGTGAACCAAGACAATCCCTGCGCATACTCACAGCCTATTCCCTACTGGCATTTGGGTCTATAGGGTCTTTGGAGGACAAACCTTTCTCTCTTCTGTATTATGCACTATATAGATACAGTGGGACCATGTTTTTTGGGTGCTACTGCAGTTAATATAATCAACTGCATTAAAAAAGATTGCCTTGCTCCTAGCACAGGCAAGCAGACAAACCTATGTGTTCTTCAACAATAAGCCTAGTTATTCCCTGTGCTCATTTTTTAAGGCTAATATGATTAGATTTTAATTCAGATCAATACTTTTCTGGGAATTCAATGTAGCATTCACATAACCACTGAAAGTACAGTTTGCCCTCTCTACCCATAGAAATCTTGATTTCATCTTGGCAAATGTTGTCTGTGATTTTTCATTGATATCAAAGATTGAGCTAACCAGAGGCTGGTTATCAACCCCAGCTTCCATTCTCTCTTAAATTAGATACAGACACAAAGTGCCTTGTAGCCAGGCCTTACAAGTTCTTTTGAATCTATTTACTTTTAAAATGCTGCACAGACTAAAAAGTTACTAATATTAGAATAGTTTTTATAGCATAATTTAAAAAGTACAGGAAAGAATATGCCTAACACCATATAAGAAAAAAATATATAGTGTACTGGTATGCATGTACATCTTAAACCTTAACCGTACTTGAACAGCACAGAAAGGAGAACAGAAATATCATTAAATGAAAGCCAAGAGAAATGAGTTGCAGTCCCTAAATATCTAACGGCAATGCCAGAGCCCACATTGATTTACAAGTCAGCTCTCTTCAACAACTTGAGTTTCTTCTACAGCCACAATATTAAGGATCTAGACTTTCAAAACCAAACACAATAGCTCTGCAGGTAACTCCTTTGAAAATTGGTGGCCTATCAGATGCTGCTCACAGACCTGTGTACTTCAAAAGAACACTATAGCTCTAAGCTTCAAAAGGCAAGTAAGTTTTCTACAAAAATCATTCTTGGAAGTTGTTAGAAAATCTCCTGCTTTTGGACTACAAAAAGAGTCAATTAGAAGATTAGAAGTATTAGAATTATTTTCTCTGCACAAGATAATTACACGAAAGTCTCAGTTTTAGGCAGTGATACCCATTTCTGAATGTCCTTCTCAATGGATTATATCATTCACGCTCTTCCTAGCCAAAAGAATCCTGTTTCTTTTGCTACCCAAAGTACAGTTTCAACAGGAAGGCAGCGAGTGCTTTCTGCCCAAACTAGCTTCTATTGTACTGCAGTCTTTTAAGAATGCATTTTTGAAACTCCTTAGACTGATGAAGGCATTGAATCCAAGTCTCCTAACTTTTCTCACTGAATGCTTGAGTAAAAAGAGCTATTATATAATGACTAGGCAATTTTGGAAGCATTAACATCTCTGACAGTGAGTTTCACAAGATGTTAGTATGCACAGATATTCTTTGAAAATGCCTTGAATATCAAGGACCTAGGTGTGAGATCCCTAAGGTGTGAGAACACTGTCAAGTTCTGTCTGTCACCTGAACTACCTGTTCATTGACATGTTAGCTCATCCCAGAAGTGAGGTAATTTTCTTCATGTAGATTCAAAATAACATGTTTTACTCTGTGATTAAATGAGGTAAAGGCACTGATAGACAAGCATTAGTGAAGCTCCCTCCAGTTTTACTGATATACCTCTACTAGAGATCATAATTCCTCACAACTAAATCATCAGGAAAAAAAGGTTTGCCTGTGCCTCTGACACTTAGTTGAAGCAACAGACTAGCTTAAATGAGCAGTGAAAGGAGTTTATACTAATCAGTAAAATTTTGTACCAAAGTTATTGAGAAAAAGAAAATTTATTCTGCCATTTTGGCTGCAAGAGCAGCAGAACAGGAACAAAAAAAAAAATAGGATTGGGAAATATTTTCCTGAACTGCAGCAGTTGCAACTGTTTGCTAAGTGAAAGAAAATCAGTCCTAACACAGTGCACAATAAGCTMAGCTAATGAGTGCTAACTCATTAAACCACAGTAATTTGGGCACATTTGTTTGTGTGCTTGTAGTTAATGCTCTGGTTGCCTGACTGGGTTTAGTAAGAGGTAGGTGCTAAGGTTTGTGCTTGTTTTGGGAAGACCAGAAACACAGCTTGAGGCAAGTAAGGAAATTTGAAATCCAAATGGAAAGTATATTGTAAATTTAGGTACTCTCAATACAGGAAATCACTTCTGAATAGCAATGTTACAGGAATCTGACCTCTTCAGAAACTCTCCTTCAGTTTCTGAGCCATTTTAAAAACAAATCATCCTAATTTTAGATATGAAAATACTTAAGATCTGTTAGTTTAAGAAAAGGGGGTTGAACAAATAACTGATAAACAGCTGAAAGCCATTGAATGGGTTAAATTTGTTATGCCCAAGTTGCTGCCAAATCTTCAGCTAAGGACAGGAAGTTTATTGCCAATTTTCTGAAAGAGGAGGAATCCAATGATAAAATGTGAGCCATTTGTCTTCCCAGCCATTAAAGGAAATTCACTTTAAGGATGCTTCTGGAGTGGCTGCTTCTGCTGCTTAGCGCATTATAATTTATCAGTGTGTCTGCTGATAGTATTATCATCAGAAGGGGCTCAGGTGGACTTCCATTAGTGCTATCAAAGCCCTCACTGACAAAATATTCCACTGACCTAGACAGGATCCATTACAGCATTTAAAGCCTCATCTGCCTTGCATGGTTTTTTGGCTAATTATTTGCAGCAAGTTTCTAACATAATTCCTCAGGATGAGTTATCTACAGAAAGCAGCGACAATAACCATATTTAATAAATAAAACTSTGTCAGTCATCATCATGTTCATTTAGTTATACATCTTATCTTTTCAACCTTCATCTAYCTATGTAAAATTCAGAATGTAAACTCTCTGGAAGGGATATTTTCCTATCTATCTTTAACAGGACCTACTTTCAATAGAGGTTTTTGGACACCATTGCAGTGTACATCTTAACTACTAATATGGATATATACAATAAGTGTAACTAAGTACACTTATTTAATCATAATTAGGTTAGCTTTATGACACTGTTGCTTGCTTTGACTTACACCATGTTAAATTCATGCTAACTAATGATAARTCAAGCTTGTATAGTCTCTTACTTCTTATATCACTACATGTATGTGAGAGCGTGGAAAAGAGAGAGGGAAGGGACATATCTAAGAACAGCAGTCTAAAAGAAAGTCCTAACAGTCTGTCAAATGGCAACACAGCTAACGAACTCTGCCAGATTATAATCTGTGTGGACTGTAATAAAAGATGTATTGCATTATCTTGTTAAAAAGTGTGATGTGTGCAAAAAAGTATTGTAGATATTAATTAAAGAAGGGCTTGGTCATCAGGCCTAATGACAGGCTTAACAAGTGATGACCTGTCCTTCCTGACCGCATAATATTAATAAAATTGTAATAGCAATTCATATCCTATTAACGATTATAAATATTTTGCAGTTATATCCTATGAGGCTTAGTATAAAAACATAAAAAGGCAGTGGCTGCCCTGAAGTCCTTATTATATTAAAAATGGGAGGCAATAGGTGGATAGAGATGGCAGAAGAGAAGTTGCATGAGATTATTGTAAAAACACTTCTGAAGAGTAGTAAGTCGCCATCACAACAGTCCCCTAMAAATTTATTTTTAACAGAAGAGTTGCTTATGGCTATCTTTTTTCTTTTCTCCCGACATATCATTGCCCCTTTTAGCATTCCTTGTTTTCTAACACAGTTGTCAATCATTTCATGCAGCTGACAGGGTTAGTGTAAACAATCCACCATGATCAAACGTATTTACTGTCTCTGAGTACCCCTCAATCATTCACTGGATTCACAGGAAAACAAAATAAAAGTGGTGGATTTTTTATCTCTGTTTGACATGACTCATGAAGCACTTTGTAACCAACCTTCGAGAGTTCAYTCATATATCCAAAGATTGAAAAAAATTGCACTTTGTATCTTTCAAATAAGTCAGTTAAGCTAGCAAGCTAGGAAAAAATACTATATTCCGTCAAATGCTAAGTAAGCATTTATCTAATTTTTTACACAGTTTGAATAATTTATGGTTCAATATTTTCAAAAAAACAATCTGCTGCTTTTTTTGGGTGGTGATTTTTTTAGTTAATAACTTACATAGATAACTTCTTAAATTTAGATAGCTTGAAATGTAAGATAACACCATTGGTACCATTGTTACTGTATTTCCACATSGGTTGACCTATGGAGTTTTGGAGATAATAGTGAATACAGTAATCTTGTACTGGCACTATATTTTAGAAATGGATGTTATCTCTAATTTGAGTGGGCTGCAAAAAAAACTATGGCTTAGCTCCCACTAGATCACACTGTTACTTCCACTTATCCTGTAAGGTGGATACTCATAATTACCTAAAAACTCAGCATTGCTGGGTTTTTAAGTAATTATGAGAACAATAAATAAATGAATAATCATAAACAAGGTTACATGAACTGAGCTGTGCCTTGATAAGGTCACAGAGTATATCAAAATGAATGGGTGTTCAATTGCAAGCTTTGTCTGGAGAAAGACAGTTTTCAAATAGCAGCCAATGTGTTTGAACAGTCAAACAAGCTATATAGGTCCAATCAGAATGTGGTTTCTAAGGGTTCTAACTTACAGGATCTGATTATTCAAGAGAGGATTACATACAGCCATCCATCCTAACATCCTAACACATCTTTATGCTTTTTTATGGTTTGTGCTTTCTAATCTCCCTAATCTCAGGTGAAAACTCAGATTTATAAATAATGTTATAATCTTATTTGGAATCTGTGTTATTTTATCAATAACTAACCTCATAAAACACTGTATGCAACCCATGTGAAAAAAATGAACTTAAAAATATTAAGACTCCCAGGCAATAAGAGGATTGTTTTGACAGATTATACAGCTTCTGAGTGCAGAGTATTACAATAAACATTTGTGTTAGTCAGTAAATAAACTCAAACCTATGGGAATGCTATAAATTAGTTGCAAATCTTAAGTATTTATTGTACTTTATTGGTAATACCTTATCTAATTTTATCTACTTTTTAATTTTTTAGCATTGATTTTATGCTTTGGTAAAATATTTGTTAAAAGGCAGTTAATGGAAGAAAATTAACAAGGAATGAAAAATGTTATTGTATCAAATTAAATAAATAAATACGGATTCTGTTAAAGCGATACTTTGGAAAAACTTCTGGTACTACTAAAGCCAATACTAAACTCAAGTTAGTGTAAGGGGGCTGGAATTTCACTTAGCACTAAAATGAGAAAGAAAAAGGCAAATATTTTGAAGATTTTTTTTTTCTTGCATAGGCCATACATACATAAGACTGAAAACTCATCATTATTTTGTATGATAATTATATCTGTACTAAGTAATCCAGATTGAGATCATATTTGCTTAGCATGGTATGTGCCTAATAAAAAGACAATCCCTATTCTAAAAACTTTGTGATCTAACAAGCTAATGCAAAGAGGAGCGGAACGATTCCCACTGACTTTAGCACACATTAAATTGTTCCGTAAGTATGCGTGGAATGTTTGATCATTTAGTGGTGCATACTTTGGATGGCCYGCAGAACATGGAGAAAGAAAGACGGCTTTATTTTCTGAAGTCATGAATAATTATAATATTTTGAATATTGTCACTTGATCTTTTCTTGTGGCTGTCAAAAAATATCATGGATCTTTGCAACAAAAAGAGAGGGGATATATGAATGAGTATCAGTACCACACTATGATTCAATAAATGAATTTCCATCAGACATACTTTTGTACCTTTGGAAGAACACTTATTACTGTAATCACTCACTTTATCAAAAAGCAATAGTGATAATTGAAAGCAAACAGAAGACACTTTCCATTCTCTATCCTTTTACAGTTGTATCAAAAAATAATATGTTGACTTTTTAATTTGTCAAACAGAACAGCTTTATTCTTAAATCAGAAATATCAACCTAAAGTTGCCAGCAACTTCCTGTCAGTGTGGATACTCCACTCTGACACATCAGCCTGAGTACATAGAAACACCTTGTGAAGTCAAGCTATTTCTTCAAAGATCATGCCTCTGAAATAAATATTAAGTTTTTGCATGTATTTGAAAATAAAAAATACTGTTTATTTTCTCTATATAGATTATAAACCAGCTCTTTAGGGCAGAGGGTTGCCTCTTGGTCATACTTTCTAGCATAGGATGGCTTGATATTCACCCATACCTCAAAATAATAAACAAAACTTTGTGAAAAGTAAATAAAAACATCAATTGGGACAAGAATGAAATTAATTAAATTGCATTATCACAAGGAGCACCCAAATTCAAAATAAGGTCCTTAACATACTAGGTATTACATAAAAACAAGCAGACTTTGCCCATAAAAATGTTTTATCTATTACTGAATTGGACAAGCAAAAGCCCAAATATGTGTGTATATATACACATAAATMCACACACATACACAAATATTTGTGCATGTATTTTATACATCCATAATAATATGGCACTTTTGATCTCTAGTATTACTGTTCTATTTCTTAAACTAAGACTAAATGAAGAAAAGAATGGGCATTTTAATAATATTAATGCATGAAACTTCCATGAAAATAACCTTTTTAAGTTTTTCAGTGTGTCATATTCTCCTGGAATTAAAAGAAAATACATATATGTGCTACAGACATGCAAGTGCATGTTTGGAAGCGTACATGAACACCCCAAGTTTTCTTTTAATCTTCCAGTCTTAGATTATGCAACTGTTTGGAGTCATTTCTTACAACGTCACTTAATTAGATTACACAGTATTCAAGGATGAGAAATAGCTGTGGAAAATCAACCAAGACAAAAACTAAGATGATATTGGCTGGCAGAAAAGGTACTGAAAGCTAGACTAATAACTTCACCSTGGACACTGGATATATGTTTGACATTGATTGCTTAAACTTGCATTTGTGAGACTCCTGCTTCAATAACACAGAGCAACTATAACAAGGACAGTATTATTCCTGTTAATTTTGTTAATTTTGCAAATAGTGATGATTGTTTTTCACTTTGAGATTAGACTATGACAATGAGATGAATTTCATATCTAGCAAAAAATATGCTATCTGATTTGTATTGTAGAACATTTATTTCTTAAGGACATGAAACYTGTCCTCATGGACATATTTGAGCGGGGGTAGTCATCTGATTTCCCAATGAACTTCAGAAATCTTTAAAATATAATACAAATTCTTATACAACTTGGAATGTATCCAAACAAATTTATCCCCAAGTCGTACTGTGCCACAACCACAGTGTATAGTTGGTCTGCTCGTCTATGTGGTATTAGATCACGGGGAACTCATTATAAGCAGGACATATAATTCTCTCCTAATTTAGTAGAATCAGAGCTGTGTCACTAGCAGCAGCTGCTAAGAAAACCTAGCAATTAGCTTCCAAAACTTGCCTTCACTAATGCTTCCATGATGTCACGCTGATGGATATATACTAGAAATAGAAATGAGAAGACATCATGAAGAAAAATTATAACTGAAAGCATTGCCAAAGTCTCTAAAAGCCCTTAAAAAGGACCAAATTTCTATAGTTTCTGCATTGCATAGTACTTCTTTATTGTCGTAGTATTCAGAATTGTCAAACGTTATCTTATTACAGCAAAAGGCTTTGTAAACACGGAACAAAAATCCCCCAAACTGTGTATTTGAAAATTCTAGCARCAATAGTAATGCACAAAAGTGGTTGTACTTAAGCAGTATCCTTTCTTTGGTCATTTATTCATAAGCATTTATTAAATAAGTCAGTTAGAGTTGACACTACTGGTCTTAACATAGTAAGTAATATTGGTGGTATTGGAGACTCAGAAATATCAGTCTTTATTGTGGAAAAATTCTCATTTTTATGCAGTAAATTTTCCATTAACAGAGATACCTGGCTACGTAACACCCTACAGTGGGTGTTATCTGTTAGTTTTTAAACCACTGCATAAATATGGTAGTTTAATGCAATGACTAATCATCAAAATCAAGATCAAAAATCAAGGTGACATGAACAAACTGATGTGCACATGGGTAAGAGGTGAATTGTAGATGATTATTAATAAGCAATAACTATTACTGCAATTTTGAATTCCATGAGAGGACAAAGGAGAGTACAAAGTGAACAACAAGTAAAAATTGATTCAGAAAGGACTTCAATTCTTTAAATGGTCAATTTGTCTTCAGTGTTAGAAGAAGAATATGATTACATACATGCACAGATATATTTTTTTTTGAAAGACAGGAGAGCGTACAGGCAAGATGCAGAGTGAAAAGAATTTAAGCCAGCAYAAGTGGTAAGTGTAAGGCTAAGTGTAACTAAGTCTGACTAGCAACATCCATATAAAGAGAAATTAACTAAAAAACACAGAAGCAGTTTTCAGTTTAAAAACTCAGATTTTTTTTCAGTGAAAGACCAGATGTAGTTAAAAAACCTGCAAGCTATTCCTGAACATTTTAGTTGTTTTAACATCTCACTTTTTCTTAAAAAAAACAAATAATACTATTTGTTAAGCTTAAGTGACAAATACATAAGTTAAAATCATAGAGGGAGAAGGAAAGACTTCCTCTACTATTTTTTGTAATACTTAGGTGAGATTGTTACTAAGAACAGAAGGATTGGTGATAGGCATATCATCAGGAAGCTGCTAATATATAAAAACATACAAAATGCCTTACTGAGCCCAAGTGTCTATTTAGCCAAATATTTGCCTGTGGCAGTAGCAATAGGAGATCCTATTTAGACTATGATCCTCACTGCTTTCTGTGGTCCATTCCCCTTGTATTCCCCTAACATCTGTATTTATTATACTAGGAAAGCTAGAAAGGTCATCCCAGACTAGTCCTTTCAACGTCTATTTATTGATCTGTTGGACGTGATTTTTTTCTGTATTAGTTTTTGAATCTATTGATACCATCATCATCATCACCACAGTGGTGATAAAATAAAATGTATATTTTATTTTAGTAGAAAAATGCATAACAGAAAAGTCTGTTTTAAATCTCAGTCCTAGAAATACACATTATTTCCAACTCATTCTGTAGTCATATGGGTTAAATGTTATCTACAGCTCTCTGGAAGATGATGGGATCAGTTATTCCTTCTCCATCTTTTTACATCCTTAGGATTTGAACACTTACTCCCTATAATGGAGTAGGCTTAAGGCAGTCAAACTTCATAAAATGTTTGGGACATTAGGAAGGAACAAGCCTTAGAACTGAAAAGTATTTCCTGTGATCTCCTCTTTGATCAACATTGCCACTTAATTTTTAGACAGGCTAGTGGAGAATATTCAAGATCTTTTATACTCCAGGAGTTTTTCTTATCAAGGCAGGAAATAAAAGTTGAAAAACAAAGCTAGGTCCTCCAGTTTTGATTTAAGATTTGTTCCACAGAAGCAGAGCAGAGACTGAGATGAAAATCGGAGCACAGCCATTGAGTGATTATTAAAGCCATTGGTTGTTAGATGCTGGAGAAAGGAGAAGGAAATAGGGTCCTGATAATATGGACATATTCAGCAAATCTGTGAGCTTTTTGTTAATGAACTACAAAGCCCTTTCACAAAGCGCATCAGTTTAGGACCTCCACTATTTTCAGTGAATATTGACCGAACTGTGGAGGTTTATGATGTACCCCTAAAGGACAAATTCTCCTTATTCACAAAAGAATCTGGATTAGAGGAAAGAACTGGGCCAAATCATCAAGTCCTTACTTGGGCAAAGTTCCCATTTGYCCTCAATGATATTACTGCTCAAATAATACTTGCATGCAAAGATATTCATCTGATTAGTAAGGTATGGAAATACACACCAGAACAAGGGAGAAACACTGTCATCCAGTTTTTGATTTCAGCACTGAAAATCAGATTAGACAGGGTTTTTAATCACTCTCCTGTGTTCCTTGTTTTACACTTCGATACAGGTCCAGGTTTAAACAGCAAGAGTTTCAGAAAAGTTTAAGCATAAGAAGTTTTCCCCCTRTGACAATATTTGAGCAATGTTTCAGTAACCAATTAAGACTGAATGACTGCACTGCAGCCAGACAGTAAGTGAATTAACCTGAACCTGTGGTCAAGTTCACATATCCTTGCCTAGACAGCAGTCAGTTTCTGTATTCCATGAATACTCATGCCTGTCAGAAGCTGTCTGCATCCAGTTTCCAAAGGAAATTGGTGTGCAGACTGGCTCACTCCGTATTTAACGCTAGCTTCAGCGGTAATTAAAAATTAGGAGAGATCTTCAGGAAAATCAATTAATTATGCATGCAAAATGCATCAACTAAATTTGGACGCACAATTAGATGACTAATCAGAGTTTGAAAAGGTTGAGAATTGCAGTTGCACACTTGTAAGGATGCTAGTGACCTATCCAACCCCAGATRCCTGTACTTTCCTATTTAAAAACTTCCTAGCTAGTTACTGAGAGCTATTAGTTAATCATTTGACATATCCATATAAATGCCCGACGAAATGTCTACATTCACAATACAAATGGAAGTGTCAACACCAGGAGTCCAGAAGCTTTAATATTAGAATTTCTTTGCTCACTAGTGGGAATAACCTTATCCCCAGTTTTGGGGAGTTTCTTTGAAAGTCTYTGCTGAAACTTGCATTGACAACAAATCAGTGCCACAAAAAGCAAGCCTCCACTTGGAATGACAGGCAGTATCTGCCTACCAGATTTGCATACGAAACTGTGGGGGATTGGTAAATTGTGTCAGCCCTGAAATTACTGTCGTACTACAAAACTGATATCATTTGAAAGGAAATATCAAAAAAAAAAATATGGATAGAATTGTTCTTTCCAATACTGTATGTCCAGCTGTATTTCTCAGAAACATGTTGATTTCTAGTCATTTGACAACTTGAATAAGCTACCCTCTAGCCATCTCACTAGTTCACTTCAGAATGACTGCAATTCTGTCTTTTAAGTAATCACTTAATCTTCTGATGGGAATTCCCATCAGGTAGACTTCAATTTTACAGTATGATCGGTTCTTGCTGGCGGACTCAAAGRTTTTTTTAAACTTTATTTTTATAAATATATTTATATCCAAGCATGCAACCAAGACAGAAGTATTGTATTTCACACTGTGTAAGTGCACATGTTGAAGATGCAAGATATGACAGCTATTAAAGAGTTTTCAGTCAAAGGATTAGAAGCACAGAACAGGGTCACAGAGCAACTTCAGGCCACAGAGCAACTGAGTGATGACACAAGAAGACTAGCACTTGCTTTTCCCAGTGTGTGCTTAAGCCTTCACTGCTCCTYTATGGAAGCAATAGCTCTCTAGGACTTAAAAAATATATAGTGTATGATAATWAAAGAGAGGAACCAACTAGCTTTCTGCTTTTTTCTAGTACTTTTTTATTTCACTGCTCCTGGAAACATCTTACATAACACTTCACATAAGTGACATATAGTCCTGAGGGCAGACTACGTAGCATTTAAAAATGTAGTAATATTATACAACAGAATATGACAAATAGCATCATATCCCACTCAAAAGCTTAAAAATTTGGGTAGGAAAAATGATTTTTTTTTTGATTCAGCATTTAGACCTTAGTATCTGTAGAAAATATTTCCCATGGGAAAGATGCTGATGTGCTAAGGATTTTCATTTTGTTATTTTCCCCCTATCTATTGAAAGGGAGAAATCACAGGGACCAAATTCCCATGCTAATAATATTTTGCTCTGAAAGTATTTCTAAGCAAACATATTCCTTTGAATGAAACCATTTGGAAATAAAATATCAGTCAAGACAAGTTAATCAGAACTTTTCCCTCTCTTTAGATGGAATATTTCTGCAAGATCAGACTTCACAAGATTAGAAAATTCCTTGAAACTACCCCTCTAATATCCTATCAGAAATTTGACAAGTTAAACTACCTTCTCCACCAAGAGAATTTCATGACACTTCCATATGCGAAGGATGGCAGGAAATAGAAGTTAAAATGAGTATGAATACAAAGCTGGTATTTAAAGGAATTACAGAGCAGAAGAGTCTGAATCCAAATCACAGAATCACAGAATCAGTAAGGTTGGAAGGGACCTCYGGAGATCATCTAGTCCAACCTCCCTGCTCAAGCAGGGTCATCCAGAGCATRTCAGACAGGGTTGCATCCAGGCGGGCCTGGAAGATCTCCAGAGAAGGAGACTCCACAACCTCTCTGGSCAACCTGGTCCAGTGCTCTGTCACTCTCACAGGGAAGAAATTCCCCCTCATGTCCAGGCGGAACCTCCTGTGCTTCAGTTTTTGCCCATTGCCTCTTGTCCTTTCGCATGGGACAACTGAAAAGAGTTTGTCCCTGTCCCCTTGACACCCTCCTCTAAGATATTTGTAGACATTGATGAGATTCCCCCTCARKCTTCTCTTCCCCAGGCTGAACAGGCCCAGCTCTCGCAGCTGTTCCTCATGGGGCAGATGCTCCAGCCCTCGGATCATCTTTGTAGCCCTACGCTGGCCTCTCTYCAGTAGCTCCATGTCTCTCTTGCMCTGGGGAGCCCAGAACTGGACACAGAAYTCAAGATGAGGCCTCCCCAGGGCTGAGTAGAGCAGCAGGACCACCTCCCTCAACCTGCTGGCAACACTCTTCCCAATGCACCCCAGGATACCATTGGCCTTCCTGGTCACAAGGGCACATTGCTGGCTCATGGTCAACTTGTCATCCACCAGAACTCCCAGGTCCTTCTCTGCAGAGCTGCTCTCCAGCAGGTCAGCCCCCAGTTTGTGCTGGTGCCTAGGGTTATTTCTCCCTAGGTGCAGGACCCTGCACTTGCCCTTGTTAAACCTCATGAGGTTCCTCTCTGCCCAGCTCTCCAGCCTGTCCAGGTCTCTCTGAATGGCAGCACAGCCCTCAGGTGTGTCAGCCACTCCTCCCAGCTTGGGATCATCAGCAAACTTGCTGAGGAGGCACCCTGTCCCCTCATCCAGGTCATTGATGAAGAAGTTGAACAGGATGGGACCCAGTCCTGAGCCCTGGGGGACTCCACTAGCCACAGGCCTCCAACTAGACTCTGCACCACTGATGACAGCCCTAAATCCACAGTATATATTACAATACACTTACTCAGCCTGGATTGTGCCCTACTTGGTAAGTATTCCTATTACTCTCATACTAATAACCATATGAAATGGCAAATTTTATMCAACTCATTTTCCATCTAGAAACTAAGCAAAGTAACTGTAGGCACTATGTTGTGTTAATTAAATCCATTTTATACATATCTGAGTCACATCTGTATTGTGATGACTTACAAATGTAACTGATGGATCACTTCTGTCATATGTGTCATAATTGCTAAGTAATTCCATGCAAAAGAGTTCTATCAAATAAGGCAGCTATATATACACTATTCACGATATCTATATATACATATATATATATATWTTTTTAAGGACTCAATCACTAAAAAGTAGGCTAAAAAYCTCAGTATTTCATTCTCCTTCACTATATGTGACCAGACTGTTCCAATCTACAGAGTCTTGGCAATGCTACTTAAGCACTAGTTTAAGCTGCAAAACAAGAGTTTCACCAGTGAGTGGTATGTAAACTCCTCTAGCACTCTTCTGAGGTGTACATATTTTTACTGTATTTATACAGCCAGATGTACTACAAGTGAAAGCCAGCTTACACTTTTGACAAGGTTACAGAACAAAGTAGTGTTAGACCATAAGAAGTAGACATGCAGTGAAAATTACTTCTAATAGGGATTAGAGTGCTTTAAGTGTTTTGTTACGGTTGAGGTCTGAACTCTCTCATTCCTCAGAAAACCATATTTTCCAATGCTGTCTGGAAAACTTAATATCTGCCTTGTAAAATCATCCTTAAGGACCACGAGCATTATTTTATTGAGGAAGAACATTCAGGACATGAATGATGGCAGGAATAGTGACATCACGTAACATCTAAAAATACTGTGTTTGTATATTATAATTAAAACACAAATATTAGCGTAATATGCTAAAATTGTCCTTGGGTTTTCTTAGGTGATTCTAAGCAAGAATATCTCCAACCTCTTTTCCTGAAATACGTTTAAACAAAAATATATACTGTGTCAATCTTGTAAAAAAAATTCCTTGTGTACATGTTACTAAGGAATAGCATGACCATCACTGACTTTCCTTGATATGTTATTCTTTGTAAATTCAGTTGTTTTTACAGTATGTTATTCAATAATAAACAAACATGAACACTTGACAGCCTCAGCTTGCTTGCAAACCATTTTCTTAATACTATACAAAATTCTACTTCCTGAGGTATTTTTCATATAGTTAGCTTCTTCATACAAGTTAGTTTATACACACTCATTCCAGTGCTTAAAATTGTTCAAATTTTGGCAACTAGAAGGCATGCAACACCTACAAAAAATAAAAACAGACAGAACTAAAAAAGCAGGGTACCAGGTGGCWGCCTTGTTGTTGCATTTATCTTGTAAGTGGCATGTCATTTTTTTCCATAATAAACACATCCCATATTGTGTGTGTCCACTCAGTCATTGACAGAATTTCTGTGCTTTTCCAATTTCTCACAATGACACTTTTTGATGCCATGATCACAGCTGAGAGTAGAGGTCACAGCACTGCCTCATGGTCAGCAATTTCAGGCATAGCAAAATAAAAGATATGTCAATTTGTATTTGTGTGCTTTGGGGAGTGGTGGGGGTCCTTATTTATTTGTTTTAATCTAAGTGGTAGATTTTCTAGATGAAGCCATTCTTAACCCATTCTTATGTCTTTCAGCACAGACAGTAATTTGCATTGGTAAGATTTAGTCTTCTGACTTTACTTCTGACTGGTGATATGCTCACCAGTTCCTTTTGAGTTTCATTTTGAGAGGACAATGACATTTCTAACACACTTTTTAATTACTATTTGCAGTGTTAAGAAAAATACTTTTTTTTTTCTTTTGTCTTACAAAGGATGATTAAATGAATCTTTGAAATATAAAAAAGAGATGAAGTTTTCCTTATGTTCAGTGTCCCCTCTCCTTTCTTATCAGTATCAGTTAACCATAAACATCAGTTATGTCAGTGGAGTTATTTTCGAAATACAAATAACAGAAAAGCTTCCTCTGATATATGTTCTGTTTTCCTGCTGTATTCCTTTTAAGCTTATAGCAATCTCTCTTTGCTACATGCCCCACAGTTAGCAAAATGAACTAATTTTCTCCCAACTGAGACCATCAACTTCCTCCTCATCGAAAAGGACAAAGCAAGGCTTTACAAAACCTCTTCCTCTACTTCATTTCACAGTCCTGAAATAATGATAAACRTCTACAAAATAGCTGAAGTAGTATATTGCTAAAAAAATTGTTGTTTAACTCCAGACACTTGCTAAAATCCAAAGCTTGACTCTAAAAGTTAGCAGCATGTAAATCTCAGAGTATCCATCATCATTACTTTACAGTGATGTTTCTTATTCACAGACAGCTACTAGAGAGTAAACCCTAAAACAAATAAATGTTATCCAGGAAGGACTTTCCAAACAGTTTCTAAAGCTGGTCCACACCACAAGGCAACGTCAGAAAACTTTAACTGACAAATCAAACTCATTCAAGTCCTYCAACTATTTTAATACCTTCATATCATTAAAATTCATTATAATGTACAATTATAAAATCTAACTTGCATTAAAAYAAATTAATTTTGTTTTAAAAATATACTAAATACTGACTACAAAAATTTCATTATTGAATTTTTTACAAAGAACATAAAAGTACAAAAAACCTTGCTATGTAAACAGACACACTGGATATCAATATAATAATGCCAAAGGAAAACAATTTTTACCATGTACTACTCCTTCCTCAGTTTCAAGTAAAGGTTATTCCTAAATATGTGTGAAATGAATAGCATAAGTATCAATTACAGCCAAAGTAATTTTTTCCCTTTCTAATCTTGCTTAGGCTGAGAAAATTAGGTTTAAAAATATGCCCATACAAGACATTGCTTTGTATGTACTTCTTCTCTTTTCAAAACAAAATGTCTGTTTAAACTTTAAGCCACAAAAACTCTTCCCCTCCCCCCAGGAAGAGGAAGGATAGAATACTTTCCCCCTGAGAGTTGTGTTCTGCCAGTTTATCAACAGATACATGAGGTATCATTAAACTACCTGATAGTATCTTCTTTCATTTCTCTTATAAGAGAGCTCAACAAATGCATCTAAACAACAATTCTGAGATAATTCCACTTCTAGACTTCTCATGTCAGCTTGGGCTGCTATAAAACAAAGCCTCCAGAAGGACCATTAATGCTTTGTAGATCTATTGTTCTTCATTTACTGATATTCAGGAGAGGTATGAAACAGACTGATGTTCAAGGCCAAACCTTTCTTCTTTCCATAACAAATGCTTCCTCCTTTTGCTTCCCTCCCAATTCCACAATACAAATACAAAATGGCAAGGCTCATCCTGAATTTAGAGAAAGTTCTTCATGTTCATGAGGAAAAAAAAATCATATACCTGCTGCAAATTGAGAAGACAGATTGGAAACTGCTGTAGACTTTTATTGAAAGTAGAAAAAAAAAAAAACACAAGGCAAGTTCCTGACCTGTCACCAGCTGTGACAATGTGGGAACAGCAGCTTTTAGGCTATTAAAGTAGCAGCAGAGAATCATACCAAGGTAATTCATTCAGCTCTCTTAGGAGAATTCTCTTACAGAAATATGGTAGCAGATGCTGCCAAGTTACAGGGATCCCATGTTTTTGCTAAATCTCTTCAACTTGTAAAGACTCTTAGAGCATTAGGTTCCATCTTATGCCTGGCTCTTTTCTTTTGCTACTGAATTTGCTCTCAAACAGGCAAGACTGCAAAGAATATTAGGTGATGTATACCATAACAAAGAAGAGAAAAGATTTTTCTTTGATATTAGACCACATTTTTTTTGCTTCTGCTTGAAAACATAATAATGATTTATAATTTTAAAAAGTCTTAAGATATGTCTGTCCTAAATGCTATGCATTGATCTTGTCAGCTATAATATTTTTGGCCAGATACAATAATATTGCAAGCAAAGAGGGATTACTAGTATCTGTTCAATGAATCCCAAATATTTTCCTTGCTTATACAGATCTCACAGCTATACTCAGTTTAAATTTTGTAAAGTAAACAAAAAGCATAAAAGTAATTGTATGTCAAAAAAAAGAGGCTTTCTTGGAGAAACCATTATTCCTTCTCAATATGATGAGGGCACATTRATTAAAGGCCACATTATTCTTTCTCAGAAATCTAAAATGCTCAGGTTTTTTGACAGTTATTTCTTCAGAAAGTGAGAAAAAACAGATTTCTAAGGATCCATCAGAGTAAAGTCATAGAATATTTTTCTCCAAATGACTGGAGTGTTAAAACTGCAATGACTGGCCTTGTTATATTAAGCATTTTACTCATTTAATCTCTTATCTAGGTGTAGCACCTCAGAAGGGGGGCAGAGTGGGACACACCAAAGCAACCACTTTTTCTTCCTCTCAGGGGCATGACACTAAGCTGTAGTTTCATTTTCATTCCACTACACACACACACACACACACACACACACACACACAGCACCTCCTCTACTGTCACTTGGTATTATCAAAGCCAGTACTCCAGATGAAGTTTTTTAAGATTTTATTTTCCAGATATTTTTTTGAGCCAGATTCAGGAAATTCAATATTAAATTCACAGTAAATTCAAGTAAATAGAATTGAGTGTATGTTCACAATAGCCAATTTCAGTGCCTTGCTGTGAAATGATTCATGCCATTTCACTACTTTTTCATTCTTCTAGGCTTAAAATATGTACTATTTTTAATATCAGTTCGGCAAGCGACACCACAGATCTATTTGAGCGTTACAGTGTGTTATTAGTAGGCATGTTTTCAAAGCACTGAGCAGTTTTAGCTTCAAAAATTTACACTCTTAAACGTACCTCCCCAAAGAAAAATAACTCTTCTGTTCCCTCCCCCCATTCAGCGTCATGCTTTCCGAGCAACATCTAYGGACAGTTTCTTTGGGTCCTTAAAATCACAACTTAAGCCTTTACATCCTCATGGCAGAAGAGTGAATGTAAAAGTACTCTGTATGCATGCACTTCCTTGGAGCTTATTAATGACAGCATTTTTTCTTCTTAATATTCTGTCCATGTTCCTGTTCACAGGAAGGCTGAATGATGTAAACTGTTTCTTGAAATCTTTGCCTTGATGATTTTTGCTGCTTTTACTCATGTCATGGAAAGGTACAATCAAGAAATAAAAGCCTATTTTTCAGATATTGATATGAACAGCAGAGTGCTTGCCTCCTCACTCCTCCACTTCATTCCCCCCCCCCACCACCACACACACCCCTTTCTTTGAGCAAATTATGCTTTTTGTCTGTAGGGCTTTATTTGGAAATCGATTGATTTCATCTTCTTGTTCAGTGTGTATCTGTGATGCCTACTGAAGGGAAGTCTGCATACTATGAAGTTTCTCGTGAAAATTCATCYCCACTTTTCATTTTTTGCAGAGATTTTCTATATTGCTTCATTTTCTTTCCTCATAAGTTCTGTATCTTTGTATCATTCTATGATTTAGAGCTAACAAAATATTTGCTAATAATGCCACGTACATTAACTATCACACTATTACTCCTAAAGTCTTGGGGTGGCCCAAAATTTATTTTTCTTTCTTTTTCCTTGAAAAATGACATAAGCAGAAAGATGTTAAAACTTAGATCTTTCTCTGTTATTATTTTAGCATTAGATTTATAGATTCTTATAAAGTATTTGGTAAGTTACCAAGCAGACTTTAAATAATTTGCTACTTCCGTGATATAATATGTTAGGTTTCTTTTATCTTAAAGGATATATAGAATATATTCATAGAGAATCTTTGAAGAAAGAATAAATAAAACAGTAGATTTTTTTCAGTAAAAATCATCTGGTGGATCTGACCTACACTGAAAGACAGTCAAAATATATTTTCCCCTAATTTTTACTAGATATAACCAGCTTCACAAGCCCAGAAATAGTATTCCTACACAAGTTCATTATTAATATCATACAGTATATAATAGATCAGCCACACATAAAGAGGCTTTACTTTAAATGGATGCCTTAAAAAGTGCCAACAGTTCTAGTTTTAAGGCTCCCCTGAGGAGAACATGGAGGCAACATTCAACCTGTGCCCTCAAGCATACTCAGGAGACTTTAAATCTGCCTGTTTGTGAAAATACATATTCTAAAACAAAGTTATAAATACCTTCCTTTATTTCCTATACAGTGCATGAAATAGAATAAGCCAATATCTGAGAAGATCAAACTGTTATCCATATCAAAGTTTGAAAATGCAGGAAGAATCTTTGATTCCTTATTCACATGGTTACAGGAGAAGCTGACAGCCTACCCTGTAAACAAGCATTCTGGAGCAGGGTCACAGGTAACAGTTTAGATCAACTATAGTTTGACAATGATTATTCTTTCCACAGAAGTGCTTATTACTGCTTAAAACAACTCAATTCTACTAGAAGCAACACACATAGAGGGATAAGTAATCAGTCTCTTATAAAACAGACTAATGCCACTGCTAACATGGCAAAGTGGGAAGCAAAAAGCATTCATTAAAAATACGCTTTTTAACTTACCTTCTGCATATGATAGATCCTTTGTCCATAATGGCTAGGCATACTTGACATCTTGTAGGATTGTTCTTACAGGGGAAACCGATAAAGTACTTTTATCTTTTATCTTTTTTTTTTAATTAAAAGCCAGCACTTGTCTTATTCCTACTTTCTAATCTGTTTCTCCAAAATATTCTGTATCCAGTCAGTTCTACTGCAGATCTTTTCCTAGTTTGCCAAACAGCTCTAAACTTGTTTTGCAATGAGCAGACTTCACAACCCTCATCATTTATCTTCTGATCTGGCCTTGCTGGGCAGTGAAAAGCTGTGTGTGTTAGCTGCCGTTACTTCTATTTATTATTATCTCCAGTTGTTACAATACATAAAAGAAATCAAAGTTACCATTTCAATTTAGACAGAAAAAACTCATCTATTTGCAATTGTCTTTACAGCAAAGATAACTTTGAACATAGATCATAAATACAATTTGTTCATGCCTACATTCTGCAAGAGATCTTTAAAGGGTTTAGAGATGTGCTTGAGGTTGCAGTACTTGCAAGAAAATARTGTCTTTTTCAAATAGTCCATTGAGGTCATTTTAGTGTGTCTTATACCCTGGGTACCTTGTAAAAATTTACTCAAAATTCATATTCTTTCTTAAGCAAAATATTCAAAACTGACACATTGTTGTATTTTTTATCTTAAAACATGCAGAGCTCATTATGTGCTTAAACTAACTTAAATTAAAACATTATGCAACACAAATTTGGCATCAAGCAACTACAGAATACTCTCTTTTGGGATGTTAAACCAATAAAGCAATTAAACCATGGCAGAAAACCAAGATAAGCAATTATAAACAACAGTRTCCTAAAATGAACAAATAATCCTATAAACAACCTTATATATATAATAATTAAACATATATTTGTTTAGATTTTATATACACATACACACAAAAACTATTGTATAATTTAGAGGGACGGAACTAAATTTCTGTTCACCACCTACATTTCACCTTCTTGAGAAATCTGGAACTAGAAAAGCAAAATGGAAGTGATGCTRCCACAGAGCACACATGAAGAGAATTCTGTCATCATACTAAGAACTTCCAAAAACTCTTCTTAGAGGTTCCAAGTAGTTAATGAAACTTAAATTTCAGGGAAGAAAAAAAGTTTTAAGTGTGTGTGAATGGCACTGGTATGAACTGGAACAATAGTGCAAGAATTA
>NW_028186867.1:3929698-3953873 GCF_003343005.1 Rhea americana | reverse complement strand
GTGATGACTTGTATAAAAAAGATAAAAAAGCAAACAAAAAATACACCTAAGTCCTTTAAAGATCTAGAACACGATTTATTGTAGTAAATTAAAAGGAGCACTTTTCTGCTCTTTTGACCGCATGGGGACACTTTATAGTGAAGAGGCCATTTCAGCAGAATTTTGCCTTTCACCAGAAATAGAGATCTATCCTTGTCCAACATCAGGCAAGCTGAGTACAAGCTGAAACAAACACTAATATCATGGAAAACTTTTAGTGCACAGAAGAGAGGTAAACTAATTGCAGTGAAGAATGGATGGATTTCACTGATATCTAAAATGAGGACACTAAATCTCAACTAGAAATCCAGGAAGGACATTTCTAAGGAAGGATTCATATCATATCAAAATAGTTGCCTCAAATAGGAAACAAATTTGTCATCAAGAAAGAAAATGGGATGGTATGAACGAGAGCAGTCACTGTGAGGAATAAATTTGGATTATGCTAGATCTGCCTATATTAGCTATAGTTAGATGCTAGTAAAAAGCCAAAAAAGAAAAAACTGTACAGCACATTTCCTTCTCCACAGTCTTGATTCCATTATCTACTCTGGTATTCTTTCATAAATTAACTCCCTGCTGTGAGGAATTTGCAAGAAATCTGCATTATAGTAATTGTTTGCTGTAATTTTCTGCAACAACTGATTCCACAGAAAAACTGCTTTTTTTTTTGTCACTGTGTAATTAATGTTACACTCCAAGATACAGGACTCTGAGTTACCCATAATTAATAAAACATTACAAAACTCAARCTATGTAACTTTTTAATCATTTCATCAAATATTCCCTTCTTGTGGTTGTCACTAGAACTCAGGGTCATGAAAGACTTGCACTACATTTCTACATCTTTCGTCTTTGATTAGTGTTTGATGCATGCCCAGAGTACACACATTATAAATTATTATATATTTACAATAACTTAAGATATTCCCTTTAATTTTTCCTTTAGGTATCACCATTTCTTATAAATTCTTAACATTCCCAAGAAAAATTAACAAGCTGAAGGCAGTGCCACACCACAAGAAACAGGTTTTTTTTTTTTTTTTTTTCAGCTTCCCCTCACACAAACTTCACAAACTTTTACATTTCATGGTCTGTTCATGTCAAGTGCATATTTTAACTTCCATGCGATTTTTGTGTGAAGATTCTTGTCAGGACTGCAGCCTATTCAGTCACAGAACTCATCAMCTCAAAGAGTAGTAGGATTATTCTTAAAATTTCATAGACTGAATAGACTTTTAGTATTACTTCACTGACTTGGAATAATTTTCCTTTAGGACTGAATATACAATTTCAGCCCTAGTATTACTGTAAGATACACCTAGTTGTGTTCATACTTTAGATCACTGCTGTAACTGTCCCTGAGCTGATCTAATTCAATACACCAGTACCTTAAAAATTTAGGTGGGGTTTATTGGGTCAGGTCAAGCACTGACTGAATACAATTGTTCTGTTTTCAGACCTGATGTAGAGCCACCTTATATATTTGCAACCATCTTTCTAGGTCTGGTAGTCCCAGAAAAATATGAGATTTTGCAACTCTGTATCAACAGGGTAGATACATCAGAAAAATTCAATGGCTTCCATGTAAGTAACAGAAAGTGAAATCCTGTTTATATTCATGTATATATGGGCAAAAACTGAACCACAGGAAGTTCTGCCTAAATATAAGGAGGAATTTCTTCACTGTGAGAGTGACAGTGGAGTCTCCTTCTCTGGAGATATTCAAGGCCCGCCTGGATGCAACCCTGTCTAACATGCTCTAGGTGACCCTGCTTGGGCAGGGAGGCTAGACTAGATGATCTCCAGAAGTCCCTTCCAATCTAACCGATTTTGTGATTCTGTGATTCTAGGTAAGAACAACTATAATATTAATTTAGACAGTTCAACATTAAGTTTCATTTTATGAAAAATATTTTCATGAGAATGATTTTCATGACTGGTTACAGATATAGWGAGAAACAAATTAATGATTAATATGTACAGAATCAATATACATTTATAAATAAAAATAATGTTAGTATAATAAATTAATCACATCTCTTTTAGAGAATAAAAATACAATGTATCATAGTTTTATACTTCTGAAGCAGTTTCTTTTTTAACGTCAAAGACTATAATAAAGGTTGATGAACTAAAATTTCAACATCCTRCTAACAGCAGCTCTGATTTCCTAACAAAACTGAAGCTATTTTTTCTGAATTAGAATGCAGCTGTGTCCAAACACAAAACCTATGTTAGCATTACATTTTGGAGATAAAATATATTGCAACATGATGATTTAAAAAATCGTCTTAGTAACCTCCGGAAAGAGTAGGGGTGGGGGGGTGGAGAAAGACATGTGATCATGCATTCAAAGTTATATGAAGTGCAAAGTTATAAGCAGGCTTAGGATTTAACTGAATTGGACTAGTTTAAGACCCATGCTCCTTCTATCTGCTTYGCTTGCTTCTAGGCCAGTTGTCATTCAAGAAGAAAGATCTGTACATGGGGAAGWAGTAGGTTCAGGAAACCTGCTGGTGGGAAGCTCAATTACAGTATAGTTGAAGTTACCTGTGTTCAATCTGTCCAGAATATAAAACATATTCCAGCTTTTGGCTGCCAGATCACTTACATGAGACCTCAAATTGCACAGAAAAAAAARAATATATACATATATATATAGTAGGTTCCTAGGTATCTTTGGCCTTGAGAACAACCTCACACTTGCCTGGCAGTGAAAACATGCTCAAAGCATATAAGATGCAGGAGAGAGTGCTGTTACTTGAGTCAATATTGAGACTTCAGGAAGGATCTAAGTAGGAAATCCGCAGTGCAGACTAAGTACTGAAGTATCCGATCTGGATTTAAAGATTTCATAAAAATCACAGTACAAGGTGAGAAGTTTGTTGAATATGCAGACTAGATCAATCTGTGATAGTTACCAAAAGCTGAGACAGGAGCAAAAAGCCATTAAAAACGAACTAAAACAAACTATACTTCAAAGAATACTATACCTGTAATTTACCGCTTAGGAGAATTCCCTTTTCTTTTTTTCTTCTAATCCAAAATTATATCTAGAATTAATCATACTATGCTCTTACATGAAAAAGAACACATAAATATGCATATGTGTAACATGCATCACACTGTATGTTGCATTTATTACTGTAGTAAAAGCACAATCATTGATACTAAACTCTTCAGTGAACAGAGGATTCATAAGGACATCTGCTGATGTAGCCTTTTGAGGGGAGACAAGTCTTTTCTTCTCAAAATAGTCTCTCATGTGAAATATCTGTGTCCTCTAAAATAGACTATATGAAGGAGTGATAGTAAAGTACGATGCTTGTGCCTCCACTGAACTGGACTCTGTTTTAGAAGGTTTCTTACCTTTTCTCCTGCAAAGAAATCACAAGTTAACCTAAGTGATTCATTTCTTTTAGCTTTAATTATTCACAAAGTAGATGTAGAATCTAATGGAACTGTTTGGGCTCCTACGGAGACAGCCAGCTCCAGAGAATGAACATTATGTTCTATAAATATGCTCTGAATTTCTCTTTAGAATTGTGTTTTGTTTTCCATTGACCCACAGCAGAAGCCTAAAGTTCCAGTTGAGCTACACACTTAACTTTTAAGTGGTGAGAATAAAATATGAATTAGATTTTACATATATAAAACCAGAAAGATTAATTTCCATGTCATAAGATACCATCAAATACAAGATTAGACAGTGTGACAACAGAGCCAATAAGGATTATGAACTGAGCACTTAGTCTCCCTGTATTCATGGGGGGAGCTTGACATTTCAGAATAAGATCAGAAAAAGAGAACAGCAGGTCAAGAATTTTCAAGTGCTAAGGGTAGGAGTGCAACACAGTTACATAATTCTGAGGAATATAATTTAATCACTATTTAACATGAAACGCATAAACAGTCCAGTAAGTACAGTCTAAAACTTAAGAATCCCTAGTTTTATGTTCTAACAACTGGCTTGCAGTGGCACTTTGGGATTTTTCTTCAGTTTCATGAATCATTCACCACTGCTTTTCTGTGAAAGATACATGGCAGTGTAGTGACATTACAATGAAAAGCTTAAGAACTTGTGTTTAGCTTTCTCTGTGGGTTGCAGGTACAGAATTGAATCACTGCAACAAAGTAGAACTACAAGTCCAGTCATCTGAGATTTAGTATGAAAGGTGAGCTACCTCTTGATTTTACATGCCAGGGTTATGCAGATAAACACAGTGGTTTAGATTATATTCATCCATTTTATTGGAGCTAATGTGTAAGAGTGGTTTGGAGGTTTATTTCCCTTTTGTACTGAGTAACTTGAGTGTAGAACAACCTCAGAAAGCTTCAGGAGGAAGCACCTTTCCCATGTGAACACTTTCAAGGTATTTCTTGTGCTGGTAGGTAACTGCACTGGCATACCAGACAAACTTTTGACTCTGACTGTGATGCAATGCAAGGGTTATTGTCCTTGTATCCTAAGCACAAAGTCTCTCTGCTACTGTTTCAGGCTAAACACAAAGTATATCTTAAAACAAACATGGCTGCATAAAGGATAATGCATAGCTCTTAAGCAACTATTTCATATTCAAGAATTCAGAAAAGTTAAGGAAAATAACTTCCTAGAGTTTGTACTCATTTGTGGAAAGAAGCTTTTGTGTCTGTACATAAATTAAATATCCAAAAATAACTGCCACTGTTACTGGTTAGAAAACTTTGCATTTGATTCAGCACTGCAGTACTGCAGTTTTATGCTTCATGGACAACTTATCTGGCAGTGAGACAAAACACTATACTGCACACTAATACACAGAGTGATAACAGGTAAATAATTAAGAATTATCCAATTGTGCTCTAACTCGTATTAGCAAAACTCCAACTTCCTTACAAATGCTCTTGATTTACAGTGATAGCARTAAATGAGATGAGATACAGAATCATTCTTTGCAAGAATCTTTTCCAATTCTAGTGGACATGGTTATTTCCTCTGGTTTTGTTTGGCTTTTCTTCTCACTCTGTGAAATTATTCTGCATGAACTGTCATTTTAACAGGCCACTTGAAATTGTCTTACTGACATTTCCTGGTAAAGTACAATAGTACTGGAAAAAATTAATAGGGCAGATTGATAGATTTTCTGCAATCTTTTGGGGAAAAAGAAAGAACTCTGTAATTCATACATTCATTTCAGACACACATGTACACATAAATGTGTATAAATAAGTTAAAATTTTTGCATTGTGAATTCATGCAGAATCTCAAAATCCCAAAATATTGCACACCCAAATGAGGATAACATATTGAAAAAAAANAAAAAAAAAAAAAAAAAAAAAAAAAAAAAAAAAAAAAAAACACAAATGAAGATGAGAAGATACCTGAAGACTAAGAAATAAAAGACTCAGGATAAAGGTAGTAAAAGATCCTGGATAAAATCATAAAATCTTAGGAGACTGTCTGTAAACTCAGCTAATTCATGCAAATAAATGATTTAAATGAAATAATCATATGAAAACCATAAGATTTGGACCTTTAATACTACAGTACTCCAGGTTTTTTTCCTAGTAATATTGATTATACTCCCACTTAAACACCATTACTTGCCTTAAAAAATACACACACAGAAAACAGTGCAGAGCTGATGTAGAGCRGACTTTTTATCCTACCATATTGTATCATGTTACAGACATAAATGATTACTCAGAATAGCAGCCAAAAAGGAATCATACGTTTCTGCTCTGAAGAACTTTCCAGAAAGAAAACACATATGACCATGAACACTCCTCTAAGTAGGAAAAATGTGKAAAAAATTGAAAAGATTTGAGATCTTAACAAAATAATGAATAAAGTGAGTACTTATTGTACCTAAGTAGTGTGTTTAAAACTATTTCAACCACAAGTTAGATCTTTAAGAAAGGCTATAACATGACCATCTCCTTCCTCATTCGGATAAATGTAGTTAGTGTTGCCTTGGTTTTTTGTTTATTTTATTTTTAAAGCCTTCACCAGAGTCAAACTCTTGATATGCCACTGATATTGATGTGAAAGCATTTCTATACATTTTCCTGACAGAGATGCCACATTAAATTTGTCTGGTTCTAACACCTTTTACTTGGCTAAATAGTAGAAGAAAGATCCTTTCTCTGCTCTCAGAGAACAATTTTTGTAATGTTTTTGTTTTCCTTTGCTTCGCTTTTCTATACTTAGACACACCTAACTCCCAAATGAACAACCAATGAACCTTCCTAAAGCATTGCTTTTGAAATTAATGTCTGATTCAAGCATTTCCAGACAACAGTTCTAATGGTCATAATTCTAGAAAGTATTTAAATGAGAATCTGCATGTAAGAAATCGCCACAAAACTGAGGTGATTTTTTTCCYCATCATGAAGCTAGAGCTGTGCTTATGTACTTTTTGATCTGCAGTTTGTATTTGCATTATTTTTTGCTGTAAATGCAAGCTAAGGAGAAAACAATATAAAGTTATTTGATAGTGAAAGTGGTGCAAAAACTCAGGTGAAATTTATTGTGGAATCTCGTAACAACTAGCAGGGACAGAATCACAGGACCAAAATACTGATATCCTCGGGCATGTGCTAGAAAGTGCAAGCAATCTTAATAATTTACTAATGATCATATGACATGTGATGCTTGYTATTTAAATATATATGCTACATTCATAAAAGGGCACATAATCAGAAGGAACTACAGGACCTTGTATCCTCTGAAATGGCACATCAGGAGATAAATTGGAGAGTGGATGAACTGTTTTAACAGGCTGCATCTAGCCACAGGATGTGGTGTGGTTACTACTCCTGCTGTGAAAGCAGCCACCATTACTAACAGTGCTATGGATACTCCAGTGCAGCTCTCTTGATGCAGTTTTGTCTAACATCAACTATGAGGTATCACAGAAAACTAAAGATAGTGTGAAGCTCTCCTGAATTTCAGTATAACCTGCATGAACAAAGGAGAGGAGAAACCTGCTGATTCATCATCATCATAGAAAGGAAAGATACTCCTGTACAACCTTCATTTTCTTAGGTTATAGAAACCAAACTTGTTTACTCTCACAAGACAGACTTCCTCTTCCCTCACAGTTACCCAGATTTTATTACGTTCTGACCCCCTCCAAAGTGCAATCAACAAATTTMACTAACATACTACTAGTTATTGTGTTAGGTCAAAAATTAAACAAGATTAACTCCAAAATGATCTTTCAGGAAACCATTTCCAACACACAATTAATCACAAGCCTTTATCACCCTAAAATCTCTCTTTATCACAACCTGTTTGAATTTCCTCCTTGCCGAATCAATACCTGCATTAAAGATTTCCTACTAATTAATTAGTTACTCTTTTGGAATTGGACTAATAAATTCTATGTGACTTCATATCAAATATCCTGAAGTCTAGATAGATTAATGCCTTTGTGTTAACTTCATCTAGATCAGTTATCTTAAAGAAAGATACCATATTACYGCAGCATAATCTACCAGTGAGAGAAGATTTGTGTGAGTGAAATATTCACATTTCTCCATTTACATCTGTATTTCTTTCTGAAAAAAAAATTCTAAAGTTATTCATGTTATCAAGGTCAAAATAACCTGAGTTTTCAAGTACCAGCTCTTCAAAATGCTGACAGAATATTGTCCATTTAATCTAATTTGAGCATATGACATTCTTTTCATTTTACTTCAAGTATAATTACTTTTTTTCTTTCCTGCATTTGTTCATATTATCCACACTACTTGTACCCTCACAGGTGATARCACTGTTCAATTTTGTTTTGGGATTATACCTGAATTATCCTTCTCATTTCACAATGCCATGCTCACTTCTCCTTTTACTTACATKGCTGAAGCATCTATTTCTATTTATTTTTATTTCTTTTGAAAATCATTAGACTTTAAGCTCTCTTTCTGTCTCATCTCTGCATTACATTCTTAYGCATCAAATGAATTTCAGTATCTGAACAATAATAACCTCATGAAACATATAGCAGGAAGAMTTTAACAGGGAAAACTAAAGCATCAGAGGAAACAAATACATATTTTAGCAGCTTACCATTTYAAAATTCATATCTTCTATGTATGGTAGAGGAATGACTGGTAGCATGAGGAAATTATTATTTTCCATTGCAGTACGACTAGTGTAGTCAGTGGCTTTTAAAAATATGTGAACGCCTTTTGTTCGAAGGCACACAGTAGCTGGTCCCTGAGAAAGTATGATCTAATCTTCACAAAAAACGAAAAATATGTAATCTAGCTTGCTTCAGAAGGACATGCTATTGTAACTTTTAAAGAATATCATATTAGAAATTTGGAGGGAGAGAGTTACTCAAATGCACTTTTGTAATCTCTAAATTCTGTTGGTAAAATGAAGGAATGACACCTGCAGTTTTCCCAAATGAGACTTCTCAAATGGCTGCAGAAAGCAGAGAAGAAACTTCAAACATAGGAAAAATTTGCAATCTACTGCCTTTTAGTCAAGAACAACCTCTATTCTATGTTAACTCCAAGGTCAACTATATACCCTATATTAAAGTGTTGATCCTACCTACCCCACACTCATCTGACAGTTTGTCTTTCCTGATCATGAAAGATAAATATATGAGCAAGCACAAATATTTAGATATTTTTTCTCTGCTAGGTATTCACAGACAACTTATGTTTCTAAAGGGAAAAATTCCATTGCCAAAATCCAGACCCCTGCTCCAAAATTCAAGGACAATTCAGAGAAGATAATTAGCATCAGCAACAACTCAGTTTTTCTACACCTCACAAACTAACTTTTAGCAGAATATTTCAAAAAAAAAAAAAAAAAAAAAAAACAGTCTGATGCAGAGGTTTGCCACAGAATTTATCCATTGAAATAGTTAAAATTCAGGAAATCAAGAAGGAAGAGAACATATGGATGAAGAGAGGAGGGAATGTTGTAGAACACCATTTCATGATCTATCATTTTCTAACACAAATAGATAAATCTATAAATCTTATAGATTGTAACTAAATATAGTAATAATATTCTACATTTACAGTTTGTATACAGTAAGTGAATCACTACAGCATTGATGATTCACTGCCCACAGTAATCACGTGAGAGTTGAGATGAGCTGCCGGAAGCCAAGAAAAGGTCCTTCTTACAAAGTCATTTTCCAGTAAAATATTAGCAAATAACAACCGTAACATATACCCAACTTCGACAAAAAAAATCTACCCAGCAATGTGTAACTTACAAGTATATTGCATGACCTTACTATTATATCAAGATTTTCTCCACAAACCTACAAGAACATATATAAAATAAAAACAAAATAACTCGTCTTTTTTGTAAAATGCTTCTATAATCATTGAATCAAACTAAGAATTATAAACAGATGATTATATTAACTTAAAATGGCTTGGTTGACATTTATGCAGCACTTAAGCCTGTACTTATTTTGTTATGAATGGTTTGTTAAACAGCAGTTACTGGTCAACCACCAACAAAAGCAAATTCATTTTAAGGATTATTGCCYAATAAATAATTTACTGAGCCTTATCTAAGCCATATTTAATAAAACTCCCAAACCTTAAAATAGAACAAATTCATATGCAGCAATTACTGGGGATTTATAACTGTCATGTACTCTGTGTGTTTTACCATATACTTTACAGAAGGTAACAGATACCCACAGATAGGTGACCATTAAACATTTATATTGTGTTGTTAGGTTATTTCCAAAATTATGTATTTACTAGCTGTAGAGAATTAAGACTGAATAATGTGTTCRTATTACTTCAAGGATGTCTTGGCAAAGACATGCTACTTTACAGGTAGAGAAGAAACAGAACAATATTCAGCAACAGCTAAAAATATTCAGCAGCAAGAGGAGAGATGGTTCTACCTGTGACCTCTAAAGCCAGAATCATCCTTAAGGTCACTGCAATAGTCTTTTCTCTTGACCATAAAAGAATAGGTAACAAAGAGACAAATTAAAAAATTTCCCCTAAGGAAATGTTGACAAGGCATCCATAAAAGATAATAACAGGATAAGGGAACAATATCCTTCCTTCTTTAGAGCAAAAATAGAAAACCAGATTTACAGTTACAGAACTAAGCTCAGATGCCAGGTTCCGATATCTGATTTGATTCCCAGATACACCAGAGAATCCTTAAGTAATTTTGGGACAGGCCATTTGATCCTTCTGTGCCTCAGGCTTTTAAGCTGCAAAACGGGGTTACTATTAAAGAGAATTATTTATTTCAGGGAGATGGATAAGATAGTAAACTTTGTTTTTGAAAAGCCTGGCCATATTTTTGGCTAGAGATACCTGGACRCATTCCTATTCAATGAGCACTTTGTGATGATGGAATTTTACCCTGTTAGTTTCTCTGCACACTAAACATATGACATCTTTAACTGGGGAAAAGGATATTAGCTGACCYGCTTCAGCCATAGCCTTACTATATTCAAGAATAGATGCAAACTTCTAAATTTGTATTTGGTAAATTTGGGGAAATGTGGAACAAAACTCTTTTTAAAATTGTTTGTGTCAGGTGAATGAAAATCATGCTTTCACAGAACAGTTGAGGTTGGAAGGGATCTCTGGAAATCATCCAGTCCAACATCCCATGCTCAAGCTGGGTCACCTAGAACAGGGTCACATTGCCCAGGACCCTGTCCAGATGGCTTTTGAATWYCTCCAARGATARAAACTCCACARCCTCTCTGGGCAACCTCTTCCAGTGCTGAGTCTCCCTAACAATAAAGAAGACAGAACTTCCTAAATTTCAGTTTGTGCCCATTGCCTCTTGTCCTGTCAGTGGGCACCACTGAAAAGAGTCTGGCCCCATCCTCTTTACACCCTCCCTTCASATACCTCCCTCAATCTTCTCTYCTCCAGGCTGAACAAGCCCAGCTCCCTCAGACGTTCCTTCTATGAGAGATGCTCCAGTCCCTTAATCATCTTGGTAGTTCTCCACTGGACTCACTCCTGTAGCTCCCTGTTTCTCTTGTATTGAGGAGCCCAGAACTGGACACAGTACTGAGATGTGGCCTCACCAGGCCACCAGGGCTGAGAAGAGGGGGGAGGTGGAGGGACAGGAGCACCACCCTCCACCTGTTAGCAACACTCTTCCTAGTGCACCTCAGGATACTGTGAACTGCCTTGGCCACAAGGGCACATTGCTGGCTCATGGTCAATTTTTTGTCTACCAGGACTTCCAAGTTCTTATCTGTAGACCTGTCTTCCAGTAAGTCAGCCTCCAGGCTGTACTGGTACATGCAGTTATTCCTCCCCAGGTGCAGGACCCTGCATTTGCCTTTGTTGAACTTCATGAGATTCCTCTCTGCCCATCTCTCCAGCCTATCTAGGTCTCTCTGAAAGGCAGAACAGCCCCTTTTTTGAAAGAAAGAATACAACTGAATTATAAAGTGGTTCTGCATGCATTCTTAGACTGTATTAAATATTTTATCATGATATAAATCTCAACATAATAAAATGTAAATACAATACAAAGTTGTGCATTTTAAGGCTGTAGGTAACAAGTGATACTCTCAAATTTGTCATACGGCTTAAATACATTTCAAAGTGAATRCTGGAATCTTGTGATGTGTTTCCAAACTTGACATTTCAGTTCTCAGTGTGTTAGTGCTACTCTAAAATTATCCATTGGAAGGGAAGAAAGAATTAGATCTACTTCATTAAGATTATATATTAACCTGGGCCGTGTCTGGTTTCCAGAATCTAGCCAGAGAAATCTGTCAGTACTCATACTCCAGTACTCATCTTCAGAGGTCCCTTCCAACCTTACTGATTCTATGATTCTATGATTCCTTCATCCACTAACTCATATGAGTAATCAGCCTCCAAGAAAGCACTTCCAACCTTACTGATTCTATGATTCTATGATTCCTTCATCCACTAACTCATACGAGTAATCAGCCTCCAAGAAAGCACCTTTTCCTAGTCCTGTAGATTACAGCAGGTTTTTCTGGAGCTTTTTACTAAAGTAGAAAGTCAGTAGGCCTGCAACCCTGCTACACTCCTACCAAAAATGGATTGAAGATGGTTTTATCACGTGGTTGTTAGCCTAGTAGTTGTGTAGAAGCTTCTTTTTGCCTTAAAACCAAACCAGAGAAGTTTTCTCTTGTCATTATAGGTATTGAGGGAACTTGAAATTTGATAAGCCCTTTTGGATCTATAGTTATAGTTCAAATATCCAAAAACCTAGTGAGCAGGAGTGAGCTGTGTTTTCTCTCCATAATACTGTAACTTAAGTAGAAGTATTTGGTTTGCAGATTGATAGRAGAAAATTGTATTTTCTTATCACCTCTACGTAGAAAATTGTATTGTAAATGAAAACTTTAAAACTGTACTAAAAATATCAGCAGGGAAGAGCAAGTAATACTTTGACAATGGTATAAAATGTGCAAGAGAATTAGGACAGACTAAGTAAGCAATTGCCAAAGTAAAATAACATTGTGCCTATCAATTGGTTTACAATGCTTTGGTAACTGCAACTGCTGGCATTTGCCTATAAAATTATAAATGTTGACACAAAATACTACTAAATTGATGTTTATTTTCACAGATTAGAAATCATGATTAGAAATCAGGCACTCCATCTGTTGAATTATGTGGAATGTTTTATTGAATAAAAAAAGCCTAAAAGAGGACAGTTTTATGGCTGTTCCTAGTCCACAAGTGGAATATGTATTTTCTTTTCTGAATGGACTTACAGAAAAGCCTGGGAGAAACAACAGTAAGAAGTTTAAGCACTCCAGTGAAATTACAGTTTCACGTGACTAAGGGATGTCGAGCAGCRTTCAGTGGTTTAGCTCTAGAAACAAAACTATAGAAACAGATCATATTTCCATAGATCTTTATACAATTTATACAATCTTTACACAAAAGAGAAGTACAAATCTAAGGAATAATAATTTCAGGATTATAGTCATTCTTTTTTTAAATAATAAAGCGATCTTTAAGGATGAAAGAGGTTTTCTAGACATCTGCTGTAAACAGTTTTTTTTTTTCTTCAGGAAAGTGTTTAACAAAAATGTTCATACAAAAAACAAACAGTAGAAGCTGATTACATTAATTTGCAGATGAAATGGCTAAGAATTTTCCAACAGTCTTTTGAAGGGGAAGTATTGATCTATTGAAATCAAAACTTTTCTCAAAGAAATTTAATCAGGAGTGTTTTCTTCATCTGATGGTTTAATTGATCTTTGAAAGAAGAAGGTGAGGGGAGGGAGAAGGAAGAGAGAGAGGATAAAAGCAGACAGCATTCCTGACCAGATCAGTCTGGGATGTAGGAGGCTCAATTCAGTTTGGCTCAGATATATCTAAGCATCTCACATTCTCGTTAAAGTAAATAATTCACTTTCTTGCTACTGGAAGTATTCTATAGATAGAATATACATATACATACATAGCTATACATGTCTAATTTAATAAATATTATAATATGTGTAATTCAATATATAGTATAATAGTTGGCTCTACCTTTAGGTAATGGAGAAACATAAAAACATAGAATACTAGGGCTGACATTACAAGGTCATCTACTTTGGTTCTCTGCTTCCTGACATGACTAATGTACGTATGTGACACTTGACAGAAGTTCATGCACCTTCCTTTTAAATGATGACAACCTTTCCACAACTTCTTCAGGCAATCCACTCTAATTCACYGTTCCTATTACTAGAAAGATTTTCTCAAATTAAATATATCTCCTTTGCTTTGAATTAAATCTTACAGTCTTTGTCCTAATTCCCTTTCATTATTCCCTTCCTTATTACTGCAGCCTTCTACATGTGTGCCTACTGGTCTCATCTCTTCTCTCCTTCTGTGTCCATCTGTAAACTAAACAGATGTAAGTCATTTAGTCTTTCTTTGCTGGCCGTGATTTCTAGACCTACAATCATTCTCAGTGCGGTACTCTGGACTACCACACAGCTCCATCCTATCTTTCCTGAAATTTTATGTCCAGAACTGGACAGTCTCTATATTGACTGTGTGAGGAACCTGGAATCAGCTGTATATTTGTCAGACAAATTCAATTTTTACCAGTTCCACTCTATTCAAAAGACTTGTAAGAGGTCCCCATAAATCCATGACAGCTCCAATTCACTGTATTGCTATGCTTACAAATTGACTGGTTATCATTTCAATATTCTTGTTGGAAGTAAAGAAAGACTCAAGAAATTTTCTTAAATYACTTTCAACCTATTCTTTTCACTGTGACATAAACCAGATCATCATAAATATCTACAGATATTTGTGGATACTGTCTACATATATGGAAAGAGATTTCTGCTTCTACTTACGTATCTGGCCATTACTACATTATACATGAGTAAATTAAAATCAATATTCTTTGCTAGTTAAATAACTTGATTTGTCCATACTCACAGTATACCTTAATAACAAACTATCATTACTTTATTTCCTTCACTGCAAAGATTTTTCTAATTCCTGAAGTGTACAAAGGAGAACAAATTCCCTCCTCATACCACATGGTCTTTGAAGGGGATTTAAAAGAACAGATACTCCAGTCAGTGGGAACAGCCAGCTAAATCCCTACATTTAATGAACTTTGTAAATTCTGATGTTGCTTTCAACCCAGAGCTTCAATCTTTCTAATATCACTTTTCTAACAACATTTTTGACTTAGTGTTATGATTTCTTAGCATGTTCCTTTACCCTAGAATGCCCTTTTCTCTTTCTTCTCTATATGGCCACTCCTCTCCCAAATTAATTCCCAACACCCAATAAATAAAGAAAAAAAAAACCAAAGAAGAAAAAACAAAGAAAAAACTAAACAACCTAACCACAACTCTACTTAAAGTAGCCAAAGACTACTTGGATATTATGCTTCTCCCATATTTTGAGATGTTCTACCTGTTCAGTGTGTAATCTCTTTGAAACTACCGTTGTATTTGTGCAGTTCCTAGCACAATTTGCACTCATTTTTAAATGGTATTTAAGAACTACCATGATAGTTCCTACTCCAATTAGAAATTAACCATGTTTCATGTTTCCAAATTACTGTCAAYTTTGCCAGCAGTTTTTTAGATATCATTTCCCAGTGGTACTTTTCAATACATTTTCAGAAACCTCTACAGGGTCCTTTCCTGTAGGAAATTCCTACTTGAATTTCTCTACATGCATACTAGTAAGCAAAAGAACATATAACATAAGGAAATACACAAGGAAAAAACAGTAGGAAAAAAGATCATTGAATGCATGGAATACTGCAAGCCCTTTGGCATAGCTCTTTTGTCAAGAATCAGACTCTGGTTCTAGTTYACAAATAGTAAGGCCACCAAGTAATGAGGAACCTTACCAGGATTTACTGTTTGGAATAAATAGAAGTTAAACTTCTACTTGTGAATTCAGAGAAGTGTGTAAAGAGACAAAGCCACAGTGCAAGATAGAAAAACTAAGAGCAAACAAGTCCTGAAATAGTTCAACACTTTTTTTGATAAAGTTCCAGATTTTGCTCTAATACTAGATCTAATTCAACAGCAAGGAAATAATTCTTTCAATACTGTTATTCAGATAGAATACTGAAGATAAGGACTACTGATTTAATCTGGGAAGATTTAGTGATTGAAACTATGACAATGCAAGTTTTTATTTATTATTATTATTATTATTAAGACACAATGTATTTTTTGTGCATTCACAACACTAATGAGATGTAACAAATATAAATGATAATAGTCCTGTGTAGATTTACCAAAGTAGAGAGATCTTTACGTAGGGCATGGCTTTATACTGATTTTCTGTATATGTGGGAGTTTTGCCACATACATTAGAAAATATGAATTCCTATTGTGTCATTCAAGTTCTTATATGATCTTCTTAGAAAAACCTATACATCGTTTGTCATTGGCATCAAAAATTATGTAAGAAGTATAACATCTTTGTATTCTTKAATCAAGCTAAAATGAAGACTGGATTAAGACAGCTAATTTCTTACTATCATATTAACTTTATTATTTAATTAGCACAGAAAGATACATGGGAATAAATTTTATCTTTTTGGATTATTTTACTTTGTTAGACCTCTGAAYAGCAAAACTGATAATCCTGCACATGTCTTTAAAATACAGCTTTTATAACACTGTCTTTAAATGCGCATGACTCAGGTAGCCAAAACTTGGCYGGTGTTCTCAGAAAAAAAGAGTTTTCATTATTGATGTAAAAGACATTAACAGATATGAAAAATGTTCTCAGCAACTTGCCAGATAGAGAAGAAAATGGGCATCAAATAAAATTTGCATTTTTTTCTGTTTTTTTTTTGTATATCTAAATGTGCACTTTTGAATTTTTGAGTACCATATTTTCTCTAGAATTTATAAAAGCCTATTATATCCCCACACAATAACATAATTTAGAAACAATTATTTTCAATATCATCTCTAGGTAAAGCATAYCTTAAGATCAAAAATGCATTTTGGACTGCACATTTTTTAAATCATGCTAATAAATCTTAAAATGTTTTGATTTACAAATCTTTCCTTGGGCTTGGAATACAAATGACAGATTTATAAATCAGAACTTGAAAGCTGTTCAGTTAGGATCAGCATTTATAAACCCTTATTCAATTTGAGTGCAACATTCCAAAAAGATACTTCTTCAATACTATGTATGAAGAGTTACACAGCAAGACACTTTAAAATAGACACTTAAAAAGCACCAGCAATTCAGATGGGCACTCCAAAAATACTCTATATGCATAAAATAAGGCATAAAAACACTTACATCATTGAATTATTTCCTTGCAAACTTGCAGTCTTATAAAGCTGACAGCACGGAAAAYTCCATAATATACAATCAATTTTAAACAGCACAAAGCACTCTCCTAACTCTTAGTGGATATTCAAGCAGAGGAAAAATGTTTCAGTGAGCATAGGGCACAATGGAGAATCTGTGACACTAGCTCAAATATAAGTAGCTCAAGTTGTTCAAGTCTGCCTATTGAGCAATCCAAATGTGGCAACCACTRTGTACCCTACCTCAAATTACATGATATGGTACAGCACTTCCTCCATACCCTTGGCATTAAATCTAAGGCAGTAGATCAAGGATGCCAAGACTGTCACTTCAGATTCATCTACACTGTGGGGGAAAGGCTGTGTCAGGTGCTATTCTTCTCATATAATAAACATGAAAGAGGATATAAACAGAAACTTCTGTAACTTAACCACAAAATTTCTTTCTCATTATCCTTTCTGGGTCACTAARAGTAATTGTACATCTGACTTTAGTCTCACATACTAGCACTGGTCCCCAGTGACCACAGCGGGGAAAGGACGGTAAAGGTAAGAACTGTCTATTTCGCACAGGTGCTCAAGAATGTGTTGATTTGCTATACTTGTGTCTGTGAGCCTAGAAGAATCTTGTCTGCCTATGTAGCATATTATGTATTTAAAATGCAGTTAAATGCCTATCAGAGGCAGAATTTTTGTCATAACGTTAACATGAATGCCAGGGACTCTGTATTATTTTAAGAATAATGTGTTTTTTCTCGCCTTATTAAACTCAATCTGATGGGAGAATTTTCTGTCAGAGAAAGTGTTAAAATGGACTGTTTTCGTGGTTGTAGTCAGAAAAGTGGCTGTCAATATGGAGCYTGCTATTTAACATATTGGCTATTCTTTTTGCAAGTCAGCTGCTTTCCTGGCAGAAGTTTTTACCATAACTAACACTAATTCTTCATACAGAAGAGTAAGTTGTTGTATCCGGACTACCTAATACTTGGTGGGAATGGTCCGTGTTGTAACTTTTGTATCCATACTATGTGATACTTCGTGGGAACTGTCCGTGTTGTAACCTTTTGGTGTCTAGAACAATACCGCTGTGTTAAGCGGAATGCAAATAAGTAACTAACACCTTTTGGTGTCTAGAACAATACCACTGTGTTAAGCGGAATACAAATAAGTAACTAACAAGGTCTTGGAAATCTGTGAGAAAGAACAGCAGTTGGTTACATATGGATTCTGTGGCTTCCAGCCACAGAATAACCATGAGAAGCAGTCAACATGAAGGTCAGAAGTTGAAGAGTAATGAAATAGCGACCTCCTAMGTCAGTGWGGCCCCCGAAATAAGTCTGCACGCGTGCGYAGTATCACAGCCCGGTTATGCAGCCAGGGCRGAGTTGGGCTAGACTCCCTGCACTTGTTGGCCCCATGTGCCGGGACTCCCGCCTACCYTGAATAATCATAAATACCGGAATTTTTCCAAAGGAGAGAGAGGCTGCTACACAACAGAGGACCACATTGCATCCTCGGGAATGGCCAAAAAGATTGTGCCTGCCGACTCTYTCTCTCATTATGCAGATCACCAGGACAAGCATTGGAGTGCTCCTTCTCAAAATTACCATGAGGTCGATCTGTTTGTAAGTATTTACTAATAAACTACTTGCTACTGAAGAGTGTTTGTGTGTGTATGTGTGTGTGTGTTTGTGCTGGCTTGCCAAACTGGATGTTTGGCCCTTGGGAATCTAACTAGATCAGTTGCATTTTACTCCATTTCAAGTAGGTGACAAGAGTCCATGAAAATGAGACAGAATTGACTAATTTTCTAATCTTAGGTTGAATGCATAGGTCTGACAGGAAAAGAAAAAAGGATCACTGAAACTGATCAAACTTCAACAGAAAAAGCTGAGAAAGAACTATGTATTCTCACACRGAGAGTTAAAACATTCACTGTCTAGAACATGGTCTCATTTTAAGGTCAAACTAAGATTGATTTAGCTAAATTCTCCAACATTAAAACCCACATTGTTCTTACATGCTACTTTTATGTGATTAGATGAAATGAGCCAGAGTGACTTATTTTAAYGAAAGGCACTACATTCTCTTTCTGTCCATGAATCTCCTCTCAGGAACAAGACAGTAGCTTGATCTGTACTACCTAGTGAGAACAATTTTGGCCCATAATAATCTCCATACTATGCTCAGGCAATGWCTGGGAAGCAGATACTTGGCATAAGCCAAGCCTGTGCAGGAAGTTGGCAGAAGTTGCCAGAATGTGGGGATGAGTGAGGAGATCCATATCTACAATACATTACTATCATCATTAAGGTAAATTGAACTATTTTTGTCTACAGATGAAGTCTTAGTGACATCAAAGAAAGATAAAAGTTTTGAAGACTTTATTTAAAATTGGGAGTAAAAACTCTCACCATATACTCCAAAATTAGAGATCAATGTTAAACAGCAAAATGAGTTAGTTAGGAAGTAAGGAAAGACTTTCAGACATGYGACTAAATATTTTATCAAAATTTACTATGAATGACTAAAGCAAAAAAATCCGAACAAGATTAGAAATAGTAAACAAAATTTAAAATAAGCCAACYGAAACAAAGCTCTCCTTTGCAGCTCAGCTTTTAAATCCAATGATGATACTAGGAATAACATTTAAAAGTTCGCAAGTATAGGAGATATTGTTTATGGTATAGAGCAGGAACTGACATTTTATGCCGAATGATTGTATATGCAGTTAAGAGTCTKGGTGGTGAGTAGATGTGATTTAGTTTGAGACAGTTCAGAAGTTTACCTCCTCTATCAGCTTTCTGCTCCATCCCCTGGATTGTAAACAGCTCACTTGGTTGTAGATCAGCTTCTGACAACTACAAAATCACAGAATGGTTGAGGTTGGAAGGGAGCTCTGGAGATCATCTAGTCCAACATCCTGATCAAGCAGGGTCACCTAGAGAACTTTGTACAGCATCACATCCAGGTGGGTTTTGAGTATCTCTGGAGAAGGAGACTCAACAACCTCCCTGGGCAACCTATGACAGTGCTCTGTCACCCTCACAGTAAAAAAGTTCTTCCACATATTCAGGTGGAACTTCCTGTGTTTCAGTTTGTGCCCATTGCCTCTTGTCCTGGGCACCATTGAGAAAAGGCTGGCTCCATCTTCCTGACACCCTTCCTTAAGGTATTTGTAGACATTGATAAGATCCCTTYTCAGTCTTCTCTTCTCCAGGCTAAACAGGCCCAGCTCTCGCAGCCTTTCCTCATAGGTGAGATGCTCAAGACCCCAGATGGATTTAGCCCTCCAGTAAGTTAAGGTAAGTCAACTAGTTTGTAATAAAAATATAGTATGCTAGAGTAAAAACTATTAGATTCTTTATCTGCTTATCAGAGCACTTCAATCACTTCTAAAAGATTAATTTTCATATAGTTCTGCACTTCCTTGATTAAAGCAGATGTATCCAAAAACCTTACAAATAAATCTATAGAGACAGAGTTATTTATCCACCTGTCTATGTTTGTGGCAGGAAATACTGAAAATATTGAGAAACCAAACAAAACACTCAAAACACAAAGCATTCAGTGATGCTGCCTCAATACATGTATCTAGAATTTGAAATTCTTGAGGCTGAGACATTCATCCAATGCTGGCAGAGGAGACAGAGGACCATCAGGACTGCATGGAGTTTTATGACAGATCAAAATCAAACTGGCCTTTGAAAGGCTGCAAGAGAAATTTAAACAGTTTAGCATCTGGCTCAAATGAAGCTCAGAATGGGCACAGGGCAGGGYGCAGTGTTGTCAGAAGCCCCAAGATGCAGTATATCATTTTGTCAACCAGAAGCATTACTAAGAAAAGCTGCTGTAGCTTTCTAATTAGGTTGTGCAGTCATTACTAATAGCTGAAATACTACTGTGAAAACCAACTTGGGCATTTAATTATCTTATTAAAAGATAACTAAAAATTATCTTTTTAATTGTGGTAAAATGTATACCACTTTCTCCAACAGTAATTTCTCCAACTAAGAAGTTAAAGCTATTTTCACTTTAAATCTCTTTTATATTGCCAAAATGGCGTTAAATAGTATTTTTGTAAAAAGTAATTGAGTCCTGAGTCCTGACAGTGGTCACTGTTGCAAAACAGACACAAAAGTTTAACATCCTAATAATATCTGGTGTTTGTTCTCAAAAGACATTGGTTTTCTAAGCAATAAATATGAGTAGTTAATCAATGCTTAATCACGTTTGTTGCATTCAAATACATTAAATAATAATAAACTGGTATCTTGTGATAAAACATTGCCATCAATCATTTGCAACGTGTCTTAAAAGTTCCTTGTATAATACCACTTCATCACACATCTATTGTTTTTCTTCTGAGATCAGTCAAGGTTCAAGCACTGTCAATAAAACAGCATTCACAGCCACTTACCCATCCTTCATGTAACAGCAGACATCATCAATCATTTCCACTTCAGGAAAAGTTCAGATCTGTCTACATGAGTTCTATTCAAGCAAGCATCACTATCATATTTGAGTGCCTTATAAAAAAGAACTTAAATTTAAGATATGGCTGAGTAAGCAAACTATACACCTCCTTTCTACAAGATTATTGGGATGCATTCCCCTCCTTGTTTTGTCAAGAATTTTCTGTTTTGAGCTTCTCCTGCTTCTGCTGTTGCTGTATTTGGTGGTTAATTAAGAAGTATACCTTGAATTCTGTTCTGAAGACCATGTTACCTGGTGTTTGATCTGTTTTTGTTAAAACATTACTATTAATTTCACCATTTTTWAAAAATGCAACCCTTCAGGTAAATCAGAACCAATAATCAATAGATTCTTAGGTAACTTTTTACTCATACATACAGTACAAAGAGTTGCAGTAGCTCAGCAAGAAAATTGTTAAGAAGCGGATACCAAGTCATTAACAACAGAAGGTTACATAGCTTTTCCAGGAAAGACCAGTGAAAGAAAGTAATTTTGATATCCCAAATTGTCCAAAAGCAGAGAACTTCAGAAGCTCTCTTTGATTACCATTAACAACTGACTTCAAGGTTTGTCCTACCACTGGAATCAGTCACTGCTATTTTCTTCTTTGGATTAAAATTTTCTTGCTGCTTGTCTTCCATTTGGTTTAGACTGCTAGCTAATAGTGCTATCCAGTCAACAGAGCAACTTACTGCCCTGTAGTTTGCTTTTAGAAAGAACAGCAGAGAAGAAACTGAAGAATCTTCACTGTAAGGAGAGAAAGTGATATTGGAGGATAAGCAGTTCATCCCTCCAAGACTGCAAAAGAAGTAATCAGATGAGTTATTCATTCAATGCATTATTTAACCAATAGCCCTTACCACTTCAATGAGGTAATAAATTTGTTCACAACAGTGCATGTTGCCTCAGAAGAACCTATATTCTCTTCCTATTGGTCATCTAAAAGAGATCATTTTCCAATGTCACCTGTATTCCTTACTTTTTCTTACATGCACAAAAGCTTGTTTAGGAGTTATAGAGCACATGAAGGAAGGAGGAAAAACAGATAGCTTGAACACAACTTTCTAACATCTCTCCTCCTGAAAAATGGTGTGATATTCACTGGTTTTAGAAATTCTGGATGGTGTGTTAAGTATTTTCAGACCACTAATTTACTACATACTATTCTCCAAAAGGCCTTCATAGTTTCTGCTGGGAAAAGTAAGGTACATTACAGATTTCTTCTAATAGCCATACGGTGTACATTTTAGAATCACACATTTTTATCTGGGTTCAGTTGCCTTTGTCACTTTAATGATATTTTACCTAAAAAAGCTAAGGCTTATTTCTCAYAGACTGATGTTTGGTTAATGTTTTTCAATGAGATCAATCAAGATTTGTACAGTTTCCTCCAAGATGCAGACAGATAGTTTTTTACAGAGAACGATTTTAGATCAGTTCACAAATATTTGGAGTTGATGTGATTTATGTCAATAGCATACTTGAATTGTGGACCAGAATTGCACTGCTCACAGATGAATGACTATATTGTTTGAGGATAACTCTCTCCCTGAAAAAGATTTAGTTTTGGTCTAGTTTGAGATTTAATTCTAGTCAGTTATGTCTGATGGGTCTTGAATTTTCACARTCATCTCAAATTTCCTTGTCTTCTCCTTGACCTTGTAATAACAAATCAAAGACTCCTAGCAGTCTAGGAGTCTAATGACATTAAGAATTTGTATAAATAGCACCCTCTCTGCTTGCTATTTCCTTATTTTATTTCACTTACATGTCCAACTCTCCCACTGGTGAAATTTGGTGGGATTTGAGGTATTTTCTTTCTGAGGAAGACCTGCCTATAAAATGTCTCTGAAAAGTTTGTCTTCTCACTTCCCATCTGTTGTTATATGGGGACAAAGACTACTTTATTTATTTTGTATGCTAATTAGTTCAGTATGTACTTTACAGACAAAGACCAAGTTACTATGCAAGTCAAAAAAAGAGAAATACAAAAGTAGGGAAAAAAGCTGAATGATTTCCCTGATGAGTGAAAAGACTGAGAAGTAGAAGCTTTCTCAGACAACAGAAAAGAAAAAAGTGAGATTAGCCTGTGACAACAGATCTCAGACTATATTTCCAAGAAAAAAATTAGTTAACARAGTTTTTGAAGTTCCATTGCTTTGTCCATCAGAACTATCAATATAGAATAAGGTCTGGTATAAGGCTATCTATAATATATTGAAAATTTCCCAACAACTACAACAAGCTTTGGAACAAATCCAGAGCTTATTATATATGCTCACAATGCACAGAATTCTACCTCCCTTTCAGTAATAACATCTCATTAAACAGTTCTTGTAGCTAATTATATGGGCCGAAAATTCACAAGCAGTATTCATGAAACTTTTGAGTCCTACATATAAAAGGAATCTTACAAAAGCTAGCTGTTCGGTGACATTTCYAAGCTACGGTCAGAACCAAATCCTTCCCATAGTTTAGAATTCGATGCAGTCACAGTGCAATAGGTCCTTACATCATTCACTACTGACAGGTCAGATGATCAGGGCCATTAGTGCACATCCATTTAACATGAAATCTTATCATTAGTATAAGAAATAATAAAAATATGGATGCATCAAAGACTTAATTGGAAGAATGGGTTGGAGGAAGTTTTTCTAAGGCATAAGTGGGAGCTGGTTACTTAACTGCCACAAGTGTCTTATAAAAAACCTTCTCAATGATTTCTTAATGTTCTCTTAAATTATGGCTTGGCAGCAGAACATGTGCCTATGAACTGTCACAAGCAATAGAAACTTTACATTATCCTCTTTGTCAGAGGTCATAAAATGAATTAAGGACTTCTGAAAATGGTGGAACCCTTTAGTTAAATCTAAAATCTTTTTTTTTTTTTTTTTTTTTTT
>NW_028186867.1:3924161-3929669 GCF_003343005.1 Rhea americana | reverse complement strand
TTTTTTTTTTTTTTTTTTAATGACAAATCAAATTGCAGCATTGGACATTCCTGCAATAAAATTTACATAGGTCTGTCACAGACAAAGCAGTCTCAACTTGGGATTTGAATTAATTGAATTTATTGCCAATTAACAAACTTTTAATTATTGACTCARTTATTAAGAAACAAAGAAGGCAAAMAAATAAACACGTAAAGAAGCATCTTTCCTCCTCCTTCCCCAGACTCAACTTTCRTCCATCGACTCTCCTCCCCACTTCCCGGTCTTCCCTCTCACTTCGATTTCATCTCACATTAGGCTCCCTCCGGTCAGTGAGGTCCTCTCAAACACATCCCCTTGCCTCCCTTTTTCTGTGCCACCCCCCCTCCAACACACACTTTCATCCTACCTCCACAGGGTTGTTACTGTGGTTTCCTGAATACAGTTGAGCAGCAGCACCAGGTGCTCCCTGACGGGTGAGCACTTTGGCGACACCATTTCCGAGTCGGCCACAGCCGGTTGGAACCGGTTGGAACCGGCTGTGGCCAGCAGGGGCGGTGCGCGGCCTCACCCGCTCAGAGCAGCCCTGCAGCCCCCACACCCCAGGAGGGTTAAATTTATTAAAGATTGAACTCCGCACAAACTTCACCCTTAGTCCCTCTGAACCAAACTGTAGGGTTTAACATTGTAACAAAATCAATATGTATTATTACAAACTTCACCTCTAGCCCTTCTAAAACACAAAAYCAAGAAGGTTACAACGTTTTGACCGTGGCCCTTACAAACCCCCGCTTCCTCCCTGTGCTGGGGTATCTGCTTTGTGGCAGGAGCAGGAGCAGGCCAGTGCCCCACATATCCCTCGTCTGGCCAACCCCACAGCCCTCCCGCCGGACGGTATTGGCAATTGCAACTATCACCCTCACCATCCCCAGTCTGGCAAGGTCTCTATCAGGTCCCCTCACACTATCCCTTTCTCCTCTATTCTTTTTTATTATTATTATTATTATGGGGGGGAGGGGTAGTATTCCAGGTTTTTACTCCAAGCAGCTGTGACTGGCACAGGGCAGTTTCATGACCTCCTGCTGCATGGGGTGTTGCAGTCACCTGCAACAAAAAAATAGCATTTATGTCCACTGCAAGCTCTTACTGAAGAATCAGCCTACTATCTTTCTGAAGGCCAATTGGATCGTAATTTCTGAGTACTTTGGGGCACTCTGGATACTGTATGCTTAATATAGTAATAATGTATTGCTGTAGTCATTTTGAGAAGACTTGCACTTTGATAGAGCTGCAGTGACCACCTTTTTATTATTGGCTTTAGTTTATTTAATGTCACCTTYCACTAGCATCATATAGAATGAGTCAATGCTTTTATAAAATGTTAGAGGTAGGGAATTTTATTTTCACCAAAGATTAAGAGTTTTTTTTTTTTATTTTAGTTTCCCAGATCTTTTGATTCACCTAAATCAGCAAAATAATTAATTATCAAAGCCACTTTTAAAATATTTTGTATCTATTTACTTTATATATTGGCAATAGCTTTTCACTGATTGTAGCAATGGAATATGCACTGTATTTTGAGATATAACTGCATGTATTTTCTTATCTGTTGATATATAATTTACCTGTGCTTACTGTGATCATCTGATCTCTATACAGCACAGGCCAGAAGACTTCCTTGAATTAAACCTCATTTCAGTGAAAGTATGTCAGAAAAATATTTAATCGTGACATTAATCTTACTATTGATAGAGGATGCACTGCAAAATTTGGTAATGCATCATTGGTAATGTATAACTGCCATGGTTAATAGCTGTCATTTTAAAAATTTTTCCCCATATTCCAGGTCGGAATCTGTCTTGTTTCAAAACTATGAAGGATAGGCAACACATTGATCCTCACTAAATTTCTAGGATAAAATTGTTGAAGGTTGAATTTCTATTGATTTGTACTCTCACATATATCACATAAAAACACAGAATTTGCTAGTAGGAGACTGTAAAGAAGACAATAGTACTGTATAATGCTCCTACAAGGAAAAAAATATACCACAGAATCATAGAGTGGTAAGGTTGGAAGGGACCTCTGGAGATCATCTAGTCCAACCCTCAGCATAGGGCATAGAGGGATTGAACCCCCAACCTTGGCATTAGCAGCACCACACTCTAACCATTTGAGCTAAACCTGCCCCCTATGCTTTAGCTTTAGGTGTCCTTAAATTATATAAAGAATTAGAGATCAACAATCCTCACAAATCTTGCTTTTTTTTCTGATTCTTTGTTGGATGAAATARGCTTTGTCACAGAAGATATGTTCACATATGAATCTGAGTCTTGTACTAACACTTATTTGCTGAGTGTAATCATCTTTCAGTTTGCCATCCTTAAACATTGCTACATTTTCAAGCCAAGGCACCTAAACTAATGTGATAACCTGAATTTGCAGTTGGAAAGTAAAATTTACTATCACATAGATTGGGAAAATCTCTGAGAAAGTTCTTAGTACATTCTTGTTTAGCACAGCATGAATTCTTTGGCATAGGTTTTGGTGTTTTGCTAAATAAAAATCTCTCCTGATTTCAGCTCTTCCTATGGCAGTGCTTTCCCAGCCTGAGATCAATGTATATCAGCCAGCTTCAGTCTAGCCTGCCCAGGGTGAGCTGATTAGCTGGAATAATGAAAATACATTCATAYTATTTAAAAACATTTCCTAAAGTTTTGGCTATTCCTTTTAGATTTTAAACGAATACTCTTTATAGAACTATATAGTAGGTAAAAGAAATTAGTCTCAGGAAACTGTAATTTCAAATATTTCTGCTGGAAGGCTTTTGTTGTCCCAATTATTATTTCTGTGAGGTGGGTAATCATTTTCTCTAGATCATCGACCTAGTCATGTTGGTATAGCAATGGTGAACTATACTACGTACAGCACTTTGTAGGCTTAAAGCTAAATGTACATTTATTAATAACCCTTGCAGATTCAAGGTATTTCTGACCTTAAGAGAGGCGTAAAAATTAGTCTGTATCCTGGGGTGTGCTGAAAGACAGTCATGACACCTCTTTCTTCAAGAAAAATAATGCAATACTTGTCCTTTGAAGGCTTTCTTTCTGTCTTCAGAGCAACTGAAGCATAAATCATGTGTGTGGTAAACCACAGAAAGGAAAAACAAAATGACATCTTCCTAAGCAAGTGATTTAAAAACCCAGTTATATAATAAATTTTTGAGTAATAACCAAGGACAAGGAAAAAAAGTACAGTAAGAATAAATAAACTCAAAGGCAATTTAAACATAAAATTTAAGATTAATATATTTGAGGCTCATTTTCCAGGCCAATAAATAATTTTTTAAACCTTGAGACAAATGAAGTCAGTGTTAGAAACATGAGGAACTACCACTTTTCAAAAAACACCGTGAAATCCAGTATGGGTTTAGTTCTGAGGAAAACAAAACAAAACAAAATCCCCTTTACACTGTATATTTATAGCAAAACAGCTGTATAGATCTCCAGAGAATTCAGCACTTTTGTGTAGAGCCATCACTTCTCAAATGAACAATAGGTGAAGGATAGATGGGTAACATATCAGATGACATTTTAAAGAGCCAAAGAAGAGGAAAGCATAACTGCAGAAAAACTCTTGGGAAAATACAGAGAAGCTAAAGTGGAAGTGCATGTGATCCTGAAAGCTAAGATAGCTGAAAGCAAAGAGTGGAAGCAATGGATAATGAATATTCTCCAAGGTTAGCCCTTTAAAAACAAATCATTAATTACTGGATATGTTTAATTAATCAAAATATACTCTGGTAAATAAAAATTCCTTTCAGTTCCATAATTGAAAGTTCATTTTCTCTGTCTATAATTGTTTGCTTTTTTGCACTGAAAATGTGACCAAAAACACCATAATTTTACTAAAAATAAACAGAGCAAGATGAGCAAATCAGAGTACTTATCCTCTCACTTGTTTTGTCATTCTCCATTTATTACATTAATGAGTAAGACTTTTGTTGTAGAAATGTGTTAATAGTGTGGGAAAATGTTTTTTTCAGACTCCGAACTACAACTAAACATAATAAGGACAGTCAATATAAGAAAATTTAATAACAAAGATGTAATTTCCTAGAACAAAGGCATTCAGTATTAGAGAATAAGCACCCATGACCTTATAAATATTCAAAACTGTGTTTTCACTAACATATTAACATTTTCGTATAACTGCAAAGTAGAGAACTAGTTTGAAGCAGCAAAACAGATTGACATCTGGTACCAATGAGCTAAATATGTTTTTATTTTCTGTTGGCTGGATTCCAGTGAGTCATTAAGTTATCTTGAGAATCTAGAACCCAAAAAGAAGGGCAAGCAGACCAAAATCTGGATTTCCATAGGGAATATGACACTCTTAGTGGCGGAACAAAAAAAGATGAAAATAAATGATCTTCTACCAGATAGTTAAATGTATCAGTAGGTTAAGAATATTCAGCCTGCTTCTGTCAGATTAATCAAGAAGAGTTAAGGATGCCTGATTCAGCAAACATGACACCGAAAAATATGGCAGTTATTAGCAGGCATGGATTTTTTTTTCCCATACAAATTTATGAGATATTTATGTATGTATACAAATTGTATTTTAGTGAAGCAAATAAATAGAAAAGTAGACAATTATCAATAATTTTTCAGACTCCATCCTGATTATGATGATGATGATGATATTATTATTATTGCTGTTGTTGTTGTTGTTATTTTCTTATCTGRAAGAGGAGGTGAGTGAGGCTGTGTTTAGACAATTGGAAGAAACCTCATAAGCACAGACCCTGCTACTCACACAGAAGATAGGCACTCAATGGTGCTGAGGGATCTTGCCAATGTCATTGTTGTCTATCACCTTCAAAGGGTCATGGCAATCAAGGGAAGCCYCCTGGTGGATGGTTCCTTTCAATCTATATGATTCTATGAATTGGAGTTCAGCCATTCTTGGATTTTCCATCTCTAGTGACAGAAAAGTAAGATAAAATGTGAAGGGTTTGGGGGCTTTTTCTTATGTGAAAAATAAAAATTTTCCATTGTACCAGGGCTGAAAATCTTCTAACTTTCACTATTGTAGAGAAAGAAGTACTAAACAAGGTATGAATAAGGATGGTGGTTCCTGGCAAATCACTGAAAGAAAAAAACTGGAAAAGCAAGCAATGGATAAGTCAATCATTTTTAATGTCTTTAAGGAAAAATTTTTTGGGGCGTGGTGAGTTCCCTTGTAAAGCTGAAGGAGCAAGAAACACAGAGACCTTAGCCTCATCTTAGAAATACAGAAATTTGCAACATGCTAACAGCTTTAAAATGCCTAGCTAAAGTATCAGTTTTGTTGCACTTCCTAAACTAACAGAAAAAAAAAAAAAAAGTATCCCTTACAAATTTGAGTGGTTGCCTACAAAAAATGTATTTAATCACGACCTATAGGAAGTTTCTGATAAAGATCATAGGTGAAAAAGTCTTTTTTTTTTTTTTTTTTTTTTTTGCCCTTTCCAAGGACCAGTGCTTT
>NW_028186867.1:3912462-3924089 GCF_003343005.1 Rhea americana | reverse complement strand
TCATAGGTGAAAAAGTCTTTTTTTTTTTTTTTTTTTTTTTTTTTTTTTTAATTTCTGAAGTGCCTTCTCAGGTATACCCAGAGGGTCAGAAATAAATGTGAAGCTCTTCAAATCCATGCTGCTAAAGTAGTCCACACCTCCCTGGGTCTTATCACACTTCCCTGAAGAAATAAGCTAAGAATAGTAAGAGTACCGCATAACATTTACATAGAAAGGATTTTGTGTGCTTACAAAGACATATTTGTTTTCTTTTATGTACCTAAGTTTGCAATGAAAAATGAGTAGGCATTGAATCACAAAGTCAACTGGAATGCAGGCTATCAAGGTCAAGTGACCATCTTTTATAAATAGTCTGAAGTAATTTCTTTTGCCAAAGTGATTAACTACTTAAACACCAGAATCATCAGACAGAAATCTGACTTGCTTTCAGGAATGCACTCTTGAGAAAAGGCATTTCTATCATAAGTCCTCCAATTTTTGGTAGTTTTGCAGCCATGATGGGCTAAATCTACCAGTGCTTCTAGGGATAAAATTGATAAGGAAAGATAATAATTTTTTGTCCATGCAGTTCCTAGAAACGTTGAATGACAATCTGAACACTGATAATATTTCCATCTCTGAACCCAAGCAACCAAAAAACTCTACACAAATTTTCATCTGGGAAAATAAAAATGTTATAGATTCCATGAACACAGCTAGAGATATTGATTTTCCTTGGAAGACACATATGCAGAAGGGAGATGAGCAATGATGGAAAAGAAAGGGAAGAAAAGCGCAGGGCAGGGAAGGGAAAGGGGAAAAAACAAATTAGAAAGAGCAGTTTAGGGAAAACTGAATACAAATTTCATAGGAAAAAGAATGTGCTAACTAAATTGTTACATAACTTTTTCTTTTTTGGGAGGACTRCAGAATTTCCTGTTTGACAGCCTTTTGCTGGATGCTTACAGGGCTTTTTTGCTTGGCTCCAACCTCTGAATCCTAAATTCTGATTAAAAAGCAGAACAAAACATAACAAAACAAAACTCTACTGATTCTAAACAATATCCAGCTACTACTTCTCTTCCTACCCCTCAGAGTCACCCCCCGAGTGCAGAGTCTTTATTTGGTACCACTTACAGAGGCAAATTATCCTAAAGATTCCAGCCCAGATGCTAGCCTACATTTTGGCATAACTTTTAGGTATTTGTAATTACAGTAAATTTTCTAAAGGTAATTGGATTAAGTAATAGAGATTTCTAACATGGTAGAGAAACCAAGAGTCTAAGAGTCTTCTTAGCATGACTAGGTAAAGTCTAGAAGTCGACAATTGTATGGAAAATCTTGCCTCACTTTCTTCAAAACTTACACATTTTCCTTGCTATTTTGTTTTCTCATTGTATTTGTATTCCAATTTTCCAATTAGAGAATTGCTTATTTTTCATTAAACTAGAGTTAATCTACCACTTAACTTTCTTCACTTTAAAAGTGGAAACAACTCCAGTAAGAGTTAAAAATTCACTCCCAGAGTCTGATGACCTTTTTCTTTTTTCTTTTCATCCACATTGTTGTCCTCTTTTCTGCCTGGTAAATGTATTATTAAAAGTAAACCACGTTCTTTTTGAACTTCCTGTGCTTTCTTATGTGGCCCTGTGGTCAGCTTCAAAGTCACTAGAAGATGAAAATCCAACATCAGAAGATTGAAAGCCTAGTTACCAGTTTCACCTTGAATCCAGATCAGAAAACAAATAAGACAAACAAACAAACAAACAAAACAATCAACCAACCAACCACGAAGGGTCTGGTAAGTGCTTCAGCCTATTATATTGTTAAGAAAAAAATCAAATCAGTGCTTCCTACTCAACATTTGTTTTCTTATGCATTTCTGTTACTGATGATATTGCTACTAAAAATTTAGCATATTTGGCATACTTAAAAATTGTATATTATAAAAAAAGAAGCAAAAGAATCTTATTAGAATGCACATCAGAAGGTGTTTGAGGTTTTTGTCAGTGGATAAATCCAACAACATTTCAGCCTTCTAATGCATATCTTTTACTTTATTACTAGCATGGAAGATTACCAACCTACAAAGTGCTCTATGAAAAATGAATCAGTGTTTCTTTCTCTGACAGATTATTCTGAATGGAATGTTATTAACATTTTAATTACATTAATAGAATGAAATGTAAATATATTGTGAGCTTTACATACTTTTGGTTACGTGTAAAGTGAAGCAGTATAGAGGTTATTTTTGAAATCAGAAAGAAGAACAATTAATTCCTTGAAAGGGTTATAGACTTATAGAAGTCTAYTGAAGGAAAGAGTTCTATAAAGAATTTTCAAACATTTTCAAACAATCAAAAATACATCTATTATTTGCTTAAAGTTAAGATTTTTGAATAGCAGAACCATAAGAAAAATTATAGAGTTTGTGGCAATAGAGAACGTGAACATTAAGAAATATGGAAATGATAATTTAAGAAATGATAATTAAAGATTAGTAAAGGCTAGAACTTCCAGTATTACCTTCCTTTCCTAGAAAATATCCAGAAAAATAAACATGAGATTCATTTTCCTTAACCAGATAATTTAAGAGCTAGGTATCTACATTAATCATTACAGGCTATCTGTATAAATAGTAGAAAGAAATGGCCACTTCCTGCAAACCGGGCTTCTCATCCTGAAATATGTGTATTCAATCATAAAGATTAATTCCTTTTGTAAGTGTCTGGCTCTTCACACTGATTATAAAGGGAGTCTCAGGTGACCAGCCTTACTTAGACATTGAAGTCCATAGAAGTCCAAAGACAAATAGAAATACAGATTTGAAAAATAAATAAAACTTGATAACTTCACTGATGTGGAAATAAACCTCTCACAGCAAATTGAATTCTCTCTCCTGCTCCAGATTCAAGATATCTATGTATTCATCTTGCTTTGTATCTGCTATAAATCTGAAAAGGAGATAGGCCATTCGATTTGCAATCCACCTGCAAGACGTAAAGCTACTAGTGTCAAAAAAACTTAATCTGTGCTTTTAGCAATCTTGCCTGTATCTCAGATCTCATACATCTGGATCAAAAGTTTTCATCCTAAGCTTTCTGTATTTTCCCTGGAAAGGTAAATATCTTTTTAAAAAGTAAGATCTCGTACTTAATTGTGAGATATTTGTTTATCTAGTTATACTTACAGAAATCTGCACATGTGCATGTAGCTGTGGCAMTCAAGACATCTATCCATTTCTGGACAAAGAGTAGACTAAGGGGAGATAAGTGGATGAAAAGTGTCCAGACCTGTTTGATCTAGTAAACAAAATAGGTCATACAATGATATGTACGTGTTTGTGTTTCCTGTTATGTCTCTTTACAGACAAAAATGTCAGGATAGAAAATGAAAGGATAGAAACATAGAGTACGCCTTGGAAGCTGTGCTTGGATGAAATCGAGTATGGTTTTGGACATGATTTTAAGCAGAAATGATAAGACTTCAGTTAAGAATAATTCAGAGAATCATAGAATCATAGAATCAGTAGGGTTAGAAGGGACCTCTGGAGATCATCTAGTCCAACCTCCCCGCTCAAGCAGGGTCACCTACAGCATGTTAGACAGGATTGCGTTCAGGCAGGCCTTGAAGATCGCCAGAGAAGGAGACTCCACAACCTCTCTGGGCAACCTGGTCCAGTGCTCTGTCACTCTCACAGGCAAGAAATTCCCCCCTCACGTTCAGGCAGAACTTCCTGTGCTTCAGATTCTGCCCATTGCCTCTTGTCCTGTCACATGGGACAACTGAAAAGAGTTTGTCCCTGTCCCCTTGACACCCTCCCTTCAGGTACCTGTACACATTGACAAGATCCCCCCTGAGTCTTCTCTTCCCCAGGCTGAACAGGCCCAGCTCTCGCAGCCGTTCCTTGTAGGGCAGATGCTCCAGCCCTCTGATCATCTTCATAGCCCTACACTGGACTGTCTCCAGTAGCTCCATGTCTCTCTTGCCCAGAACTGGACACAGTACTCAAGATGAGGCCTCCCCAGGGCTGAGCAGAGAGGCAGGATCATTAAACTGCCGGAAGTTACATTTTGTGTTATTTGAGATTTTTCTAGTGTTGCCATTAACAAATCAGCTATAATATTCATTATGAATATATGACATGTATTCCACTTGAATATAAGGAAAAACTTTACTGTGAGAGTGACAGAGCACTGGAAGAGGTTGCCCAGAGAGGTGGTGGAGTCTACTTCTCTGGAGATAAACTCATCTGGACACAATCCTGTGCAATGTGTCCTAGGTGACCCTGCTTGAGCAGTAGAGTTGGAAAGATGATCTCCAGAGTTCCCTTCCAACTTCAACCATTCTGTGACTCTGATTCTGTGATTCTGTGACATACTCGCTAGATTGTTCCTCTTGTAATTTACTTAAATCTAATAATTCTGTGTTGCTACGATGCTCCCTAAATGTGAAACTGGTAGGTGGAGAATGTAATAAGATTATGTCAATGATCTTCATGTTTCCTTGTTTTTCTTCATCAGTGTGCATCCATCTATTAGGTTTATATTTATATTCTAATCTCTTTGAGGCAAGGCTTATCTTCATATTATGTTTGTGTAGTGCTTAGCAAGAATACTTTCTCATTCAAGAATAAGATTCCTTGACATTACAGATGTATAAATTACAATTTCTTAATTCCTTATGAAATAATTTAAAATTATTGACAAACAGACTACCCCTCAGTGCCTATGGATACTGAACAAATTCATATGTGGCACAGCTCAGTCAGATAATTCAAGTGATTCACTCAAACAATACAGGATTAGGAAGTAATTGTTGCGATAACATTAGGCAAATATGTCAAATGACAATTCCTGATAGTTGTTCTGGAATAAGCTTAAGTGGCCTGTAGTCTTCTGTTTTTATTTTTATGGCTGGAAAAGAAATATTTAGCTAGAAAATGAAGATTACATTGTAAATGGTTAGTATTTAAAATTAGGAAAAGGTTACAAAAATATTCTAGCTGATATAACATTCGGAATAAATGGAGCTGGTTACTGACTTAGAAATATCTAGCGTTACCCAAGAAAATGAAAATTTTAAATTGCATTGCAATTAAATATGTGAAATCAACAAGTRTTAAAAATATCTGAAACATGCATAACATATAATTTAAGAACTCTTTTAATAGATGGCCTTAATAACGGAGAAGACTGAATGTATTCCCCTTAAGTGGTGGAAATAAGAGTTTAATGTTAATATTTTACATGGACTCAGTTTTATGTTTCCAGTCCCCYAAATGATCACTTTAAAGGTATATTGTCAGAATTTTTAATAATAATAAAAATATAAATATGGCCACAACTACTGTTTTCAAACAGTACATGATTTTATGGAATATTTTGAATTCTGAGCAATAGGAAATTGAGATATTAATAAATTATGGAATGTATTAATATATTAATAAATTAGTTGTAAAATATATTAATAAATTAATAAACAGTAAGCTGTTTACTATATGTGATTAACAAATTGTAGGAAAAGTATAACTTCTATCATCAGCCCCATGCGTATATCCAAGACATCTTGGAAAGCCTGGACCTCACAAAATGTCACATGAATCCAAGTTTAGGAAACCTTTCATTATGATTTTTTGCAGATTATAAGAAAATATTCAAATATTGTGAGCAAATGAATTATACTTAATAAGATGTAGGAGAATGTGTTCTTTATTTCCTGAGTTACTGGAAAAAAAGCTATTCTATTAGCAAAGTAATTTCAAATGTCTAAAAATTATATTCTATCCTTTGGCTTAGCATAATCTTATTCAAATACTTTTGAATCACAGAGAAAATGTTAGCAGAATTTAACTGGGACATAGCTATCTTCCTGAAATTTTTATTATTCACTTCTCAAGAAAGAGGGAAAACACTATACACATCACAGATAAGAGCTCAAGATCTTTGATTAAGTTAGGGCAAACTTACTAGTTCCCTATATTATACTTTTTTTTTAATGTCAAAATGATTTGGATGAGACCTTTAGCAACTAACAAAAAATATGTAAAGTATAATAACAAATATATTTTACAAAATTTTATAATTGTTATAGTTTTCATAAATACTTTGGTAATTTTCTAGTGTTACCATTCAACAATTAATGGCTTTTTGTGCGAAACGAGAAATTAATTTTTATTTGTTTGAATGGAAAGGTTTGTCTATAAAAATATATAGTCTATAGGAATCTCTTATGACACTTCAGAATGGAAAAATATTTCCTTTTGTTTCCATCCCTTATGCATATTATAATAATCATACACATATAAAAATATGGAACAATTGTGATAGCAAGAAAGTACTGCTGATATATTTGTATCAGCACACAGTATTTTAAAAATACYGCAAGAGATGAAAAGTCCTTCTTTACATCTAGAACTACCTATAAACAAGTAGAATGTACTTTGTAATCAAAATGATTTAACTTTCTAATAATTCCCTCCTTTCCCCAAAAAGTGATAAAAACATTTTATTAGTGAAGAAAAGGTATATGGAAACTAGATCTTACACAATACAATTATGGAAAATGTTCTTTTCTGAATAATTGATAACTGAAAGATCATATTAGGCCAATATCATAGACATCTTTTTATTTTGAGTTGCTGCCTTCCGAGTTTAATTCTCTTTGTTGGGACTGTTTTGTGTATTGGGCTGTGCAGTCTTACACATCATGTTTTACTTAGTAAAAACAGAAAATCTTATTTTCTCTGTGGTGCTTCAACCATTGTGCAAATCTTCATTTGCAACCCACAGTTATGTAGGCRTTTCGGCTAATGTCTTGTACTCTGTTGCAGGTGTTCAAATATGTAAGCTGGAGCGCTGTTCGCTATCACTTGATAATTTTCTGGACTCTCCTGCATTCCACACATCTTTCTGTTATCTGTCTTTTAGTATTTTGCATTTTCTTGGATAGCTCTCATTTTGTTATCTCCTGCATATACTCATCTAATCTCCATAGGTAACCCTATTGTTAATATAACCAGTTACGTCTAGTTTTGAGATTTGACTAAAATAAAACTGAAACAGCATTAAAATTATCTTTAATATTTCTTTCTCCTCCTTAAACCATATATTAAATAAAACTATTAAAGCTCTTATCTATGACACAGCAACTCATATTTTAATGTATTTGTTTCAGTGAAGCCCTCTATTATATTTTATATATTGTAATTACAAAAAAAATAATGTAATAGAGTTGTAAAGTTGCAGAGGTTGCCAACTCTGTTGAATCTAGGATCCCCAGAGGATTTTTTCTGTCCCAGGCCGATTGGCACAGCTGCTTCAGTTCCCTGACCCCAGATGCACCCAGCAGTGAGTGAGCACATATTCCCAACAYATGCTCACAAGCACACACAAACATGTATTAACACAGCCAACCACACAGGACAACAGGCAGAGAGCAACACCTTCACTGGCATCCACATAAGCACACACAAGCAGCAAAAGCACCAGYGCTCTAACCCTGCTTATACTCTCCAGATGGTCACGACTGAAGTCCACTAATGGAATATGCTCACACACACACACACAGTCACACACATTCATGCTGGCACATCTAGACACTTGAGTGTCTCCAGAAGCTTGTCTTAGACATGCAGTCTATTTATTACTCAGCTCCTAGACCCTGATTTTCTCCAGTTGCTGGCATCTGGACCTCAAGCCCCCCTATTTAGTGGTCCCATTCAGCTGGTGCACACATCAGCTCTCTTACTTGCTGACTAGCTCAAAGTTTGCAAGCATTTGCACGTAGTCAAAATAGAGAATGCTCCCATGCAGGAGATGGGTAGAAATAGAGTTTAATAAGAAGATAGAACAGACTACACTRATCAGACACAGGGCTCAGGCACAAGCATAATGATCAGCAACATATTTACGTGACTAGCGTCTTTTATCTCCTTTTATCTCTATTCTTCCACACTTGTTCTTCGTTGATCCACCTTGATCCCTTTCTTTCTCTGCCTTTGGTCCTACTTCTAGATAGCCCATAATATGTTTTATGCAAACCCTCATGCATCCTGTAATGAACATTATACTTGTTGAGGTAACAACACATTGCAGTTTGCAATGCATTCTGTGGAGTTTCTTTGGTTGACTCCTCTCCCTGGCTTTCTCAGCAGGGTTGAAGGCTAATTGTCTCCTTTTGATGGTCATACGAGCAGTAAGTTCATTGTGCCCTAAGTTTTAAATGATTAAGTTCTTAGGGTTCCAGCACTTAACATTGCTTCTTTGGTACYGGCTGGGTCTCTGTGTTTCATTTGTTTAGCCTCTGGTCAGATAACATAACCAAGGCATTTGGTATTTTTGAAAGAGTGCTCATGATGTAGATAAGTTTCCACAATACTTTGTCAATGTTGACCAGTAATCATCTGAAGTATTAGCTGGGATTTCAAATTTTATATATATATATATATATATATATATACAGATATATACAGATATATATACAAATTTCCAGAGAAGCATATTATCATGCTGATAGCAGTAGCAATGAAAGCAAAAGATAGTATTAGAAAAGTATATTTTTTCATCATCTTTTTATATGTATATATTTGAATGACAGATAGCACAAAGCCATTTAATAACATTACAACTTGAGAAGTCCTATAATGGACGGATCACTATTTCAACAATAAGCCTGTTTTTAATGGAGTTTTTGATATCCAGCAATATGCAACATCAACTGTTTTGTTTATTTAAAAGGACTTAGTAAACAACATTCAGCAAATGGAAAGTCATGCTTCTGATGTCTGAAAGCATGGATAAAATAATGCATTTTCTCCTCTTTTTTTCCRTAAGGAAATATCCTAACAACAGCTTAATAACTTGGGCTTACTTTAGAACCCTCATAGAATCATAGAATGGGTAAGGTTGGAAGGGACCTCTGGAGACCTTGCTCAAGCAGGGTCACCTAGAGCATGTTAGACAGGGTTGCGTCCAGGCGGGCCTTGAAGATTGCCAGAGAAGGAGACTCCACAACCTCTCTGGTCCAGTGCTCTGTCACTCTCACAGGGAAGAAATTCCCCCTCACGGTCAGGCAGAAYTTCCTGTGGTTCMGTTTGTGCCCWTTGCCTCTTGTCCTGTCACACGGGACAACTGAAAAGAGTTTGGCCCCATCCTCCTGACACTCCCCCTTAAGGTATTTGTAGACATTGATCAGATCCCCCCTCAGTCTTCTCTTCGCCAGGCTGAASAGGCCCAGCTCTCACAGCCGTTCCTCATGGGGTAGATGCCCTCCTTCCAGCCCTCTGATCATCTTCATAGCTCCATGTCTCTCTTGTGCTGGGGAGCCCAGAACTGGACACAGTACTCGAGATGAGGCCTCCCCAGGGCTGAATAGAGGGGCAGGACCATCTTCCTCAACCTGCTGGCAATACTCCTGCTAATGCACCCCAGGATACCATCGGCCTTCTTGGTCACAAGGGCACATTGCTGGCKCATAGTCAACTTGTTGTCCATCTTCAGCGTTTGAGAACTTAAACGTTCTCAAGAACAGCAGGGAGCCTGGGACAGAGCATAGAAACTTGTACGCACACTTGTTTGGACCAATAACATTATAAACCATTTTAATCTTCCTCTGTTTTTTTCTGTTATCCTAAAATGAGCTTTCTGTCACAGGCTAAAATTAATATTGATATATATCTAAAGCTTCCTTTGGTCTCTTTTAGCTATGTTTTTCTCCTGTGGTACTAAATTAGCCCAGCCAATTGCTGCTTCCAGTTCTCAGTCGTGCTTCCAGGGCTGCAGAGATAGCACAGTGGCATTTTTGGACTGATGATGGTCAAGAGCTGAAAAATAAAGCAAATCAAGTTAAATTATTTGAAGGGAAAACAAAGCCAAAACAAATACGTAAAGCATGAAGGGGAGACAGGGAACAGAAAAAGAAAGAAAACTAAATGTTTAATATTCTTACCAATCTAACTGATCTTCCTCCATCAAAAGTTCTTTCCAGAACTTTAAAGCAATAGTGTAATGTTCTGATCATTTTAGGAAAAAGTACATATGTATATATGTACTATATGTACTATGAAAGTACATATATATATATATATATGTACACATATATATACACGTGTGTGTGTGTGTGTGCATATACATATATATGCACATATACATATATATATAACAGCTCCCTACACTGCACTGACTGCACTGATTAGGRCATCAATATGGTTGCTTAAACATGGATGTCCAAGGCCCTTTAAGGTGCCCTAAGGTATTCTATTTAGCTTTCTTCTGCTTTTCCAGGGTGGTATAAGATTTCTTGTGAGGTTTGTATGGCAGGTCTGTGAATACGTCTTTGATAGCCTACAATGTGTGATGTTTGATAGCTATGACTAAATAGCTGAAATGAACACCATATTTCCATTGACTTTTAAAGGGACATGGATTTTATCAGGGTTTTACTCTGATTGTGACCATGTAGATTTAGGTGCCTTAATCTGCAAACAGAATTCTTTCCTGATTTCAGAAGTGGATAATGATTAAAACGTATGCTAATGACATCCYATTCTAAGCAGGAAGCAAAAAAAAAAACTTTTTTGTTATCATTCTTAAACAATTCAAACAAACCATAGTCAATAAAATACAAAAAGCAAGTATTTGCAATCTGATAGGAAATATAGCTCTTGTTTTACTGAGTGTTTTCTGCAGTGAATGAACTGGTACTAGTTGTTATATCCCARATATAAATGTCATTTCTCAGGAGTTCTTGGGCCACAATCTGAAGGCTGGAGAATATTTTTGGAATCAGTATAGATGTGTTTCAATGCTTCTATCTGGCTCTGTATGATGTATGGAGTGAAAAGACTCAAAATACATGCAGAATTAGATAGCTTAGGTTTATGGGTTTTTTTGTTTTATTTTGTTTTGTTTTTTTTCCTGAAGAGGTGGGAAGATTTTCACCCTCACCCACCCATTATGCCCAAAGATAAACTGACTATATAAATTATTATGTTATGAAGTGGTGGGTAGAGGCTGGGGCTATCAGGCTCGGAACGGGCACGRGCAAAGTGACACCAGGATGCTCAATCCATCTGCGCTGCTGCTGCTGAAATGCTTTGAAAATACTACTCAAAACCTTTCCTCATTTTCTAAATAAATGTCATCAATAGCAAACCATAACCCACTCCCAAATCTCAGATTATGCACTGGAGAACATTCACTGAAGCCAGTGTTAGGAAGAGATTGGGAAGAAGCCATTGCTGTCAGGCCTGGTACGAGTATCAGCACAGGGAATACCAGGATGCTCAGTCCATCATTCCATCCATCCAGGTGCCCCCTTATAGACAGTGACAGATCATAAATTAACTGTTGCCACATGGGAAAGAGATCCAGGAGCCATTGCAGACAGCTGACAACACGAGTTGAATGCTCAAAAATTGCAATAAAAAAAGGAAAGAAAGAAAGAAAAGAAAATAAAAGAAAATACTATAAGAAAGTAAGAAAGGAATAGAGAACAAAAAAGAAAACATAGTTATGCCACTTGTATACAGTCATGATGTATTTGTGCTTTTAAACCAGATTACTCTGTCACTGGAGGATATAGAGATGAGCTCTTCAAATAGTCACTGATGATCGTACAAAGATAGACTGGAAAGAATCATAGAATCA
>NW_028186867.1:3907878-3911442 GCF_003343005.1 Rhea americana | reverse complement strand
CTTCACTGTCCACTTGTCTAACCCACAATTCCTGAGCTCATCTGGGAGGATGTTATGGGAGACAGTGTCAAAAGCCTTGCAGAAGTCAAGGTACACAATGTCCACTGCTCTCCCCTCACCTACCCAGCCAGTCATTCCCTCATAGAAGGCTCTCAGATTGGTTAAGCAGGATTTCTGCTTGGTGAATCCATGCCGGCTACTCCTGATCACATTCTTTTCCTCCATATGTCTGGAGATGACATCCAGAAGGAGGTGTTCCATCACCTATCTAGGAATGGAGGTGAGGCTGACTGGTCTGTAGTTTCCTGGGTCCTCCTTCTTGCCCTTTCTGAAGACTGGAGGGACATTGGCTTTCTTCCTGTCCTCAGGCACCTCTCCAGTTCTCCAGGATCTTCCAAAGATGATGGAGAGTGGCCTGGCAACAACATCCGCCAGCTCCCTCAGGACCCGTGGGTGTATCCCACCTGGGCCCATGGGTTTGTGGGTGTCTAGACTGCCCAAAAGGTCTCTAATCCTATCCTCCTCAACCAAAGGAAAGTCTTCTCTTCTCTAGACTTTCTCCCTCACGTCCAGGCTGCAGGAATCATGAGGGCTGCCCTTAGCAGTGAAGACTGAAGCAAAGGAGGCATTCAGTAATTCTGCCTTCTCTGTATCCCTCATCACCAGGGCCCCCGCACCATTCAGTAGTGGTGACATTTTCCCTAGTCCTCCTCTTGCTGCTGATGTRTCTSAAGAAGCCCTTCCTRTTSTCCTTGACATCCCTTGCCAGACTCAATTCCAGCTGGGCCTTASCTTTCCTCGCTGCATCTCTACACACACTGACTGCATTCCTATAATTCTCCCAAGTAGCCTGTCTCTTCTTCCACATTCTGTGTATTTTCTTCTTCTRTCTGAAAGATCACAGGAAATACTCATTTGCTAATTATAAAAATACAAAAGTAGAGGGAAATAAATTATCAGGTAAAGGCCTTTTAAAGAAACAAAGGTACTACTTCATCTAAGGCATATCTGATAAATGAGGCTTGTTGCTACTGGACACTATGAAAAGCCACATATAAAGAGTTTCTCAAAAGGATTTTGAAAATTAGCAGCCTCCAAAAGCTCCTAACATGATGATTGCTGGGCATTAAGATACACTTTTTCCTCTTTTACAAATTCTATCCTTGTTTAAGACTGGCTATCAATGTTCTAATTCACRCATGTTATCAAACACTAATTAGTAACATGTGTCAATAATAGCCTGCCTKGCTAGTATTCAGATATTTCTGAAATTAGGTGAAACAGCTGGGTTTTGTTGAGCTAGGAAAATGGTGCTTCTAGAAAGCTTGAATTAATTTGATTTTGTCAGTGACAGGAGCCAACGATTTAGTTTATCAAACCATCAAACATTTGTAATACATCACATATACACACAGTGATATTTTAGGAGATGTGATATTATGCATTACTATGCACATGCTCAAGAAGCATATCTATTACTACTCTCAGACTGGAATTGTGTGCTAATAGTTAAATTGGATGATACTTTATTGCATTTAAAATAATTCTAATTTAATTAGCTAAGGCAAGCAACAAAAAGTACAACTGCAGTTGATGGATGGAAGACATAATCAGATATGCAGATATGTACGCTCACTGCAAATTAGATATAAACAGATTAAGAGGGTTGGCATCAGYAGTACATTTGCCACCTTGTTTCTGGTTCAGAGATTAAAGTCCTGGTAGAAAAATAGTCTGAGAGCAGTGAAATGTGTGATTAGGCCATAATTTTGTTTCTATTTAGCTGCATGTCCGGCAGCAGCCATCTTGGTTGCTAGAATATTTCCCCTGGCAAACAGATGGGATTTCTTCTATATTTCAAATCCAACTTTATTTAAATTGAATCTTAAACTAAAAAAAAAAAAAAAAAATTTTTTTTTCACACTAGAAACCTGTAATGATGACCTCAAAGACAGGTAAAAAGAAGTGTTTTCTCTCATTCATTAGCACCATAATAAAAAGACAAAATACTCTAATAAATAAAATTTATTTAAATATTCATATCACTCACAATTTTCTGCCCTGACAAATCAGTCTATCCAGTCATAAGTTTATCAGGGGAAGATGAGAAATAATGCCACTGTCATAAATGAAAAAATGCAATGTCTTATATTTATTGCAAGAAGGGAGTGCACTATATATATATTTATAACCTTTTGGTTTAGATATCTAGTAGCCCTCACACATGCAAGTGCATGACATTGTSCATTTCTACATACTGAGAAATGCCATCGCTGTTATACTACTTACAACTACTTTATTTAGACTACAACCTTGTTTACTGAAATCTGTTGAAAGTTTTAGTATTTCAGAATGCCCTTGTGTCTTCACTGACTTTATTCAGAAGAACCTAACTCTGACCAGATATCCTGAGATTATCTAGACCATTGATCCTTATTAGAGATAATTCCAGACAGTAATTAGTGAGACAATGTGTGGAGGGAGAATTAATARACCAACCTGGAAAAGTAGGTGAGTTTTTTGGCCTGCAAATCCCTTCTTAGGTCTTAGGTCCTCTATTTTCTCAAGCTACATATATATGTGTATATATATATTTATATGTATTACATTACAGTGTTTGGGAAGTAAATAAAATATAATCTTTAGTCTATGTTTTGTTTCTATCAATCTCTCTATAAACCTTCAAACATCTTATCATTCAAAGCTTAAACTGAACAATTCTTTAAAAGAAAAGATCTTTGAAAGAACTGAAAGAATCTCTGAGATGAAATTCTTCATAGTTAAATATTAACTGAGTATCAGGAATTAAAAAAGAGCATTATCTTCAAATATCTTACATCCTCTGATTGCTAGTTGGATAAAATATTCTGGGATAGTGATATTCTTTAGGATAGAAATAATAAACATGGCAAAGATTTCCTTTCCCCTCTTTGATTAATTAACCTAGAGAATTTACCCAYTCTGTTTGGAAGTGAATGATCCACTGCTTCATATCCTTCCCCAAAATGATTGCAACTTATTCCACTGGAAACTGAAATCTTTAGTTTATGCAGCATACAGCATACATAACCCGTAGTTAAGCAAAAATGGCTTATGGGAACATTTAACACTAATGCTTAATCCAGTTCCTGCTTTACTTGGCTGTAGAACTACTTTATGATCTTGCTACTAATCATCAAAACCCTTGACTGGCTTCAGCACTAATTGCATGTGAGATCATTTCTTAGTCCATGACCTATGCTGCCAAGAGATACTGTGCTAGTGRGGTTCAGGTTGAAATTCAACTCAAATCTAAGTACAAGGAAATTTTTAATGAGTCTTTTATTGTCAGATTCTTATTTCAAGAGTATAGCTCAAGAYTGAATAACTTCACACTATAACTGAAGTTTGATTTTTCTATATAATGAACTAAGTAGAATAAGAATCAATAGATACTGGATGTTGCTCACATTTCGGGACTGCACCCATGTCTTATTAACAACTCCTTTAGAAATGTATGAAGTGGAAAAAAAAATAAGGTGGAAAAGGACAAAATAAACATAAATGGAGATCAACAATTCTTAA
>NW_028186867.1:3897847-3907796 GCF_003343005.1 Rhea americana | reverse complement strand
TTTATCACAGCAGTTACTGCAAGAGTAGAGAAAGAGCTTGGCATTATACAGATACTTTGATGGCATAAGTGGAGTTCAGGAAGAGATAGATAGGTGGTAAACCTTATTCCTGGCAATAGTCCTTTGCTGAGAGTTATGAGCAGAACTAAACTCTTCCTCCTTTGTCTCAGTTTAGGAGCTTATGGTAGAATTTTCTACTAGAAGTTACAGCTATTGTGAATTTTATTCACAGGTGTATCGCTATTCAACTGATAACCCCCCCCCCCCAGCAGTAGGCCACAAAAAAATTATTTAAGCAGTATTGCAACACATATCATTTTGTGGATTTAGGTCTCATAATCTTGCTATAAGTCACCAGTACCTTGGTGGWAGAGTTGGCAGTTGACTTCAGATGTTTGCAATTCAGAAATTCAGCCAGGTTCAAAGAGTTCCATTATGTCATTTCATGCACAAATAAATAAATTAGAAAGATCCATATATTAGGGTCCAATTTAAGAACACCAGATCTTGGTGGAAGGAATACCAACAAGAATTGGACTGTGTTGCTTTAAATTCAAAAGGGCTTCATTTTGATGTTACTGGCCTCATCATAAAAAGAAAGAAGCTTATGCCATACAAAAACAAATAGAATTGATTAAAAAACCACTAACAGGATTGGGATGTTAAATTAAATAAAATAAAAGCACAATACAAGCAATTGAATCTACTGTAGTCAAATTATATTTGCTATATCATTTTAGAATCTTCATTCTACATGAAGGAGGGAATCCTCTGTTTAATAAATGAGTTGCATTACTAAATGAGAGCCAGCAATCAATTAGAGGTCTAAAAGAATAATAAACAATTTAACAAAGTTTTAGATATTCTAATTGCTTGTGCTTTTCTTTTATAATCACTTTGTAACATAGTTCCTCTTTTTTCAAGTGTCTGAGCTTTGTGTACATCCTCCTGGGAAATCTGAAGCCAAATTAAATTTTCAATTATAAATACAAACATCTGTGTCAGAAATACTTAAATTATATGATAATARAGGACTTAGGATTTATTGTTCATGACTTTTTTGTGTCTAAAAACCAATGTAGATTTTCTTTATAAGTTTTTCCCCATCATATGCATCATATAATTTTACATATGAATTGATTTTTGCATACTGAAAATAAAATGACAAGTAAAAGTGATATTTTCAAATACAAAATGATARAATGCAAATATTCCAGGCACAACAAAAATACAAACTACATAGTTTCATTTCTCCTGAAGAACTTCAGTTAGCAGCTATACTTAATATTAACAAAAGTGCATCATTACAAAGGTTTTGTTTAGAAACAAAGTCAAAGGGTCCTGTTTTTAAATGKAATAGACAAAATAATTCGAGTTGCATCAAGACATTTTATGGAAAAAGACAAGTAAAATTTTGTCTTTTAGAATACAAAAGTCAAGAGACAGAAGAAATATGATTCAACGATAAACTGCATGGTCACAGTAATGGCAGGTTATCAGCATCTCAATGGAAAGCATTGACAGCTTTCTAGTTTTTATATATGATTCAGACATGACATATAATTTTGGGGGGCATTASAGTATTATCAAAGAAATAGTGGCTTGGGTGTAAAAATAAGAGCTGCCTGAAGCTGATAGCTATATTACATATATATGTGTATGCATATATATATATAATATCTATACATTTTTTTTTTCATGGAGAAGTCCATGTTGCAAAGTGGGGCCATACAGCTTAAGAGGTTACATTTGCATAGCTTGATTATGTTATTTGAGATGCAACAAAAGAAATCATAGTCTATTATGGAGCCAYTAGAATTCAACAGATTATGGCACAAAATGGACCAAAGGAAATTAAAAAATAGTCCCAGTTTAAAGATCCAAAATTGCCACAGAGGTAGTTTCCTAACAGTGGACTTCTTGTAGCCTACTTGGCATTAATGTATCCAACCACATTCCTCTGCAAAGTAGATGCCATGTTGCCCAGTGAAGGAAGAAGCTTGAAATTATCCTGTGATGGAAGAAACTTTGAACCATGCTTCAGTTTAGGGAAGTGTAGATAATCCAGTTTTGTCTATGATTCATACTGTCATTGAAGTTTCTGTACCACATTCTCCTACATACTATATCAGAACCTAACCACGCTAATTTTTAACAGTTCCTTAGATTATGAATAGAGGTAGATGAAATATTTATGGTTTGATGTTTACACATCAAATAATGTAGCATTCTGTTATCCAAATGATGACTTCCTATATTAATTCTGAATACAGTGAAAAGACTTAAGTGAGATGAGGGGGCAGATATATTTAAAAAAGCAAAGTGAAAAAGTTACATTTTTTACTCCTTTCTAATGTAATAGAGTAAATGACATTTCAAAATTTGCTTAAAACTTAAGAAAAACTAATTAAATCCTCAAATTTAAAGAATGAATTAAGACTTTCTGTATGTAAAGCAAACTGTTTTGTTCAATATGAAGCAATTCTCAGATAGTTTAATTCATTCTTCCAATGGAAAATATAAACAAGTTATTAAAACAATTTGAGTTGTACTGTTGTAACTACATCACACCCTGTCCAAGGCATTTTTCCCCCTTTTTTGATATGTYTAAAAATATGTCATTTGGAGTAGGTAAATTTTTGCAGAGATGTAACCAAAAGATTTTTCCTTAGGACTGCTTACATCCAGCATGGGTAGCACAATGAGAGCAGGAGGAATGGTTCTGGCTGTCACAGGCATCCTGCTTCTCAAAAGCTCTGTGGCCTCCACATATCATTTCAAGTCACCTGAGCACTGTGAAGACAGATCTCTAGTTACTCATATGATAATTGCAACAAACATACACTACATTTTCTTTGCATCTCATTAYGTGACTGAAGTGACCCTTTTATTTAGCAGAAAAACCTGTATTTTAAGAATATGATTATATTTTAGGCATATGATGCCTTTTTCATTGCGTGGCAAGGATGAGCCATTAAGCTCTCATTTAGCTTGCTAGTCCGCAGACTCTGCTGAGACTCAGATTCCTCCATAACACAGATTAAAAATACATAATAATACCAACATCAATACCATGGTTTAACTCTGACTGACAAGAGGTCATTGGAACTGGCATAGAAGCAGCCAGTTAGGAAAATGCTAGCTGAAAATCTCTGAATGGTGGCTCTTACATGTACAGAAAATATATTTCACATTTCACATTCAAAGATCTAAAAATCCCYYTTTTCTCTTTCTTTTCTTTTTCCAAAATGAGAGGCTCCTTTAATTCAAATACAGATAAAACACAGTCACAGCTCCTACTAAAACTTYTTAAGATCATGCATGTAAAGATATTTATATTCAGAGGTTAGGATAGGCACAAATATAGCCTGTTTATGCCTCTTCTTGTGTGCTAGGAAGGTCTATGTAGTTACGGTTTGTGGTGCACTYGCAGATTCTTGTCTGAAAGTGCTTACTGGTTACATTCTTGAGTATGTTGGGTTATATAAGGTTCTGTGAGTCTGAAAGAATATGCTCTAGATATTCCTGTTGCTGTGATTATGAGCTTTAAATCTGCTTAAGTAGCATCCTCTTGGATGCAATCTTGTGCTATGTTCATGAGACCGAATGCTACAGCCAAAATGGCCTTGTATTATTCCTTGGCAATATCTATACACCAAGTTCAGAGCCGTAGCCATGCCTGAATAATGGAAAATAATAGTAAAATAATTAGCCCCCCTGATCTTGCATTAAATAGTGTAACTTGAAAGCAGCTCATGACCTGTGCCTTTCCTTGTATTTATTCCAGTAACTAACAAATCAGACTTAACATTATTATGGAAAAAAAATAGATATCATCTTTCTGCTTATGATGCCTTTATGAATGTGGTAGGTAAAGATGAGTAATAAAGGAGAATTGACATCTGTGCAGGGTAATTATCTTCTCCTTTGCTAGAAAAGTGCTGTATTTTCAAGTCAACATCATCATTTCTGGCATTACCTACAGCAGTTGGAAGGTTTTTACTCTTTTACTACAGTCTTTTCCATTTGTTATTTGTTGCCAGATCATATCAGAATATCAATAATAACAATAACGACAAGAATAAAAATAAAAAATAATTTGCTTATCATTGTTGCTGTTCTTTCGGCAGGCATTTCTTATGTCTGTATAATAAATACAAGTAAATAAAACAGTTCAAGGACCTCCCTATGCTGTGAAGGCCAGATGACATGGTCCAGCTCTTGTCCATATGGCTAAGGGCTTTCTTCCCTCTCAGAGCACGGTGTCAAGGTTCAAACTTCTTTTGAAAGTGCTTTGAGGCCTGTGCATTTCCCTGAACATTATTTTGCGTCCACACTGCAAAGCGCTTGAAACAGTTTCTTGCTGAGTAAATAGCTGGAGGCCTCTCTGGCTACTTAACAGCATACTCTTAACATGCTATACATGACATATTTTATGGCACAAGAAATGCAGACCTAAAGCATGAGGACTTAGATAGAAAGACTGAGACTTGGTGCAGTGTGATCATCATTGCCTACAAGAACCATTGCTTTGTCGGAGCTCAAATTATGCCTTTCCAGAAGGGATCCAGCGAGTGCTTTAGCATGAAAGCAGTGTAAATAATGGAACGGGAAGACTAGACCTTGAAAGAAAAATAATTTCCAAGCTGACAGTGCAGGAGAATCCACAGATAGAAGTAGTCTAGACACAGCCTGCTAAGACTGTTGAATGCCACATACCCATAATAGTCAGACTGACTTAGACGAAATCATGTGCAGTCATATGTAGGTTCCTGCTTTTATGCCTATATATACATACATATATTAATATATATAATATATATTCCTATATTCTTGTTTCAAAAGCAGTAAGCAAACCGATATGTGATTAATGAAAGCACATTCACTAGCAGCTGAATATATCCAACTCCCTTTCATGTTTGAGATTTATTCAATATTTACAAGTGATAAAAACAATGTGGCTTGAGTTTACAAAAACTTGAGATAGATATGTCCATGAGTTGATACTCATGACATCCTAATTAATGTTTTTCTCAGCAGTATATGAAGATCTAAGATGATTTATTCACTCTGTCTTTTACTTTTGTTACAGAATTGTAGAAAAATAAAATTGCTGTCCAGCTTCTACTTCATCTTTCTGTGAATGTGCTGCTGGATATCACTGAGACTGATTTGGAGGTTGGTTAGTCACCTTTGTAAAATTTGTAAATATCTATTTAGTCATGTTGTGTCAGAGACGTTCAGGCATCTCTTTTCCTTTTTGATCTAATACCACTATTGATTATAGAATGCATTCTGATGCCCACCTTGAGAGGTCTTTGCCAAGTTGCTTAATTCCTTCCTCCTCCAATGTTCTATTTTTGTTTTGGTTAACAGATTGACTAAAGTCTGAGACTCATTGTGAATATGCTGTGATACAGGAATGAGTCTTTCTGTGATACATATACTCTCCTCCAGAAACCGAACTGTAATTACAAAGTACTTCTGAAGTTAGGTTGCAATCAGACTGTTTTGAGACAGACAGGCACTACTGCGGGTGATGAAATCTGAACATTTCACAGTGATGAGACCAAAAATGACTTCCGATCTCATAAAGCTTTGTCATTAAAGCTTTAGACAGGCAGTCAGTAAGGCCTGAAGTGTGTGGGTAGAGGACGGAGCACTCTCTTTCTTTCTCTTCCTACTCTTCACCTGACCTAATGTTACTAGAGACTTTCCTCTCTAGCAAAAGCTGCTGCACAATATGAAAATGAAATATTATGTCCCCATTCTAATGTCCTATTGCTCTAAGCTATGAAAACCTTATTCATAGATAACCTCATCACAGGATCTCCTTTCAGCAACCCTGTTGCTRAAATCCCACACTGACTTGACATCGAGCAGTTTTCTTCTGTTTGGCACTTTGGAGCGTGGAGAAGGTACCCAGTTCTAGGCCTTTTCTCTACTCTGTGCAAGTGAGGAAAAGACAAGTAGCACTGTGGCAATTCCTGGGAAGCACAAATATAGTGGAGGTATGAAGACTGAGAGTTTTCTTTCTTTTTTTCTTTCTTTTTTTTTTTTTTTTTTCAGAAACACTTTGATATAAGCAATATATGAAGAGCTAGTAATTCCATTATGACTTTGTTTCTTTATTAGACACTGTGATTCCTCTTCTTCCTAACACTGCAGAAAATCATAATGTCATTTTTATTTCACAATAATTATTCTTGGAAAGAGTGAGTGTTTTGAAAACATACCCTAAACATAGCTGTTACTTTTCTAGTGTTGTGGAAAGCCTGCAATAACAACTCTGTAACCTCTTACTTTTCTTCTAAAACCTATTATGACTCTTAAGAGGACCAGGATCACAGGAGATGGATTAGGCCACTGTTTGGGTATAAGCCTATAAGTGAGCTCAAATGAGCTAGATATTTCTTCAGTTTGTCTCAATTTCAATTCTGTTTTTAAGATTTCCCCCCCCCAAAAAAAAAAAAAAAACTTTCTGCAGCTATCAGATCTCTTTTCACAGTTAATCTGTTTTCTTTCTGTATATCACCACCATTAAATATTGATTGCAGCGTTATAATTTTAAATGGTGATTTCTAAATAACTAAATGACTTCCAGGCTCGTATATGCTATTATTTAAGCATACACTGAATTGGGAAAAAAGAATCAAAAACCCCAACAACACACAAACACCAAAAAAAMCAAAATCAACCAAAACCAGTATCTAGTTTGGTAGCAGGGTTCACATACAGGTATATCTTTTGAGACTGGATGTCTAAAACCACTGAAAACTCTTATCATTACAACTGATTAAATTTTTTTTTTTTTTACAAATAATAAATCCACCAAAATGGACTTCTAGGGAGATTAAAACAGCATGTTACTCACTTAAATTAAGSGAGTGCTTTCTACCATTAAGAAATTCACCAAAAATTGCAAAGAGAGTATGTTTAATAAAGGAGATTGCATCTGGCCCATTCTAAACATTTTGTGAATGCTTGATATTCTTATTCATCATAACAAAACATAATTRTGAAGAATATTTAATTATTATTCATCTTTCCATACAATTAAATGAATGACACATCCAAGACTGCATTATGACTTAAGGATCTAATCTTTCCAACAGATTACTGAAAGGTAAATGCATAATGCACTATGCAAATATCTTGTTTCAACCTCACTTAAGAAGCAAGACAAAACAAAAGTGCTCAAATGACATCTATTGCATRATAATTCTTGCTCTCCAAAGGATTATTTATAACCTCTTCTAGTAATTAAGCTAAATCAATGAAGTGTGAAGCCTTGAAACACAACATATTCTTCCTTCACCTGAAAGTTCCTGGACAGTGAAAAATATTTGCTAGACTAAAATACTCCTAATTATAGAAGACCACTTATAATGCAACACTTAGCAGTGCATTTTGACCTGTAGCAGAGTTTTTGTGTGAATATGTAAGWATATAAGTAGCAAAAGATACCGAGAAACTGCATTTCACTGTGGAGCTAACTTCTCAAAGCAGAAATGAAAAGATAAAATGTGCTTGGTTACATGTTATAAACCYGACAGAATCAGAGGAATTGAACTGCCACAAATGAAGAATGTACTGAACTCTAGAGCTACAGTCTTATTGTACAAAGAATATAACCATYTTTGCCTCTACTGATTTTTTTAAATCATTAAATAAACTGATTCATGATGCAGGACATTAAAAACAACAACAATCAGCCCTCCAAAATAGCAAGATAATAATAGAAAGATGCAGCCAAAATATCAAGTGAGTGCATTATTATAAAAACAAAACAAAACAAAACAAAATTATTAATGGATGAATCAGTTTTAAAAAATCTTGTTCTTAATCATAGTATTTCATATAACAGTTGAATCTGGGCAGTAAACGACATACAGATTCTTTCTTAAAACTGAGACTTGGCAGCTGTAATTTAGAAAAGAAATCCATTAGAGCGGTAGTTTACTGCTGCCATCATTTGTGCAACTGGAAGATAAGAATACCCTGAATAAGCCCTTTGACCCCCTAACTATGATTATGAATCCCATMTATTAACTGGAAATTATTATACTATAGCAGAATTGTAACCATGGGTTTCACCAAAAAATGCTGAAGATCTCTCTTTCTTGACCCTCCATTGTGCTGCTCTCCTGTCTCCCTTTCGCTGCTCTTGTCTCCTCCCAAATAAACAACTCTCCTTAATTATTTTCTCCGTACTGGCCCCAGTCTTGCTGTATCCATACCCAGAGCTGGTATGTCTGACATGGTTACTCAGGAAATCTTGGTCTTACATGGTTTCCTGATAGGGTTACCTGGTCCTGCACGACTCTCCTCCCCAAAGGAACCTCCAGTTATGGGGTCGGACCATCTCTCCGATAACACCCTTTCAACCAGCTGCACTATTGGACGCTTCCCACAGCATTATCTGTAACTCTTTTTAGCTTCTGGTACTGTTACTGATCATRTTACCCAACTTCTCCTGTCCTATCCCATCCCATTTTTCACATCCCATTCAGTTACTTCAGCCTCACCTAGTCAGTGGCCTATTCTTTCATCCGCAGCCCTAACATTAATTTTAACTTACCRCATCGTTTGACATCCCCAAACTGTTCTATAAAAGTTTTCAAATTTCTAAAATTGCTATTGTCCAGTAGTTTAGCTTCACAATATATTTCAAATATTTACCTGTGCATTGATCTCAGTACGAGGCAGATTACAATTAAATAGAAATACAGAGCCTATTTAATTCCTGGGATTGWTTACAAAGAAGTTACTCCTTCTGTAGACTAGTGTAAGAGCGATATCCTAATGGTAAGTGATATAACACTGAGCTTCTAAATTGTAAACTTTCTCTCCAGGATAAGTAGAACCAATATAGCAATCTTAGATTAATGAAAAAGCTCACAACACTTATAAGTCTTTGAACTCTATGTGATATGTAGAAAAAAAAGGGGGGGGGGGGCTGAAGAATGAAAATCCAGGAGGACTGCAGCCTTCTGGATACATACAGTTATGTAGGAAGATTTCTTAAATGATTGACTGATAGCAGGCGCATACAACAGCAGAGTCATGCTATGCTACTTAATTCTACTTCCCTACTTAGATTGTCTTCCCTAAGCAGTAACTAATGACCACTTTTGGAGGCAATACCCTGGGCCAGGGAAACCACTCTTRAGCCACATTTTCAACATAACCCCAAAGCACAATCAATCTTCATTACCCTGATATCTGCTGGAAGAGCAACACAGCAAGGCTCAAACRGTCCAGAAGGCTTCTGCAATACATCGATGATAACACAGGTGGTGGATGAGCCTATGAAGAAGGGTATCCTTCTAGACCTTGTCCTAACCAACAAAGAAGGATTGGTTAGAGATGTGAAGGCTGGGGGCAGCCTTGGCTTCAGTGACCATGARATGGTGGAGTTCAGGATCCTGCAGGAAAGAACTAAGGCAACAAGAAGGATTGCAACCCTGGACTTCAAGAGAGTGSACTTTGGGCTCTTCAGAGACCTACCTGGAGGAATCTCATGGGGTAAGGCCCTAGAAGGAAGTGGGGTCMAGGAGAGCTGGCTAATATTCAAATATCACTTCCTCCAAGTTCAAGAGCGGTGCACCACAAGAAGAAAGAAGTCCAGTAAAAGGGGCAGGAGACCTACATGGGTGAGCAAGGAGCCCCGGGCAAAACTCCAACAGAAGAAGGAGGTACACAGAATGTGGAAGAGGGGACAGGCTACTTGGGAGAATCGTAGGAATGCAGTCAGAGCATGTAGAGATGCTGCAAGGAAGGCTAAGGCCCAGCTGGAACTGAATCTGGCAAGGGATGTCAAGGACAATAGGAAGGGCTTCTTCAAATACATTAGTAGCAAGAGGAGGACTAGGGAAAATGTGGGCCCGCTACTGAATGGTGCGGGGGCCCTGGTGACAAGGGATACAGAGAAGGCAGAATTACTGAA
>NW_028186867.1:3878839-3896460 GCF_003343005.1 Rhea americana | reverse complement strand
CTGAAGGGAGGGTGTCAAGGGGACAGGGACAAACTCTTTTCAGTTGTCCTGTGTGACAGGACAAGAGGCAATGGGCACAAACTGAAGCACAGGAAGTTCCRCCTGRMCGTKAGGGGGAATTTCTTCCCTGTGAGAGTGAYRGAGCACTGGACCAGRTTGCCCAGAGAGGTTGTGGAGTCTCCTYCTCTGGAGATTTTCAAGGCCCGCCTGGACGCAACCCTGTCCAACATGCTCTAGGTGACCCTGCTTGAGCGGGGAGGTTGGACTAGMTGATMTCCAGAGGTCCCTTCCGACCTTACCGATTCTGTGATTCTGTAATCGTTAAACAAAAATGGTCAAAAGCCAAACGCCGTAATCCTGCAATCATCATCAGAAATGACTGTTCTCAGAGGCTTCTTTTTGCCTCTTCAGCCATCTAATTCATTCTGAATTTACATGAAAATATGACAATCAATTCCCAGCTAGGCAGGTAGCTCTTAAAGGTTCACTTCACCTCCCTTGTAATACCAGTGCAATTCCATTTAAAAAATTATCATTATTAATTTAGATATTTAGTATCATTTAAATAAGTTATTCTCAAGAAGTCATGTTATATGTAATATTAATGCCTTCATGTTGTAGATATTTTGAATATAAAGCATCTACTTAACTAAATAAAGTGATTCTTTTGAAATATCTGTCTCTTTTGAGTTTATTAATAATATTCATTCCTGCCCTTGAAACATGTCACACATTGCCAATTAGTCTGGAAAAAGTGCTGCTGTTCAGACGTATGTAAACACAAGTGCTGATTGCCCTACATGCCTGTTTTCTCTCATTGTTCCTATCTAGTTTACACATGGGCACATATATATATACTCTACTCTAAATGCTAAAAAAAAAAAACTAGTTAAGATCCTTATTCATATAATCTTAAATAATAGTACGTTAACTATATGTTTATAATGATGAATGACCAATTCAGTCCATCAAAAATATACCTTTGTAATATACAGAATGAATATTCTTTAATATGGGGAAATTGATATAATACAATACAGGAAAAGATACGGGATCACTGSTATTAAATCACTTCTTTGTGCAGTGATTTGCAGACACAAAAATGCAGAGTAATATTTAGAAATGGTATAGCAGGTATAAGGAATTAAGTCCCCCCATAGGCACTTGAACYGCATTACAAAGAAACAGACTCTTTTACACCAAGAACTTATTTGACCTAATTAAAAATCATTTGTCATGATGCGAAGAAAGACAAGGGTGTCTGAAATATTCTGATTTGAAAGTTTGCAACTAGYGTGAAACAGTGGCCCCTCTCCTATTAGCTCATTTAAATTTCTCTGCTTTTCCCTGTGGGCTGTGCTGCCATTCAGAGAGACCTGGACAGGCTGGAGAGCTGGGCAGAGAGGAACCTCMTGAGGTTCAACAAGGGCAGGTGCAGGTCCTGCACYTAGGGAGAAATAACCCTAGACACCAGTACGAGCTGGGGGCTGACCTGCTGGAGAGCAGCTCTGCAGAGAAGGACCTGGGAGTGCTGATGGATGACAAGTTGACTACGAGCCAGCAATGTGCCCTTGTGACCAGGAAGGCCRATGGTATCCTGGGCATAAAGTAATGGGTACATATTACTATATCAAATAATGTGAATACAGAACTATTATATGACGGTTGTTAAGGTGAAGGGTTAAGGATAGCTAGTATTGCTAAGTGAATTTGAAAATGTGACAGCGTAGAGGAGAGCTGATGATGGTTTTTTTGCAACTGGAAACAATGAGAGTAAGATTGGACTTCTAAATAAGGGGAACCAACACACCTAAGGACAAGGCCTTTAAAAAAGTCATGAAGTAATAGACTATGAGAGCTTTTAAAATCAAATACTTATTTTCAAGAACCTAAAATGATGCACTTCTATATATTTTCTAGGGATCAATATTTAGAATATTTCTTTCTTTGTAGATTATCACATCAGTATATGAATATGCTTTGAAAGTTTAAGTTAAAAGTTCTTTAGTGAAAAAATTTTCTCATTATTTTGAAGTATCTGTTAAATGATAAGACATTTCACCAACAAAAAAATCTAAGCTGAATATTTTTTCTTAATTTTATAATATCTAGCTATAGCAAGTATTTAAACTTTCATCATGCCACTAGTTTCTTGTTTTGTCAAATTTTCATCGTAACTCTGGTATGGATGGATCACAGTTTTTCTTCTCTAAAACGGATATGATAGCTTTTGAAGAAAGGTTAAACTCATTTGAATAGTAATGAAAGTCATTTAGATTCAGATATCCAAAACAGAGAGAGACATGCAAGAGCAGCTTTTAAAGCATTACGGATTCATATCCTTGCTGGCGCAGAAAGTTACATTCGTGAGACTTACAAAGACTGTAATTTTTCTTTTGTAAACAAATGCTACAAGACAAATGAGTAGCAGTAAGATATATCCTAGAAAATATGCATCCAGTTTGCCTGGGTCCCTTAAGGGCTGATCTTGCAGCTGCTGTGGGCTGACAGCAGCAGCACCAGCAGCGTTCAAAGTAACAGGAAGGGCATGGGAGGGGGCATAAGGACTACAGAAGARTCCATTTGCTGGAAATGGCAAATTCTATCTATTCAAGCTATTAGTGAAGCAAGCCATTCTTATAGGTATCCAGAGTCCTTAAAACATATAATTTTTTCAGTATTTACCATTCTTGCTTGCCTGTTTGCTTTTAGAATGCTTTCTGCTCATTCAGCCTTTTGRCTGAATGAGTGACTACCAGCTTTCCTTTTGAATTTCTGCCCCCTGTAAGCATTATAACACACATGAATAAGGACTGATCTCTTTTTTCGATCAGTCTTACCATGATTGTTCTACTTTGTTATATAAATGAAAATTCATTAGGTCAGGAAAAAAAAGACTGACTTTATAGTTTGCTGGTTATGGCATTCACAGGGGATATAGAAGATGCATGTTCTGAGTAATTGTTCCAAATCAGACAGAGGAGGGAGGTAAATCTGGGTCTTTCAGCTTCCAGGAGAGTGATGTTCATATGCTTGGGTTAGAGACGTTCTAGGTGAGCTCTCCTTGCCCACCACTCTCCAGCCAAAAATTTCATTTCAGAACGGAAAATATTTCAGAGAAAGTTTTTCTTGGAATTTGAACATATCCTCTGTAGAGTTCTGGGTTTTGAAGAGACACCCTATGTTACTAAAAATGAAAATGAATTAAATGAAAGTTCYTGGCCAGGCCTTTAAATTTCACCTCAGCCTTTCTTGTAAGATCCCAAGGTGCTGAAGAACATGCTGCCACCATACAGAATATGCAACATTATGGATTCTTTATGTAGCAAATTCTTTGCTGATGCTCAGAAAAAGGAAAATATCAATGACATTGATATTTTATATGACATGACGTATCAATTTTTCTGCAAAAAAATAGGACTATCTGCACAGTAGCCCAGATCACCCCTTCATTTAGCCTTTTAGAGTGTATCTGTGCTTCAGTTTGAAATTACCTGACTTACCAGACTTACCGAGTGCTGCCTGAAAACACACATGAATCATATTGTCTTTGGCATGTATGCCTATTATAGGGAGTGCAAAATATTGCTGAGTTATCTTTTATGGAAAGACCATTTTACCTTTGTGCAGGTAGAGAAAGWCCTATCTGCATAGAAAATTTCTAGGATTCCTGAAATTAGGAAAGGAGTGGTTGTCCTCCTTCTTAGATTCCTCATTCAGATTCTCTCTTCTGTCTTCTGAAGATGAACATGGCAAGGCATAAATTAATTTCTTGTAGATACAATTTTCTTTTCTCCTTTGTTCAGTAATATTCTTCATYGCATACAATTTTATTCAAGCTGAGACACTGAACTACTTTTATGCCCCTCCTTTAAGGTTGTTTTAAATTAAATTTGTCTTATTTCTGTTTCCATATTAATCTTGGGAGTGTTTTTATTTGTTTAGTTAGAAAGATCACACAAACTAATGAAGCATTATTCTATCAATTTCTGCTGAAAATTAGGAAAGGAAAACCAGGATTWTCTTATACAGTCTTATTCATTGGTATTCAGGACTCATGAGTAAGTCCTGTAAGGTTTAAAATACTTGATATTCTTTCCTAGTTTCTTTTGAAATAGCACTTTTGGTTTTACTATATAAGAGGATTTCAGTGTGTTGTGCATCAATATTAAAGCACCTGAACATGAGCATGAAAATATCAATTCTAAAAGAAGGCAGCTGTGTAGTTCAATTGCCTTAGATGTCTATGTTTTTTATTCCTCTCAGAACTGATTTATTCAAACATTTATGAGGAGACAGAAAGATTATTTTTAAGTATAGAGGCAAATCCTACTCTTAGCTAGATAAGTATAGTTCCTATTAAAGTTTATAAAAACTTTACTAGGATAAGAGAAAGGAGAAGTCATCACTCATAAGTATGTGTTGCTTTGCTCACAAATACACACATATTTATTCTTGATAGGCTCAATTTCTAAAAGTATTCAGATCCCACAGCTGCATTAGTCTTTCAGGAAAATTGTTAGCCAGATCTAGTGCATATGTATATTATGTAAATATAAACATATATTTAACCAAATTTTGAATGCCTGTGTATTACATAAAATTCTGCTACTATACCATTTTCACAGACATGTAAACTATTGCTCTAACTGGAATTGCTTCTTATTCAGTCAATCTAGTTGATTGTATCCTTTTTACAACTGATTTATTACATTATTGTCATCACTGAAAATCAATTGGTCTTGGATAGTCTGTAGAAGCATATCCTGAATCTACAGCATGTTCTATATAATATACAACTTTCACACATAAAGAATTTGTCAAGTATAAAACAATTTCCTACCCTCTGTTTCTTTCAGGAATTCTCCCCTTTTATTCTCTCCTTATGTTGTTTTCTGATTAACATTAGAATTCTTCTCTATGGCCTGTTCGTACAAGCTGACCTACACAAAAAAAAAATCCCTATTTCAACGGATACTTAGGGTACCATTCACTTAAAGCTGCATGTAAGATCAAGGATTTTAATTTCCAGTCTTGAGACTGTCATTGGAAATTACTTACTGAAGTCACCAATGATGAGAGAAATCTTCACAGCTTCATTTGCTCCAGCAAAAGTGAAAATARCAGAGAAGAGGAAAATCTTCTCAATAAGTTCTTTATATTAATTACTTTTCACTTTGCTTTTTGTTTCATTCTTCAAAGTAAATTTCTTTTTTGATACATCCATTAAAAGATTGACTCAAATATTTCCAGTTCTTTTGATAGTTTTAGTGTTCCACTTCACTTATCAAACGACACATTGCATATATCAGCAGCTGACCTCACCTGATGGCCAGAGACAGCATGCTGTACCATAAGAAAGAATTACTTACAGTCAAGACAAGTTAAAATTGTTTAACTGAAGATTTAGCATCAGCTAAGACTGGGGCCAACAGAAAGAACTAAGTGTGACGCTGTCTGAAGTACTTTATCCTCTCAGGGCTGTGCCATGGGTCAACAACAGTTGGATGCTTAAATATGTATTTATTTGTATGTTTATTTTCTTCGTATTTTGAAGTTATTAGAATATGCTAAATGATGCATTTATTATTTGTAACCGTTAACTTTATATGTACTATGTATGTCAAGCTGTGTTTATATAGACATTGAAATTCGGTTTAAAAAATGCTGAAAAATTACATTGAACTTATTTCAATAAATATATTTACATCTCTAGGTGTATTTGCTAAAATCAAAACTATAGGGAATTTTAAATGACTGATGAATACACTGCAAGAATAAAACAGATCTCACTTGAAACAAAGCAGAAGTAATTAAAAATATGCTTTTTTTTTTTGGTAATAAGATGGGTAAAAACACTGATATTTAGAAGGCTGATTAAGGTGATACTGGGAGTGAGAGTCACCTCAAATTCCAGTGCTTTAATTTAGATGTGTGTACGGCAATGCTTATGTATGATGTGTGTGTTTAGCTATACAAATCTGGAGGAAAGTTTCATTTATTTGCCCACCCCTAGACATTTAGAGTAGTTTGAGATTGCTTCAATTGTCCTGCCTGGCGCAGGGTCACCGTCAGATCTTCTGTCATATCTGACAGCCCTGTGAATCCTCAGAGGTTACTAGATGCCTGTGTGTTGGCAATCTGAATTGAATCCTGGACTCAGCTTACTTTATTGGGGTTTAAATGCCTCGCTCAGATAAAGCCACCAACTTTTTGTGGCTTTGGGGACATTTGGGAATGTCTGAGTCAGAAGCATTCAGGCTATTTCAAAGATTGAGAACAACGATATATAAGATAAAAACTGGATGAAATCCAGTTCCAGACTGGCCCTAAATCCACTTACAGCCTATATGGCAAGTGAGTCTCCCTGCTTTCCAGGTCACAAGTCAACAAAGAGAAGGAAGTTTCCAACCTGGACAGATTTGATATGTCTATGCAGATTTTCAGGGTTGCCTGCTTCTCTCCCATGCACTTTAGGAAGGYATATCCAGTAAGCTGAATTGCACTTCTTGAACTAAATACTTCAATGTGCAGTACTAACATCATCTCCTAAATTAGGAAGATAGTATTGCCTTTGCGGCAATATAGAAAATATAGTTATATATATATATAACTTGAGAGAGAGAGAGAGAGAAATATAGGTATATAGAGACAAATATATGCAAATATATTATATATAAACATATAAAGTGTTATATATCTCTGTTAATACAGAATAATTGCCCAGTCATCAGCATCTAGTTTTAGGAAAACCCTGACTAAACTTAGACAATAACAAAGTTAATATATGTATCAATCCAGTCTTAACTGTGCCCTTTCTGACTAATCTCCTGACAATGAAGAGCATAGAAATATAGCAAATGGCCACTGCTAGACAGACTCTCATGCCTACTTATTGCTAATGCAAAACTTTTCAGCAGTGTTAAAGAGGAGCAAAATATGTAAGTCCAAAGCTCAAATGCTTAGCCTGTTATACATGGATAGTACCTTCTGTGTTTTATTTTTCATCCCCTTCTTCTTTGCACTGAGGATAATATTTAACAATATTTAATACTATAATATTTTGTACTAAYTATTAGGTCCGCAGGTTACCCAGTACTCTTCAAATTTGTGTAAATATACAGCACAGAAAAATGTGGACCTKACATGATTTTTTACATAATTCCCAATATTTCTCTGTGATCCCCACAATGTGTCTTTTCCTGTTCCATTTCCATGATTTTCAAAAGGCAAAACCAAAGCCAAAGCTGAACTTGAGAGAGTCAACTGCCTTATTGGACTTACAGATATACTCCCAAATGTTGTAAATGTTAGGTTCAAATTTGTTGTATTTGCGGTAGCTTGGAGGCTTTTCCTGTTTGTTCAACTGCTTTTCTGTTTTTTTATATAGCTTTTTTTTTTTTTTTTTAATTCTCTGTAAGCCAAAGGGAACCATCTCATTAGTGATTTTCTTTCTCTGTGACCATAAATAAGGTCAGTAAGCCTCTCCCGCAGTTCCAGAGGGACAGCAGATTTCAAGACAATCTGAATAAATATGCTAATATCTGATTAGTTAGAAGACTTGACCTTGGTACAGAAAGGGTGATCTCAACCTCGATTACAGCAATGCTGATAGTTTACTACAATTGTGTTATAGAAATACATGATATTTAGAGCTTGACCTCAATAACTAAATGTCCTTGGTCCTTAGAGATATATAAGCCCCCATACATATCTCTAAAGGATTTGACATGTTCAGTGTTTTACGTACTTAACAGTTGCAACAAACTGTGGCAAGTTTAGGCTATTACCATAAATTCTTTCAAAATTCAAGTGTAACCTTATCCTTATTGATTTAAAAAATCAAAAATAAAATAAACCCAAACCTGAATATTTGTCTAAATCATGCATAAAGTTCCTTTTTAAAAGACAACTATAAGATATGCAATGATTATCTTTAGCAAGTTTTCTGACACTTTATATTTTCTTTGCTCAGAAAATGAGAAAGTAGCTGGGGCTAGCCAAAGCCAAAGCAGGGCATTGTTCTATCTCCTGGGTTTTTGAAAGATGCTGAAGCTGTATTACCCTMGCAAAGAATGAAAAATATTCTTTTCCCCCTATTTCCCAAAATAATAAAGGAAATTAACCAAAATAAAAACAATTAAAAATTATATATAACCTGTTCTCTGTTGGCTACTTAGCTATCAAAGAGATGGCTTTTTTCTTCTGAAGAGTCATGCTCTGAAAAAAAAAAAAGGTCATTTTAAATCAAGAAATTAAATGCCTCAAACATTGCTTCATATTTTTACTTCTCTATTTTTTTTATTAATATGAAATAATTGTGTACATATCTCATTGATTTTCAAGGCCTACTATTGCAAAAATTTGTACACATGCTTTAAACACTCCAAGTGGTATCAATGACTTTGTTGAATCTACTTAGAATACAAACAGTTAAATGTGGTAGATTGACTTCTAGGATAGTATTTTGCATTATTATTTTGATTAACCTTAAATTAAAAAAAAAANTTTTTTTTTTTTTTTTGCAAAATTTGCTCTATAGAGATCTTTTCTACTGCTGAATTACCTTTAAATAAGCTGTTTTTATATTTCTTGGAGTCTTCCTTATTCTTAGCGATACAAGCAAATAGAACACAAAGTCYAACTCAGCAAGAGTGTCAGTGCATCTCAAAACACAATCTTTGACCTTGAAGATGTAAACCTACGATGTAAGGTAGATAAATGGCAAAATAAAACTAATTTATTCTGCCTTATAGTGAAAAAAGCCATCAAATTGCACGCAGCCAGATTTCAAAGCTCAGCAATGTCATATAACAACAAACACATTTGCTGTTGTTGAAATTAGTTGAAAAGTATACTTTCCCTGAATAGTAGAATATATATATATATATATATAACTTTACTCATTTTTCATTCAGCAGCAAAGAGCATTGTAGTTATTGGATTTCAGTCATGAAACTTGAACTGTTTTGGGAGACGAATGAATGAATACTAAGTTATAGTCTGATATGTGTAATGGTGGAATAAACTACCACTGGGCCTAGTTCTCCATCTGTATCAAGTTTATTATAAAAAAATTTTAGATTCTTTTCTGAATAAACCACCTTATTGTGACAGAAAAAGGAAGAAATATTAGCCCTTTTTGCCACCTCAGACAGCTTGGTCACATCAAACATTTCAGTCAGACATTTCACTCTCTTTAGTCAACAACGTTAGTCAGTCACCTTAGTTAGAGTGAAGTACAGTGCAGACTCTATGGAATTAGGGAAATGTACTAAAAAGACTGTAGAAAAGAATATTTCAAATTCTGTATTTTCTGATTTATGAAAATTTGTAAAAACTGCCTCCTTTATTTAAAAAAACTTTAGTTTATGCATACGTATCAAAACTAAAATTTACAGTGACTTTTTCATAGTTATAAGACAAAGTAACGTGATATCCTAACTGACATTTTAAAGCATTGTATAGCAATCATTATGAAGCTGTTTCAGAAACATGCAGTATTTCCATATAATTCCAGAATTATTGTGCTTATCCGTAGATAATTCATGAGAAAAATACTCATAACGAAGACCTAGTTTCCGAAAAGAGCAGAAATTTCCTTGGTGTTTCCAACAGATTCCAAGCTCAGATGTTTATTTGATTGTTCATAAACCTGTAGGAGCTATGAACATGTTTGTAAAAACCAGCCTTGTTCCAGATTTGAGACTAAAGGTTTGATCTTGCATCTCTTAATTCTTCTGACTCAGCATCAGTCGTTGTCTATTGCCCACTGTCCCTATTAACTTATCTTCAGAAATAACTAATTATAAGCCCAGTTATACTGCTATCAATGTCAGTATTAAATCATTACCAACATAATTATGGATAAGATTAAGTCCAAAAGAAAAGGAAAGAGCTTTTCGTTTTCCTCTTTTTTAAATGTGCTTGTTTTTAATTAAGAAACAGATAGTATTTTCAAAGTAACAACTCTTGTCTTCTCAGATCAACATTAGGTATAGGTAATTATAGGTAATCACATATTCATTTTTAGTGAAAGGAAAATATGAATCTCCATAGAAATACAGCCATAAAGAGATATAGAAGATACATCTTCTCTTGGACTATTGCCGTTATTTGTAGGATGCTTCCTGGCTAGCTTTATTGCTCCATATATAGTCAGGATAAACTAGAGCAGGGGGGCAGGTCACTTCATTAGCATAGTTCAAAATTTAAAGACTTTATTTTAGTAGTCAATTTATATTTTGAGAAGATGCACAACTCCATTAAAGTCATAAGAAATAAGTAAGAAATATGACTTACATAGTTCAACTTCCACAGTAAAGAATTACRAAATCATATAAATAAGTTCACAAAGAATTTTAAGGAGGCATCTAGTCCACTCCTACCTGCCCAACAAGATTCCACAAAATCCCCAGGTGTTACTAGCCTTTGTCCTCTTTCTTCTTTCTTTCTTTCTCACATGTAATCTAAATTTCCTTTATTGCAAATTAATTTCCTTACTTGTCTTAAAAGCAGTGGACAGTGAGAAGATGTAATTACTTTATATGTATTTGAAGACTGTTATTTTTTTTTCCTTCAATCTTTTCTTCTTTGGGCTAGCTAATAGCATTACCATCAATTTTTCCACATTTGTTCAAATGCTCTACAATTTTCTCAGAGTCCTCAGCAGAAACTGAATACACTTCTCCAATATACCAGCTAGGGTTGACATCCTAGATCCTACAGACAGCATTCCTGTTTATGTATCCCAGGATTACATTTTCTTTTTCTTTTCTTTTTTTTTCTTTTTTTTTTGCAGTAGCTTGACATTATAGATTCATATTAAACATTTGATCTACTGTAATATCCACTTTCTATTTTGTCAAAGTGCTATCCACCTTGCTGTTCATCTAGCTGCAATAACAGGGAACACAAGTGCAGAATTTTGGATTTATTCTTACTGAATTGAAGCTTCATCACTTTTTTTTACAGACTTTTCCTTATATCTGCCAAGATGCATTTGCATTACAATCCTGTCCTTCATCATGGACACCATCCTTCCTATCCTRCTGTTACCTGAAAATTTAATACAATAGAATGCAAGTCAGAGATGAAAATACTAAAGTGAGATGAGATTCAGCACAGAGACTTGAGTAGCATCGTTTGGTGCATTCTCAGCTTTATAGTGAGCAATTAGTAACTATTCTCTCTTTTTCTCACTTGCTTTTAAGTCTTTGCAGAGACTAGAAATGAAATTCAAAATATATGACAGCTGTTTCTTTCCCTCAGCTTAGAAGGTCTGTTGCCTTGTCATGAAAGGAAATCAAATTAACTTGATATAATTTGTTCTTGACAAATTATGCTGGTATTACCTCCTTGTCATGTCCATGTACTAAAAATTATTTTCCTAACTGTCTGAAAAAGTCTTGTTAGCTGAACTTTCTAGTTTTATGGCCTATAGTAGGCCTTCCAATGCTGCTTCTTTTACACTTTTGTCTTTATTATTTTACATCTGTCTTTACAAATGGTAAATATGAAGCAAAAAATAGTTAAAACCTGTGCTCAACACATGGAGCATTTAGCACGTGATAATCTATATGCTTTTTGTGGACTGTTTTTCTAATAATGAGCYGTGTTTCTTGAGAAAAGCTCCTAATTTTTATGTTATCAATATACTATGAGGATGCAGCGATTAGAAGCTTCTTGACTAAGTGTGTGGAGTCTGCCACTGGYCGTATATTGTAATGTCGTGTGAGTCACCTGTTTAGAGTTTTTTTTTAAAATGTGGCAGCCAGGCTCCCTCTGTAGGCACTGGAGGGAGGCAGGCACCTCTCAAGAGGGATTCAACACTTAYAGAGTTACGTCTTAGTTGCACCCCTCTGCTGACTAGAGAAATAATTTTTATAAGATATTTGATGAAAAGACGGAAGAAAGGAATGCTAAAATGTAATATGAAAGGCAGTACAAGATCTAACTGTTAGCTGGAAGCAGATATACCGTGTAGGCACTCCTAACCTTCATCCGTCATTTTGAGGGAACTTGTAGGGTTTTATCAGTCTTTAAWTAAACTCATAAAAATATCCTCTAGTGAAGTAAAAATGCAGATATTTATTCATGAAACAAAATGAACATTTTAACTGTACATTACAAAAATGCAGTGTGGGGTCAAATTTTAAAATACATAGGCAGAAAACTGAAATGATTGTTTGCTTACTATTGTTTATTGGAATTGCCCGTTTATTTTCTGTGCACTAGGTTGAAAATTTGCTATTAGGTTTGCAGTCAAAATTTTATATCCATTCCCGAGTTTGCGTTTTACAAGATCTATCTGTATTTATTAAAACTTTGACCTTGAAATGTCAATATTAATAAAGGTCAAGGACATAAGTATACAATTTTTTATACAGTACCAATAAAAGATTTGTTTATGCCTATTAGAGGGTTGCAGAGTTATTTCACTGTCTTGGAATGAAGGATTAAAATATCCTTCATCTTCTCCATGGCACCATTCATTTGTGTTCAGTAATAATGTGAAGCATTTTCGGAGGAATCTTACAGAACACAGTTAATCACGACTTGTAATTATCTGTGACATACCATCATATTGCTCTCCAGAAGCTAAACAAGAGCAGAAAAATATTGATCATTGCATTGTTCATAAGGGACAAGAAAGGGGATTTCCTTTTAAGAGTGTTGGTAAAACACAACTTTTTTCAATATATTTTGATAGTGTTGCCAGCACTGGAGATACAAGCAGTTCTGTTAAAATGAAATACTCTAGGATCATGCTTTAAAATAAAAGTATATCATATTTTGAATCCAATGCTGCAGAAATCTCCTTTCTAGAGGGAGTGTGGCACTCTGCAAATGCCCACTAGAGTTGAATTCACGGTCTTATTGCAATACCGTACTAGACTCCTTAATGCACTCAGTTTTGTAAAACTTGCAGCATATTATTAATAAATTATATAAAGTAAGAAACAGAGAAGAGAAGCTGTTAAAATATTTATGCCACATTAAACTTACACATTAAATAGATAGAAGTATCACAAAGTTCTATTTATAGTGATTTGGTAAAGTTTTCACAGTAGAAGATGCTTGAAAGAAGTCTTCTTGGATTATTAACTAGTTATGTATTGAAATCAATTTTCTAGTAGATTCAATTATCTGTTATCCACTAGTTGTCTGAATATTTACTAATCTGAAGCCTTCATCACATTAATTAGACAAAACATACAGAAATATCATGTAAGTATAAAACTGTTGTAATGGAAAATATTTAAATTATTTATACAGTATTCAAAGTATATGGTGATACATTTTATTCACTTTTACCAATTCTTGTCAAAAATTTGAGCCACAACTCACAGGAGAGAAAACAAAAATCCCTCTACTTTGTGTTGCTTAGGTTAACTGCTTTGGACATTTTAGTTTACACATGTTTATTGAGGATTGAAATATCTTATGTGATCATTTCCACCTCTGCCAGGCAGAGGTCGAATGCTGTCATGCTGATCTAGAAGCATCCTGCACGAGGAGCTCACCAGCCAAAAAGCAAGCATATATTGCTGACACGAGGCCTGTTGAAGCCAATCCTGGAATTACTATTCATGACATGATGGGTAAAGGTATCAAAATATAGTTCACTCTCATCATCTTACTTTCACGTTAGGTTTTTTTTATGCAGGTCTACGGCTGCTTTGCATCACCAGAGCAGTGCTTGTCAGCCTGAGACTATATGCAAGTCTGGGCTACGTTTTAACTAATGACATTGCTAAAAAAAAGACACATAAAAAAGACACATCCAGCATAGGAATGTAGTAGCTATTTTTCCTTCAGACTCTTTCAACCAGATTTCTGGCTTTTACTATTTACCTCAGAGCTAAAAAATCTTTGACTTAATAAGGAATGAAAGATCAAAGATAATTATTTATTTTGGTCCCACAAGAGATGAACTTTGTCTCTAAAATATCTTTCCTTCTTTTCTTTGTTTTTTTTTTCTGAAGAAATGTTAATTGATGGAAGTTAAAAATAAAAATATAAATTAATAACCTTAAATTCAGGCTGCTGTCTTTGGGGATTTGCAAGAACCTCTAACTTACAAATTCCAAGATTAGACTTTGAAAGCTAGTATCTAAAGAAGAGTATGGATTATCTACTTGTACAAAAAAAATAAGCTTTAGAAAAAATGCAATATAAAAAATATTGTGCTTTAGTCATATAACTATTTTATCAGAAGTGTAATTAAATCGTATACCACTGTGTACTGCATGTCTATGAACTTTAAGCTATCCTAAAAAGCATCTACAATTCAGAAGTCATAAAATTTATCTGTATTTTGTAGTAAAAAGAGAGAAAAAAGTAAAGAGAAAGTTAGCCTCAACTAAAAGCTCCTCTCCCACTGTTTTGTAGAGGCTATCTGAAGATAGTGCTTATCTGAATATTTATTTTCAAGGAAGAATACTTTTTAAAGGGCCAGGGTTACCTACGATGATGAACACACAAAAACATGGAATTCTAATATGAAGGGAACAAAGGAATAAACGTAAGATATGTCAGAATAAAGCCAAGGATTACTTACTTAAAAGTACCGCTCCCTCTACGTGAATAAAGCATGGAAAAGGAAGTGTGAAGCATTTCAGACTGGAGGGCTTTTAAGGTGTTAGGAAAGTATAAATTGCTTGGTAAGTAGCACTTGATTCTGAGAGTGAAGAATGTATTACAGCTCTTATACCAAAAAAGGGTTAGGGCAYTATAAGACACTTTGAAATGTTAGACTTCAAAAAAGCAAGGGGGTGGAAAGTGTAAGTTTGTGATAAGGGTTGTGAGAGAAGGATAGTGAGTTACAACACATTAGTAATATAAAAATTATTCAGGTTTGCAAACAGATGTTTCTCTAACCGAGAACTACTTCTGCTTGAATATTCTCTCCTATGCAACCTACATGGTGTGAAGGAGAGAGATGGTTTTTGCTGCTCATCTTTTCAGGCTTTTAGGAGAAATACTGAAGTGGAGTTTATTCCAAACATCTCACAGAGTGGCTAGGAGCTCTTTCACAGCACTTTTCATTTAACAGTTCTTTTAAGCCCCAAGGCGTTACAATTGCTTTTCAGCAACATTATTCCTTACAATTTTCACTATAGCCATGGGTCAGGAGACTTTACTGCCTGCATGTTTTGGAAGACTAAAAGAAATAAATTCTTTATCTGTTTTTTTTCAGGTTGCAGAAATAGAATCACAGAATCGGTAAGGTTGGAAGGGACCTCTGGAGATCATCTAGYCCAACCTCCCTGCTCAAGCAGGGTCACCTAGAGCATGTTAGATAGGGTTGCATCCAGGCGGGCCTTGAAGATCTCCAGAGAAGGAGACTCCACAACCTCTCTGGGCAACCTGGTCCAGTGCTCCGTCACTCTCACAGGCAAGAAATTCCCCCTCACATTCAGGCAGAACTTCCTGTGGTTCAGTTTGTGCCCATTGCCTCTTGTCCTTTCACATGGGACAACTGAAAAGAGTTTGTCCCCATCCCCTTGACACCCTCCCTTCAGGTACTTGTACACGTTGATCAGATCCCCCCTAGTCTTCTCCTCCCCAGGCTGAAGAGGCCCAGCTCTCACAGCCGTTCCTCATAGGGCARGTGCTCCAGCCCTCKGATCATCTTCGTAGCCCTACGCTGGCCTCTCTCCAGTAGCTCCATGTCTTTCTTGCACTTAGAATAAATAAATACTTTCTAGTAGGATCTGTTTCTACTGAAGATTTTGACTATCAAACCTCATCCAATTTGGAAGCTAAAATAAAAACAGAAACAAAATAAAACAAAATAGAAGTTTGATGTTATATAACGAGGAAACTKTAACATGTACAATGTGCTATATATGACATGAGGACTGTATAACAGAGGAATGGAATGAACTGCCTGATTTTGCAGAAAAAGAGGAAGAACWCACCTTCTTCACAGAGGCAATTCTTTTGCAGAGTTACAATCCTACAAGTGCTAGTGCTTGGTGTTGTGTGTGTATAACAGCAGTTCTGCTGAAATTGTTGATCCTATTTATGTGCAGGATCAAAACCTGAGTCGAGAAACCAGACAATTATGCAAAACTGGAAACAGGAAGTTTGAACATGGTCTACTGGCCAAGAAATGTAAACAAAATTATTAAATATATTTTTTGACCCAGGTGGGGATGGAATATTAACAACATTTCTTTTCTTTTACTTTAGATTGAATTAAAGCCCTTTAAGATTTTATCACACTGATTCTTATAATTGAATACTTACGCTTACTAGGAAAAGGTATGAACCAAATCAATACGGAATCAAATCCTTCCAAACCCTCTCTTACACTGCTATGAATTAGAGTGCCTWATTTCAAATAATTGTAGCAAGTCTTAAATCTAAATACCTGCTGATATCTGATATCCTTTCATGCATTATAGATAATATTTCTTATAATTGTTTGTTATGGCAAACTTAACTTAATCTTGCTTTTGTTTCTTAAAAACAAGAAAAAAAATATGAAGATTATAATAGTTATTTGCTCTTCCTCTCCAAAAAAAGAAAAAAAAAATAACTACTACCTATCACTAGCAACTGGTTATTCTAAATGTCCATTAGCCAAACTGCTGTAAAAAGTAGGTGTTGGTCTTCTAAATAATCTACATATAGTATTAGTCTGTAATAGTGTGATTATAAAAGGATAACATGGTACTGGGTAAGCTGGTAGTTTACACAGTGTGCTGCAAAAGATGGCCACATTAGCAATAAAAYGCAACAAAGCCAACCCGGTCTACTTCCAAGCAGAGCTAATTGACCTACAGAAGGTACTGCAACTGTGCAGCTCTCCTGCTTCTAAAGCTGGTTATTCAGAGGTATTTCTATGTGTCACTAACCTGCATGCCATAGACATATGRGCAGATTTGCTGCAGTATCAGCTGTTTGTGCTGGTGATGATCAGCTGCCAGCAAAGTGAGTAAGGAGTGCACATTATAGCAAACTTCAGAATGCCTTTGTTTCTGTAGATGTCAGTGCTACTTAGCATCTGTCAGGCTGCTGCTAGACAGCACCTCTTGATGCTATATCTGTGTCCCTGGTACACAGAAGATGCTGATAGTGTAGTAGGGTCACTCCAAGGCAGATATTAGTTGTGAATTTTATTTTTGGTAATGWCAAGTACTTCCTTCTAAATTTGCAATAGTAGTTAGCTGCACCTAAATATGATATTACCATTGGATGGAGTAACTTTCTATTTCATGATCATATCCTTGCATGAAGAGTGATCTGTTAAATAAGCACCTGGTAAAAGCATCAGTGGAAGACCTGGCGGGGAGTCAGTGACTGAGAGAATACATGGTGTAAGGCCCAGTGTGTGAAACAGCACAATGACCAAATTCTCATCAGGGCCAGGCAYGCTTGTTCCATTTTGTCAACAACATCTAGGTGCTTCCCGGACAGTAGCTGCTCATGGTTAGCACAGCTGAGATAAGGAAATAGTTCTAGTGGATTTAAGGGGCAGAAGAATAGAATAGTCAAGAATGGACACAACCTTGATCTGAATGAAGGGTGTTATGAGTGAATGGGATACTCTGATACACATGGTATTGCTCTAGATCTTAAGAAGAGAGAAAAAAAAAAAAAAAAAAAAA
>NW_028186867.1:3709506-3878819 GCF_003343005.1 Rhea americana | reverse complement strand
AGGAAGAAAGGAGAAGGAAAAAGGGAAGGGGAAGGGAAGGGAATTCTCCAGGAATGTGGCTATAGCTTTATGAACTCTAAAATGGTCTAAGACAAAAACTTGATCAGGACTGAAGGACAAGAATGTAATTCCAGAGATAAGCTTCCACATGCTGTGAGAATTAAAATTCAAGCTTGATTTTCTGCATTTATTATTTCTTTTTAAACATTGACTATTGCCTCAGCTAGCATAACTCTTTGATGCAGAATGTTTTGCTATAGGCTAAGTATAATAATTTGCATCATATTTTCAAGCTCAAAATGCTTCCTCGTCATTATAACAAGGAATGGTTTTGTAGTTTTTAGAACATATACTAAACATTTATTTTGTTGAATCTTTTCAAAAGATATCTCTAATTAGGACAAACAGAAATCAAGAAAGTCATAAAAAAGTTTAATCTTTTGTTTTCTTAAGTAAATCAGTGAAAGTGCTCAAACTCTCATAATATTATAAGATTTCTTGTGAAATTTTATCCTGGTTTCTTCCTCTTCTTCTATCCTTGGTCTCTATTTATGTCCAGTCTAATGACATCATACAAATCAGTTTGATTATAAAGGTGAGATGGGGAATGAATCTCAAATAGAAATCCTTTCTTCAGTTAAAACTCCTGTCCTTTACAAAATTCAAGAAGCAAACATAATTCTTGCTCATTAATACTAGGCACTATTATTATAGAATATATTTATCATTTCCCCAGAAAGATAAAGAATAACCAGGTCGCACAGAAGGAGATGTAACATAAGGCATTTTTTTTGTTTGTTTGTTGTGTATTCTTTTCCACCTGTATTTTGCCTGTGGTAGGAAATCTATTTTGCCTGTGTTTTCTCCAATGTATAATATCAGTCTCTGTTTCTGGTTCACTCGCTCTCTTATTTTTTACCTTTTTCTCTCTTTCTCTACCATTTTTCCTTTTCTGCCACTGCTTAGCACAGAACTGTATGACCCCTTAAATTCAGTAATTAACAGGGGTAGGCCTAGCACTATCAACGTCATCTATCATTGTAGAAGAAAGCAAGAAAGAGAAGGGAAACATAACTGCAGTACTGCTTTCCTTCTTTGATTAGTGTGGAAATAAAAAATGTAATAAATATAAACAACTGTAAGGCTGAACACAGAATAAAACATCCCTGCCTTTTATTTCCTTCTGTAGTGTCCTGGGAAGGGGAATAGCTCCGCAGTGCGAGATCTACAACTGTTTCCTCCTTTTACTCCCTGTGGTGAGAGTCAATATCACAATTTGTCTTATCAGCTTAACCCAGTAGCCGAATTTTGAATACTCGGTGCTTAGATTTACTCGTTTTAAATATTTTCTTAAGTGTATGTCTAGTGCTAATATATATTTTAGATCAACATGACTGTATGGAACAACATCTCCGCTTATGACTGCAGGGCCAAAATCGTAGCGCGTATAAAACCTGAGCCATTGTGCTTTGTGATTGAGTGTAGGGAAGAGTTGAAAAGGTAAAATACTATCTCCAAATTAGGTTTAAAGTGTGAGTCTGTAGTACAGCAGTGCTTTCATCCGTTCCAGCCCTTTCACCTCTGTAAATCCCCTGTTGTTAGTCTGGCTTGTGAATTGTTGTGCACAAAGCCTGCCCTACATTACATTACAGTTCCCAAATTAAGTTCACGTGACCTGAAGAGATGTGAGTCAGCTCTTTGCACCAAGCAATGAAGTTCAAGCCACCCATGTACAATCTAATTATTCAGGATGTACTGGGCAACTCATCTGAATAAAGACATCTGTTGGGAGTTGGATTTAACTGACCAGGATTATTAGATTATCTCCCCAGAGTGAAATCTTTCTAACTAACAACATGCCAAGAATATCTAAAACCCTGTATATAGTACTAGAAATCATTTGATTAGTTTAGTGAGCTTTAACTCTGTTCATTTTTACATTCAAATTATATTTTAATTGGCTACAAACTCTATACTATCAGTTTTTCAACATATTACATCCTCTTCAGCATATGCTTAACACTGGAAAAAAAGAACAGAAATTCAAATACTAATAAATGTATGTAGGTATGTATGGAACAACCTGTATGAAAGAAAAGGAGCATATTTTCCCCAGTACCTCAGCACTGATTTGGATATCAAATGTAAATTTGTCCTGATATTCACAGAAGATTTTACAAAGAGATGGATAGTTCTAAAAGCCAGTAGGACTAATAAGATGTGCTATTTGCATAAATATAAATAAAATTGTTTTGTATACATTGATAAAGCAAAATAAATTACATAACTCCTGCAATAACACTGTTCAGCAGCAGAAATGAAAAAAACATTGCATTACAACTTTTTTGTGTTGTTAGTATTCTCTGCGGGTACATCAAAGATTCACATACATAAACTGAACTGAACCCCAACTTAACTTCTCAGCTACCGAAGTCTTTGATCATGAGATCATGAGACAGGAATTCTGATCAGTGTGCTGAAAGTATCAGCAAAGAATGAAATAGATAAAGCTTTCTACTTAGAACAATCCAAAATTTTCTTCTTGTGCAGGTGAATGGGATATAACAATTTCCCAGATATATGTATTTAAGGCCTAGTCTAAAAGAAAGATTACCATTACAGACAGATAGAATCCATTGCGATGCATTGGTCAGAAAAGTAACGTATTAGTACAATGTTTTATTTCCCATGATTTTAATTATTTTAAATTAATAAGGCATAAGTTTTCTTTAAGATACCTTCAACCTAAAGAAGAATCAATCAATTGATTGAACTACAGACAAACTGTAATAATGAGAATAACAGGAGCTATTTGAAAATGGTTTCTAAGCTCTCGTGAAATACTTAATTACTACTATTTCCCAATTAATTGCAATTAGTAAATTTGAGTAGTCAGGCTTGCAATATTAGTCCATATAAACAATCTCTAGATTGTTCTCTTGAAACACTACCTAAGTTTCCTTTGGCTGAAGAGTAGGTTAATTTAGATACTTTCAAGAATTCATCAGCAGAAAAATTTCTTGTACATATCTTAATGTCTACACATCTCTAATTTCCATCGCCATCTTATAAGATACCCTTATAAGTACCCTTGACAGTGAAACAACCCAACAGCCCTCTTTAAGATTTCCAGGATAAATTCTATATCCAGAAACTTTATGTCAGTAATTCACATCTAGATAAATTCATATACCATGAAAAAACATAACTTCAGCTGAAATCTAATGTTAAATTCTCTGCAGAAGTGATGATTCCATTGTTATTCAGATTTTTATTATGATCATAGAATCATAGAATCAGTACGGCTGGAAGGGACCTCTGGAGATTATCTAGTCCAACCCCCCTTATGTACATAATGTCAATCTTATTATTAAAGATATATTGAGAAACTAACTATTCATTGCATTTTCATTTATCATCTCTTACTTATGTACAGATATTTTGGTCACATAAAATACATTTTTTACCTTATAAGAAATGTGCAAGCTTTGAAAAGATTTAAAAATCATGACTTGGTTTTAGTTTACTCTCATAGACTTTGAGAAGGAAAAGATATTTTGAAGAATTTAAATAAAAATTTCTTTAGAAATGCATAAATGTATAGAATTTTCTGTTTCTCTCTTTCACTGCCATCACCACCATCACCACCATCACCACCCTGCCTGGGGCCAGACCAAGGGCCAGGGGTCCACAATTCTCAAGGTGTACACAAATCTTTAAAAATCTTTAAAAGGGGGGGGGCCTAATACTTCATTTGAAATGCAAAAATAGAGAAATTCTCCCTTCCATTTCCACAACTTAAAGTGACAAAACCAGAAAACAAAAGCTCCTATTGTTTCAGATCTTATTCACAGAGAATATAAATCCTATATATCTTGACTAGAATATGTAAAAATATAATTGATTAATACATAAAAATAAATTTTAAAAAATAGAGTATAAAATGAAATGCTTAAAACATGAGACCCATTGACCCATCTAGGCAGAGCCTGGAATCAAACTTAATTTGTTTCCACTTGTTGAATGAATAGAGTTTGCCAATGTATGTCCCATACGTAATGTATTTTTCAAGTTAATTCACTTTTTCACTTCTTTTGTTTCTCAGTAACCACTTTCCATAGATCACACATGAAGAGCTTGTCACAACTATCCAATCCACAAATTTAAATATTTATTTATAGCTGATCATGAAACCACTGACTATTGTCTTTTTCACAATAGCTTTATGTATTAGAGTCATTTCTTATGAAATACCTCATATATTCTTGCATGAAATCTAAACACTTTCCAATAGAAAGTGTTGATTAAAATCATCTTTCTGCAAATAGTTACATTTAAATGTTCACAAAGAGGATAAGAATCATGTTTGTGCAGACATCAGCTTATGATGAGGAAAGAAAATCCTAAATCTGAAGTGCCTAAATACTGCCTAATCTTCCTAAAGATCAGGTGGTTTAACAATTTCTTAAAAATAAAGAAAGCCATTTTATAACAAGTTTTGTGGTTTCCAATAGGAATTTACTTCAAATGCTAATAATTATGATCCTTTCAGAAGAATCACTGATACTCTGCACTAGTATATCTGCCTAAAAATTTCCCTTTTAGGCTTTTTTTTCATATAATGATTAAAAACAAGATGAAAACCTCTAGTCTTAATTAAAGTCTTTAGTCTTGGGATATACTCAGGTACCCAATTTCTGCTACAAAAAGAAGCAAAATCACCAGTACACTGCAAAATATTCTGCAGCAGGACTGAATCCAGTCTGAAATGTCATAGGTAGAGGAGCTACAATTAGCTGTAAAATTTCAGAAAACATTGTTTTTATTTATTTATTGATTGATTGATTGAGAATCACAATAGGTAATGGCCTTACTGGCATTATTTTTAACTCTTTAATAGTTTGGAGCTCTTTAGCTGGGAAAGAGTAACGATAGCTTTCATTTAAATAGCTGTCATTATTCAGCTGAAACTGAATACTTATTTATTTGCTGTTTAATTGTTTCTTTGTTTGTTTTCTGGCAACCAGCTCAAACAGAATACAGTGAAACTCTAGGGATAAGAATATAATTCAAATCATTGGCTCTTAGGTGTGTCTGTCCATCCTCCAGGCAAATTTTTGCACACACACATACACACACACACACAYGAGATGGTCCACCCCAATAGGGAACACAAGCAGGCAGCTTGGCTGTGCCAGTACTCACGGCAGAGCTTCAACGCAAAAAGGCAGTGCATGGAGTGGAGGCAGAGACAGGCTACACAAGAGGAACTTAGAAACATTTTGTCCTCATGTCTGAGCTCATAGGGATGACCAGGGAAGCCAAAGTTCAGCTCTGTAGGAAAGGCCCTGGACATTGTGGTGGGCAGTGAGCTGAACGAGAGCCAGCGGTGTGCCCTGGCAGCAAAATAGCCAACAGCACCTGTGCTGAATGGACAGGAGCAGGGMTGTGAGAAGGGATCATCCCCTCTACTCAGCACTCATCAGACCACCTCTGGAGTACTGTGTCCAGTTCTGGACCCCCAGTACTGGAAAGACATGGAAAACAGCAGTGAGCTCAGCTGAGGGCCCCCAACGCAGCAGAGGTTGGAGCACTGCCTCATGGGGAGAGGCTAGGGGAGCTGGGCTTGCTCAGGCTGGGGAAGAGACAGCTTTGAAGGCACCAAAAAGCTCCTCTAAAAGAGGTTATTGAGGAGAAAGAGCTGGACTCCTCACAGCAGGGCATGGAGGGAGGGAAAGAAACACCAGGTACAAGTTGCAGCAAGAGAGGTTCAGGCTGGATGTAAGGAGAAACTTTTTCCACATGAGGATAGTCGAGCAGTGGAGCAGGTTGTCCTGAGAGGTTGTGCCATCTCTGTTGTTGGAGGTTTTCAAAGACACACCTGCAYGCAGCCTTGAGTAGCCTGGTCTGACCTCAGAGCTGGCATGAACTAGGGGCCTCCTGATGTCCCTTACTGTTGGAATTACCCTTTGTGAGTATACAAAGGATAGGTATACATAAGAATTATCTAATGGCCCTACATTGGAAGACAAATGAAAAATGACATTGGGAACCATAGAGTCACTGGAGCATAAAGACAAAATAAATAAGCCTGGAAATAGGATAAATGACATGCATAAATGGTTATTTTATTAGAATAGGAGAGAGACAGAAATGAATACAGATAATTGCATTTAGAATTTTGCAATATATATGAAGTACTCAGCACTTGCCTAAAGAAATACTGCATATTTTCTGGTATAAAATGTGCTCAGAGATTGTAGAAAATTATCCTCTGTTCAATTTCAATCCAAAGTTAGGCATTGTACTCCCACATGGAGACATGCCCAATGTAGAATGAATTATAAGGGTATATGTGACTTCTAAAAAATATTATTCTGTTTTATCTGGCACAAATGATGAACTTTTATGGGTTTTCCTCTGTCCTTTTCAGTTATCTATTTTTTAGGATGGAAATTGAGCTACAGGACTGACTGAAAACAAATGAACAAAACAAATTAAAAAAAAAAATTAGTTTATTGCTTAAGAACCTGTGCCATTTTAATACAGAGGGGAAAATAGCTTGGCGTGGTGTAGAGATTGATTGATCYTGGAAAGATATTGGCTTATTCTGTGAACAGTTGGATTGGTAATATAGACAGATGGATTGTTACTGCAAAGAGTTGGTGTGTTGCTAGGGAGTGTTGGAATGGTATGCCGGACAGGTGTCAAATTTGTGAATTGSTGTTCAGAATAGATGTTGCATTAACTACATCATATATATTCATTACTAACTTAACACTCAGCACTGTAATCATGCCCACATCATTACTACATCTAGAATGTAAATGTTACATTATTAAGTGACCTTTGACAAAAATCAGGACAGGCAACATTCAGAAGACAAAATTGTATATGCAGATCAGGAATTGCACAAGTTCAGTATGTGCTGAAATCCCACTCAGCTCTTGTTATGATGGCTTGATTATCATGTAAGGTAGTAAGGCTCTTATGTTGCATATGAACTGAATTCACTATGATAGAAATAGAGCTTYGGGAACAAGGCACAGAGGTTCTCTGTGTAGCTCTAACAAAACCAAATTTTGGCTGAGAATGACGATTGCTCCAGACCTTTTTTGGCAAGGAATCAAAGTACAGTTTGTTGARTATAGATAGTTCTGGTGCAGGAGTATATTTATATCAGTGTATGCAATCTTCAGAGAGGACCTCAGCACTCCAGATATACCTGCCTCCTTATCCACACAGATCAGCTTCAGTTTCCTTGAAGCTTAACTGAACCTCACATGGATAATATCTAAACTGTGATCAACTGAGTATAAACTCAGAATTAGTGACAAATCCCATGGGCTTTTACTGGAAATGATGGGAAGCCCTTCCAGAGTTGCTCTGTAGACTGTCTGAGACTTCAGAAGATGGAAAATAGTGTAACTCACTTCATCCTGTCCTATGCTAGTTAAACTAAATTGTAGGATGTGTTGAACTAAAGTTAGCTTGTTATAAGATTGTTTCAAAGCTGAGAAAGAGGACTAAGATATGAAATGTGCTTAAAACTCTTCTCCAGCAAGCTTAGGATTTGTGGGACCAGTGTCTCTCTTTGCATAATCTCATCACTGACAGCGAGACTTGAGAGGTTCCTCTTTTTAGAAGGAGACYTATAATGTAAATTTAATCCTGGAAACTAGTTAGCAGAAAGAGAAGGGTGATTGAGATGAGTACTACATGGTCATTAATCCAGAAAAGAGTTGAAAAATGCAATAAAGGATTTTACATTTGAATTTTCTATTTCCAGTTTATAGTAATTTGCCCCATTTTTTGGATGTGTGCTTCATAGATATAGTTATTCTAGCCATACAATAACATTTTTCTGAACAAAAAATTATTCAGTAAGTCTATGAACCTCCCACAAACCTACAGACAGGTGATGTCTTTATAATTCCGTTGTTCATAATTTTACAGACTCATAAAATTACAGATGTAGATGTCTATGTATTAAAGGACATTGTACTTCTAAATATTCATATAAGAGTGTGTAAGGACCCACATAGCTATGCACTATGCCAAGTGAAGTACTGATACAGAAAAAAAATGAAACAAAAATCTCTTGCCCTTCTTACAATCTAAAGAGTTTCTTTTGAAACTTTTCTTGACTTTTATTTAAAAGCTCTTCTTAGAGTTCTTCTTCTAGTTTTCTGAGTTCTTAATCTTATATTTTAGTATAGATATCATACCAAGCCACAAGAAGAGGCCAGTCTAGAATATTTATTAGGTTATTTACTGTATTACTTTCAATGTCCCTGGACTGACTTTACAGTAAACCTGTAAATTCATGCACTTCACTAAGTAACACACTCTAACCTATTGTTTAGAATATCCTGTGTATTTAATTTTCAGTAGAAAATGCATCAGTTGCATTAAAAAAATTTGTTTACTGTGTTTAACTGTTTGTATAAATAATTTTTGTTATGCAGTGACCAGTCATGAGAAAGGAATAGCTTCTGTTCATTCTAGAAAATGATTTAAATATATACGAAGTCATATATATACACCATGAAATCATAGTAACAAAAAATGGACAAGCTCTCCATTTTTTCTCTATTAATATTAGATCATTCATTTCATAGAGAGTATCTAAGCTAATGTTAATTCATTAAAGTGATCTGTACTTTTCAGAAGTAATGAAAAGATCCGGAGAACAAATTTTCAGTTGGCTTCAGGGAGTTTCTTTTTGGTTCACTTGGGAAAATAGCATCAAATATAAGAGGAACCTAGGTTTTAAGTCATTTAAAAAATTGTCTCTATTACTTTTGGAAAAGTATTGAGCCCCTGTGTATGCAAGCTACACATTTTAAACTGAGGTAGTGAGTTCTCTAGCAATTTAATAAATGGCAATTAATAGGGAAAGTATGCTAAATATTCAGATAGGTCATTCCTACACAGAAACAAAATAAAAGTTCAAGAGAAAAGTTCATATGAAAAATGTGATCAAATTGCTGCCTATTGGTACAATATGTTGCAGAATCATGATTAATATTTTTCTTAATATGTATTTTATYAGTATAGGAAAGATATCTTTTTATAAAAGATTTTTTGTTTTAAAAKATGAAAATATTATGTCAAAACCATATCGTTTTTTGCAGCTGTTAAGAAAGGAATCTACAGATTTTGGATTTGGTTCAAAGAAAAAAATTATCCTTCTAAGAACAGATTCAAAAATTTGTTCCTTCCTCTTTGGCTATCCTTTAAAGAGAGTGAACAAAGTCACTATATAGAAGAAGACAGAAACAGATGGAAGAATGCTCTCAAAAACTATTTATCCAGTTTTAGTGCATATGCCCTAAATTCTTTAACTTCTTTATTGTAAACAAAGAACAAAACAGAAAATCGAATCAAAAAGCCCTCACAAAGCTGAGTTTGAAAATTGCCACTAAAATGAGTCAGTTATTTCTAGTCATATAATCTAAAGAAAATTTTTTATGGTGAATGGTTCCCAACTCATTTTACACAGATTGCAGTCCTTGAGATTTCAGTTGCTGGCAACATTTTCATGGCCACAGCTTTCAGTTCCACCTTTTCCGTCTTTGCCAGATCTTTCCAAAATTATGCCTATCTAGTTCAATTTTACCAGTGACTGAGAAAAGACAAAGTCTTAACTATATGCAAGACGAAAAAAATGTGTGTTGGTTAGTATGAACATACTAGAGTACTGTAACAACAACCACATTTAATTTTGCTGCTGATGTACAATATGATTATGAAAATCTGGCACTTAACTATGTTGCAGTATGAGTTAGTTAACAGAGCTGAATCTTCTGTTACTGAAATAAGAGCTGCTGCTGAAAGTAGGTTATACAAGAATTAATATGAGCTTGGAAATACGCTATTTTTGAACAATAGGAATATAGTGATATGCCAGTCTTGTCAGGGCTGGTTCCGACCTTACTGAAATATTGCTTCACTGACTGCCTCTCTCCTGCTTGCATCCAGCTGTTTAGGTTGATACCATATAGAAAAACAGTAAGAAATAGCCTCAGATTTATTGAGTTCAGAGTCCAGGATGGAGAACAGAAATTCATCCTAGCTGTAAGATGAAGARACTTTTCAACTCTCTTTTGCAGGATGGCCTTAAACAATCGCTTTACTAACATCCAGTAACTGTGCAAAAATAAATAAAAATAATAATAATAAAAAAAACGCTATTAACTGAATTAAATTGTAGTCTTATTTCCCAAYGAATAGGTTAAAAACAAACATGGAGTTCCTGCCAGGTTTTTCATAATTTCAGAAGCACTATTAGATGTAAAAATTACATTGCTCATCACTTTTTAATAGATAATGGCTATTTAACTCCATTAGGCAATTAAAATAAAAGTTTCATTTACAAGTCCTAATGTGTTGAACACAGGACTATTCTATATGCCCTTTTAATTAAAAATTTTGGCTGAAAGAAACATAGTATTTTATGTTAATGAGCGGAAGAGATTAATGCTTAGCACAGCATATAATCTCTGAAGGACTTTAATAAAGAAAAAGACTAKAATGTGCAATGTAGGTGGTGTGTTTTCTAGGAGCTGTGGAATTTCATGACAAAAGTTTGGAGAGAATAGTATGGAAATGGGGTATGAGAGGAGAAAAACAACCTACATGCAAGAACAGAATGGAAGACAAACAGTGTCTGTACCAAACAACATTAGAAGGAGGTATAATTGATGACTGGTATAATTTTAACACACACAGCCTAAGGAATAAACACCAGGAACTGGAGATGTGCTTGTAGTCACTGGGCCATGATCTCATTGCAATTACAGAGACGTGGTGGGATAGCTCAAATGACTGGAATGTCTTTATGTGAAAGAGCAACTGGAATGTATCAAGCTCTGCCTAAGGGTGGATGTCGAGGGAGATRAGAGCTTATGCATAAGGATTAAAGGACAGGCTACCATGCGTGACACCGTTGTGAGTGTTTACTACAGGTCACATRATCAGGAAGAGGAAGTCAATGAGGCCTTCTACWGAYAGCTGAAATAACYTCATGATCACAGGCCCTGTTTCTCATGGGGAGCTTGAACTACCCTGTTATCTGCTGGAAAGACAACATGGCTAGGTACAAACACTCCAAGAGGCTCCTGCAGAGCATTAATGATAACTTTTTGACACAAGTAGTGGAGGAACCAATAAGGAGAGATATGCTGMTGAACCTTGTTCTAACAAGCAAATTAGGATTGGCTGGAGATGTGAAGGTTTGGGGGTAGCCTTGGCTKCWGTGACCATRAGATGGTGGAGTTCAGGATCCTGCAAGGAGGAAGCAAGGCAGTAAGTAGGATACCTGGACTTCAGGAGAGCATATTTTGACCTCTTCAGGGAACTGCTTGGAGGAATGCCATGGGTTAAGGCACTAAAATGAAGGGAGAATCCAAGAGAGATGGTTAACATTCAAGCATCACTTCCTTCAAGCTCAAGAACAGTGCACCACAAGAAGAAAGAAGTCCAGTAAAAGGGGCAGGAGACCTGCATGGATGAACAAGGAGCCCCTGGCAAAACTCCAACAGAAGAAGGAGGTACACAGAATGTGGAAGAGGGGACAGGCTACTTGGGAGAATTGTAGGAATTCAGTCAGAGCATGTAGAGATGCAGCGAGGAAGGTTAAGGCCCAGTTGGAATTGAGTCTGGCAAGAGATGTCAAGGACAACAGGAAGGGCTTCTTCAAATACATTAGTAGCAAGAGGAGGACTAGGGAAAATGTGGGCCCACTACTGAATGGGGCAGGGGCCCTGGTGACGAGGAATACGGAGAAAGCAGAACGACTGAATGCATTCTTTGCTTCAGTCTTCACTGCCAAGGGCAGCCCTCATGATTCCTGCAGCCTGGACATGAGGGAGACTAGGAAGTCTAGAGAAGGGAAGACTTTCCTTTGGTTGAGGAGGAAAGGATTAGAGACTTTCTGGGCAGGCTAGACACCCACAAATCCATGGGCCCAGRTGGGATGCATCCACGGGTMCTGAGGGAGCTGGTGGATGTTGTTGCCAGGSCACTCTCCATCATCTTTGAAAGGTCMTGGAGAACTGGAGAGGTGCCTGAGGACTGGAAGAAAGCCARKGTCSCTCCAGTCTTCMRAAAGAGTAAAGGACCCAGGAAACTACAGACCAGTCAGCCTCACCTCCATYCCTRGAWAGGTGATGGAACAGCTCCTTCTGGATGTCATCTCCAGRYATATGGAGGAAAAGAATGTGATCAGGAGTAGCCAGCATGGATTCACCAAGGGGRGGTCMTGCTTAACCAATCTGAKAGCCTTCTGTGATGGAGTGACTGGCTGGGTAGGAGAGGGGAGAGCAGTGGACGTTGTGTACCTTGACTTCAGCAARGCTTTTGACACTGTCTCTCATAACATCCTCCTAGATRAGCTCAGGAAGTGTGGGTTGGAYGAGTGGACAGTGAGRTGGATTGAGAACTGTCTGAAAGGCAGAGCTTASAGGGTTGTGATCAGTGGTGCAGTCTAGTTTAGTTGAAGGCCTGTAACTAGCGGTGTCCACTAGGGGGACAATACCTGGTCCAGTCTTGTTCATCTTACTCATCAATGGATGAAAGGACAGAGTGCTTTCTCTTTATTTATAGTGYACCCCCTGATTATACCGAACTGGGAGGAGTGGCTAATATGCCAAAGGGCTGTCCTGTCATTCAGAGAGACCTGGACAGGCTGGAGAGCTGGGCAGAGAGGAACCTCATGAAGTGCAACAAAGACAATTGCAGGGTCCTGCACCTGGGGAGGAATAACTCAATGCACCAGTACAGCCTGGAGGCTGGAAARTAGCTCTGCAGAGAAGGACCTAGGAGTTTTGGTGGACAACAAGTTACCTATAAGCCAGCTATGTGGCCTTGTGGCCAAAAAGCCAATGGTATCCTGGGGTGCATTAGGAAGAGTGTTGCCAGCAGGTTGAGAGAGGTGATCCTGCCCCTCTACTCAGCCCTGGGGAGGCCTCATCTTGAGTCCTGCATSCAGTTCTGGGYTCCCCAGTACAAGAGAGACATGGAGCTACTGGAGAGAGTCCAGCATAGGGCTACAAAGGTGAKCAGAGGGCTGGAGYACCTGCCCTRTGAGGAACGGCTGCAAGAGCTGGGTTGTTTAGGCTAGGGAAGAGAAGACTGAGGGGGGATCTKATCAATGTCTACAAATACTTTAAGGGAGAGTATCAAGAGGATGGGGCTAGACTGTTTTCAGAGGTGCCAAGCAACAGGTCAAGAGGTAATGGGCACAAACTGAAACACAGGAAGTTCTACTGAATAYAAGGAAAAGCTTCTTTGCTGTGAGAGTGRTGGAGCACTGGAACAGGTTGCCCAGGGAGGTTATGGGGTTCGACTAGATGATCTCCAGAGGTCCCTTCCAACCTCAACCATTCTGTGAGTCTGCAGTTCTGTAACTGAAGCATTGTCCTATTTCTGGAGGATATTACTATGCTACTGTGATAAAACTCTTGTGTTAGCCATTGTGCTGTACTATTAGTCCCTGGAGCATTAGACCAATATTCTGTCCCATTTAGAATCATTCAAGATACCACATCGTTTTGAGAACAATAGCGTTATTAGCAGCATGATAACATAATGGTCTCCTGCTACAATATCTCTTTAAGAATGGAGGTATTTTTTCCCTTACAAGTGAATTCCTGTTGCATTTTAAAATCTCYGCTTGATATACTGTATTTAAGTACTATTTCTGACAGGAGAAAACTTGTCTGTTTCACATATAGTATTGGCATTGTGTAAAAATAGCTATTTATAGCTTCAACTGTTTCTAATGGCAGAGCTATGTAGAGTTGGCTGCCAGTGACATTACATTTTTCATCTATCTCGACAGTATTTTAAAGGCTGCATTTGACATGCATCATCTGAATTTTTATTTGAGAAATTTCATTTTCATCATAGCTTTTTACAGGAATAGATGACAATGTCACCAGTGTTAGTTGCTTCCTGGAAACAGTGTTATCTAGCATTTCTGGTTTGACAGCCTTGTTTTTCACTTCAGTCAAATTTGTTATCACATTTAACAGTTATCCCTATTAAAAGTTATATTCTGGTCAGGGACACATGTTGAAATTGGAGAATATTACTAGTAAAGGAATATATTGTTGTTAGAGTACAAAATTTACATAGAATACAGTGTAGAAAAATGCATATCATCCAAAAGAGCAATTTATATTGCTTCGAAGTACAAAACAGCTGCTTAGCTGAAAGCCTGTTTCAAAGCCTTCTGAAACAAATGGAAAGATTTTCATTGATTTCACTTGGTTTTGGGTCAGGCCCAAACATGCAGATTTTCAGCTAGGAGAGACCRAGTATTCGTTAAAATGCATATTATTTTAAAAGGGAAGAGAAGATGCCCAATGGAGCAGAGCTTACCAATAAGGATAAGAAAACAAAACAAACAAGAAAAAAATAAAGAAAACATCACTGAGACAAACATTTACCATTGTGTTTAATATAAAATTCTTTATTCTTTTTATCAAACTTTACACCACATTTGGCAAAGAAAATAAGCTAATGTAAATGATTTAATGCTGTGGGTAAAGCCACATATATGGAATTTGTCAGGAAACATGACTATACTTAAAATATTCTGTTAGTAACCTGGAGTTTTTAACAACATTAAAAAAAAATCCCACTAAACTCACATGATTTTATGAAAGAAAAATGTCTCTTTTGTATTATTTTTCATAAATAGATTCTAATATCATTAAATCTATTCTGTAGTAACTGAAACTGAGTAATTTGTAATTATAAACCTAATGAGGTGAAAGCAAAGAATAAGTAGGTTACAATTGTAATATTAGCATTTTAAATTCATCCCTTTCAACACACACTCATATACACACYTATTTTGTCAAAAGAAAGACTGCATCCTGAAAAGAAACTATGAAAATTCTACTCTTGTTCGTTCTTAAATTTTTGATTTAGAAAACATTCAGTAAATTGGTGATAGCAAAAAAAAAAAAAAAAAAAAGTGAGAAAAAGATCTGTATTATATTGATAATCATCATTCAGAAGATTGTTTCACAGTTCTCGGAATTTTCAGCTCTACTTGATCTTTAACTTGAGTGATCTGTGAATTTATCCAGCTTCATTGTCCTGTTACGGACATGTGCAGAGCATAGGTTTCTCTATGGGAATGTCTGAAGTTTTAATGAACTCAGTTCTAGCTGAGTTGGAAAAACATTCAACTCATGACGTTCAATCCCTGCTATGAAACAAAGAAAAATCTGTGTTTGGAGCTTCAAGCTGCCATACARCTATACTGTTTTTTTGTAATAATATAAGTCATTTGAAGTGAACATGTTTCACACTGAGCAGCAGCTAACTACAGGCATATTCTTTTGTTAAAATCTTAATTGTGTCCTTGTGGCAGACGGCAGCCACCAAAGCACAGTAAGGCACAGAAAGGGGGAGTGCTCTTTCCTGCCCTTGAGCATTCCTTTAAAAGAAAAGGAAAATGAAGGCCRTAACATACAGGAAGTAATGATACCATGGATATGACTGGATTCACCATCCTGGGCTACCACAAGGCATAAGACATTCCACGAATTTACAAGCCAGTTTACAAGTACAGCTGTTACAGAAATCACTGGCACATTYTCTTTTGGTCACCAAAAAAAACCCTCTAGCTTTAAACTTGATATTTTTAAGTTCAAGTCTGTCCACCTGACCACTCTGCACCATCTATATTTCTTGTGAGAGATATATGGATTAAAATAGTGGTAAAAGATTAAAAGATTAGCCTTCACAAAGCCTTTTTTTTTTTTCAGAAATAGCCATGTTCCAAAGAAACTTGGATTTGAGAAAATAAAAATTTCTATTTAAAGCCAGAGAGATGCACTTTGTTATAACCCGATGGTCAGCAGAGTAATTTGTGACAATTCCTTCTCTGAATCTGACCAAGCTCATTTCCAGATGTAAATTATTCTTTGAGGAAAGATTTTGAAATATGTTCATTTTTTCCATAGAAGAAGCTATCTGAAATTAATGTTCTCCCATGTGGTAAGAAAGCTCTCTCACATGTAACATTCATTATCATTCAGAAATTACTTTCAGTAAAAATCACATGTCATGATACAGCATTTTCAGAAAGAGGTTGGTCTTACTTTTATATGTTAAACACACTTACCAAATGTTTATTTGTGTCTTTTAAATAGATCTAAATAATATCTGCAAGCTGTTAATAAAAAACAGTATGAAAACGCTCCTGCTTGAGAAAGACGTGGTAGTAACTCATGTCTTACACATACACTTCTGCAGTGGGCTTTCTTCTCCTGAAAGTGAGGAGTGAGGATGCTCCCCTCTCCTTTACTATACATAGCTTATGATATATAGACTAAATTTTGTTTAGAAAAGTGACCGTAATCAAGCTGTGTACCTGTGATAGAAAACATGGCTGACAAAGATGTTGGAACACATTATAAAAACTGCCTGCAACTGAGCCATTGAATCTATCATAGGAGATATGGCCAAGAACTAATCTGGTATGCATTATTAAATGTCTTACAGTTTTAATATTATCCCAAGTTTACTGACAATCTACATGAGCAAGTTTGAAGCGGCAAGTTAGTGAGTGGGTTTGTAGCATATCAATTATTCTGTGGGTTATTGCCCATATACAGAGTCTTCTTCCCAGCATTAGAAGTGGAGCTGGAACAAGCCAAACACCTTTTGTCATAGAATCACAGAATTGGTAAGGTTGGAAGRGACCTCTGGAGATCATCTAATCCAACCTCCCTGCTCAAGCAGGGTCACCTAGAGCATGTTAGACAAGGTTGCATCCAGGCAGGCSTTGAAGATCTCCAGAGAAGGAGACTCCACAACCYCTCTGGGCAACCCGGTCCAGTGCTCCGTCACTCTCACAGKGAAGAAATTCCCCCTCACATCCAGGCAGAACTTCCTGTGGTTCAGTTTTTGCTGGTTGCCTCTGGTCCTGTCACACAGGACAACTGAAAAGAGTTTATTCCTGTCCCCTTGACACCCTCCCTTCAGATATTTGTACACATTGATCAGATCCCCCCTCAGTCTTCTCTTCCCCAGGCTAAACAGGCCCAGCTCTCGCAGCYGTTCCTCATGGGGCAGATGCTCCAGCCCTCTGATCATCTTYGTAGCCCTAGAATAGAAGATATGCACTGAGGCAAGTCCTACGTCAATTTAAGGCTATTGACTATCTTGTTTGTATGACCATTGAAAAAAAGAATAGAAAAATGCGTTAAAAATATAATCACATAAAACAAAGAAGTGAAACTAGCAAGATTCTTAATATACCATCCATTGGACTGGGTGAGTGTATTTACTAGACAGCTTTGGAGCGTGATTACCTGGGTCTGCTAGATCACCATGACTATGAGACATAATTTCTCTTATGGTCTCTTGTGGCATGGGATATATTCAGCCTTTATTCTTCAAAGCCATTATAGCCATTCTTTTGCAGTTGAGATTACTTATCATTAAAAACAACAAAAAAAKAAAACTTCCTCTCAAACCAGGTTTTTCATCTTGACATGTTCTAAACAGTTTTCAAGGCAAACAGTGTCTATATGCTTGAGATATTGAACTTGTCTGGTGTGTTATGAGGATTTATGTGATTGTCAGTCTTACTGTCCAGTCACACTTAAATAGATGGTATCAGCCTGCAGGTTGTTCAATAACTAATTTAACTTCCAACTTAATACCCCTAATGATATATCAATCACAGTGTATTTAACTTCAGGTGTTGCAAGGTTTCTTGCAGTCTTGATATGCACACAATGCGTTTAGAAATCATTGTATTTTACTGCAGCTATACTAACAAAGCTTAAGCTTGTTAAGAAAAAGCATGATCTACAAAGTTCAGATGCAAACTTCTCCAACATACAGAGGTTATTCAAGTGAAGGCTTTTTTCTCTCTCACTAGCTTGCTTTTCTATGCCATCATTGTGATCAGAGCCAGAATGCCTGAGCAAATCAATTAGTTCTAATTACTGAAAACACTACACATTGCTCAAAAGCATGATTTAAATTAAAAAGTGATTTAGTCATAATAGTCTGATAGCTGCCACACAGGCAAGTGTAGGACTCAGAATGGTGTCACCCACAGAAGAGGAACTTGTTCAGGGATGCTCCTCAAGAGTTTGGCACCATGGCCAGAGTCACCACACAGAGGGTTGCAGTAGCTTTCCAATGACTCCATGAGTGCTGAGCAAACCTAGTCAGCAAAGGAGAATTGACACCACAGGCTCACACCATAAGCATTAAGGTACTATGGAGTTTTACACTGTGTTATCTGTTGACCACCTTGTTGAGCATCCTTTTCATCATCCTATCGGTATCCATGCTGTTATCAGCTATTGTGTAACTGTGCTCTGGCACTGATCGATTGGATGATGAACTAAGCCTGAGAAGGACAAAAGGAATTAAGCCACATTCCTCTGTGTGGACTAGGACTCACCATCCACTGGCCCGGCAACGCACCCATCAGTGGGGACATCCCTGGTGCCAACTGCCAGGGAGAACCTGAATCACCTTGGCGCAGCTTGAGCATAGTGAGAACAATCTGGGGAAAACTGTACAGGAGGGGTGGTCCATAAGGACAAGGAAAGGGTGAGAACAGTCCTTGTACCATGCATTCATGGCTTAACCATAGAGTTCTGATATGTGTATTCTAATTTGAGTTCTTTACTATACTTTTGAGCTTTGTTACACTTGTAGATTGTCTGGTGTTAATTGTTTAGWGTCATCCAGAGTCCATCATGTGTGTAGAACTGCTCAGCTGTAAYAAATTCTTATACTTGACAAATGATGATCTCTCGAGTTCAGTGTGACAAACCTTGAATCTGAAAGAAATCCAGACACCCCTCTAGTGGCGCGTCACATAGTCTTAAACTATCAAACAGCCCATGTGAAAAAAAGAAAAAAAAAAAGCTTTTTTTTTCTAATTGCAAATTTTGTTTCTTTCTGTTGAAATTTCAATCATTTCCAGTAGGAGGAAACTGAGAAACTAATTAAATTGTTGTTATCAACAATTTTACTATATAGACTTTTTTTTCTCGTAAAATGGTTAAATTCTTCAAAATGCAGGAGCTGATTCAATCAGTTTCTGTTAAATAGTATTCTGTTTGAAGTATATGAGTGCTAACTAAAGGCAAGTACCTATACCCTTGTAATAAAGGTAGATTTTGTCCTTAAATTCTTACATAATATATTTAATAAAGATAGAAGGGTTGTAGGTGTGCAGATTAGGGTGGAAAAACACACTGCAAAGCAAGTGAACAGATTTTCTTTTTCCTTTTAAAAAAACTCATGAAATAACACAGTAATAAGATGCTACTCATTTCTCCCTGACTTGGAATCTACCACTTTATGAGCAAGACAGCTTATTTTTTCGCTTCTTGCATGTACACTCCCTCCTCTGTTCTGAAGGGCACTATGTTTAGAATACAATATACAATATTTTCTTATTTAATATATATTTTACTGGACAGATTCCTAGGAGCAGATTGGGAAGACAAGACTGTCAGATTCAAAATGCCACATATAATTTAACAAGTGGGTAGTTGTTTGGGATACTGGCAAGTAGCCAGTGAACATTGTGCATGTTTGCATTTGGCACAGGGGCAGGAGGTATTGAACGGCAGATTTCAAAAATACAAGAATGCTCTTTAGTATTTTATGCTCTGTAAATATTCTATAATTTATTTATTATTGGAGAGCTTTTATTTTGATTGGCTAGTGTGGTTTATGTATTTTTATAGTCTATAGGATTAGTAAAAATCTTTATTCCACAGTAGATAGAATTAACTTCAGCAGAGCTATGCAGTCTTTCCCAGAGTGCTCATATACATTCATTTATTTATCTTTTCTCCCTCAAATTCAAGGCAGAATTCCCAAAGYTAGGAGGATATATTATCCTGGAAGATTCCTTAAGGAAGAGAATATTTTTTCTCACACATTAGTGTCTTCTCCCAGACATTAATAGAGTCTATAATAAGATAAAGAGTCTAAAATAAATTGTACTTTTAAAAAAAATTTATAGTTCTTGCATGCCAGTTTTACTTATCTGAGCTCTGTTTTAGGCTTTGAATTAAGATAATTCTTCATTTAGTTTTACTTTGTCTCTAAGATTTGTATGTATGTTTAACAATAGGTWAGCCACCTGAATTTACAGACATTTTTTTCCTTTTTACTTAGGGAAGCTATTCATATAATACATTTTTTTTTTGAGTCATGACATTTATATACTAAAAGAAGTACAGATGTGATATGATGTGATAGGAAAATACTTTATAAAAGCACATATTAGAGAAAAACAGTAGAAATCATTTGCCTCTGTTGTGAATTATAATCATCCTAATTCTTGTCACACAACTATATCTACCAAAAAACTGTTCTATCAAACAACTAGATATATCATGGATATACACACTCAAGAGACAAAGAAGAAATTCAATTTGTTTCTTATCACATTTTTCAGCCTCAAARACGATAAACACAAATATTTTAAGCTCAAAAAGAGAGATTTATGAAAAAGGATGATTTTACCCAGTTAAACTATTTTAAATGATTTGTAGAAAGTTTGGACACAAAGACATCTTACCTCATGCCCTGCAGTTAGAGAAGTGATTTTCAGACTACCTGTGCTTGTCCATACCGTGCAGCGAGAAGATACCAATGCTGGCTGCAGAAAAGCCAGCTCCTGTAGCTGTAGCTAGGAACATTTTGTGTTTAACCTGCTTCTTTGGCACATATCTTTGCAGAGAACTTTACACAGAGCTTCTAAGTAAGTGTACTGTGGAAAAAATCATGATTTGTATACGTATGTATCATGCCACTGACTTTTTATCTTGTTGCACTGCATATGCCAAATAACACTGCAGTAATTCCAGTCACTCCAGAGAGTTGAGTACAGCCAATCTAGATTTACAATACGATGAATGATTTGGATCTATGTAACGATTCCTTTTCTAAAAAGCTCCTAGTTTGAGGCAAGATCCAATAGTAACTTTTATTTAAATGGAAACTAAGAATATATGATCATTTTTACCTTTTTCTCCTCCTGCACTTAAAACAACCATACAAAAACTGTCCCCTCAATTAAATTTTTATAAACAAAATTCTTAAACTGTCTTATTGCTCTATTATTTCTTATTATTTTCATGTCATATCACAGCTAGAGAGAAAGGAAGGGTATGATTTTGTTTTACTGTTTCTATATTGTATCCTCAAACACACAAAAATACTGGGTTTTTGGAGCTGCTTATATGGCAGCTCTCCCATATAAGTAGCATTATGTATACACACATGATATAAATACAACAGAACTATTCTRYCTTCAGGAASCTAGAAAAAAATTTAAGGAATTGAAACTAATGCTTCTTTTTGTCTAGAATGAGTAACTAGTTACAAATTCAGATTGATTTGTGTTACCTAACATTAATTTAAAATCTTTTAATGTTTTYTAGTAAATTTAGACCTCTATTGATCTCTACCAAAGACAACATGAATGCAATTACATTTACATAGCCTTGTTTTGGGATGAAAATAAAGATATTTTAACTGGATATGATAATAACAATGTAAATAATACATAAGATTTGCAGATATGCCCCGCTTAATAAATTTAGTTCTCTCGGCACAGCAAGTCCTACTGAAATTAAAGGGAACATTTTTAACTGTGAAGAGAGAGACTATGTCATCTGCATGAATTCATCATGTGCTTTAATAAGCCAGTATTATCTCTACCTTTAGTTGATGTAGTATTATGGCAAATTTATTTATTTTTTTTTACTGAAGAAAAAAGGAAGATTTATCTCGCTGCCGGAACACTTACTTATAGTAATCCATTACTCACTTAATGGATTTTCAGACAATGTCCTTTACCAAACTCATTGACTCAGGTCTGAGCAAACTCTTTCCATTGGTCATGTTCCCATGCTCTAAACCAAAGCAGTTCATTAATAATAACAGTGCCTAAAGAATTTTTGCAATATAATTTTTACATGCAAAAGAGAGACTGCCAAAACAGTCCAAATAGCAATCCAAATAGCAAAACAGCTTATTATGGACCTTTGAAGACACTTCCYTGATTGTGAATGATTTTGGTGAACTGGTACACAAAACAGCAGTGAGAAACAGTTTCTCATACCTAAAAAAAAACCTCACTCACGCTGGGAKGCTATCTAGTCTGATCTCCTGCCATAAAATATCTCAAAAAACAAGATGCTGAGGCTCAGTTACTCAAACCCACAGTTACCTGAAGGTACGCAAGGGAGATGCTCGTGCCTCTTCTAACTCAGTGCATTTGTTCCAACAAGCAGATGGTATTCCTGGTAAGGAACAGATTGATTCAGAGCATAGGTCTACTAAAATAAAAACATCATGTTGAAAAAACACACGCATACACACTACCTTACCAAGAAGGAGAAAAGCAAAGAGTGATTTTTCGTAGTCAAGGATAAGAGATGACATTTGTTATAACAAAGGGACATTTGAGCCATGTGAGTAAAGATGAATGATTACAAAACATCCTGGATAAGAAAGTGTTAAAGATTAAAATCTTCCTTGAGGGGATTCAAAGGAGAGAAAGGCTACTCCAGCTCCTCCAAGAAGCATCCTTTCAGAGAAAAAATTCAGGGCTAAGAAGCTACTCTGATCTAATGTATGGAGAAAAAGGAAAAGAAAGTTAGAGCCACAGTTGTTTATTCACTAAAAATGTCAGCTCAGTTTTCCCAAGAAGTCAATAAAAGGCAATAAAGTGTGAAAAGTTGTTAGGAAAGGAACTGAAAACAAAACAGAAAACAACTTTGTGCTGCTAACTACAGTTGGTAAGTCCATGTCTTGAATATTATGTACAGCTCTGGCTGCTTTGTCTCAAAAAGCAAATCTTGTAACTAGAAAGGTACTCAGAAATCATCAAGGATGACAGGAGGTACTCTCTGCAAGTGAATAATTTTAAAATCAAGAGGTAGACTAAATATTCTAGGAATCAGACTTCCTAACTGAAGAGCCCAAGAGCCAGAGAAGTCTGCAGATTACAGCAGTCTACATAAATTGAACAGGAAACAATTAGTCTCAGAACAGAGCTACAGAAAAAACATTGTAAAGGGGAGCAAATTTCAAGGCAGCAAAAAAGAAGTTATTTTTTATACAGAGAATAATGCATTGAGAGAGCTGTTTACAGAGAATCAGTGCATTGTGTATTGCATTGATACAATACAAAAGCAATAAAAGATATTAGAAAAATTAATTGAGAATACCCATTGCTGGACATCATATTTGAACATAATAGTTTAGATGTAGCCTCCAGCTTAGAAGGCTTCAAACTGCTGATTCCCAGAAGCTGAGTAGTATAATAAGATTACTCTTATCAGTTCTGTTTCTTGTACACAAGCATCTCTTAGTAGTCACTCTCAGAAACATAATGCCAAGCTGATTAATCTTATGACTGGATGTACCTAGTTACTCTTAAATACTCATAGCGTAATGGATCATCACCTTAAACACAGCTGAATTTCTACTTATTCCAATAATCATGTACTTGAGTAGAGATTAGTTGGACTACATGAAGCTCCTTTTCTTAGAAAAGAAACTCAAAATGAGATTATCCTGAACTGATAAGAAAAGTGATTTAAAGCTCTTCCCTCACTTTTTCCCCTTAAAAAAATAAAATGAATTTACATCAGAGAAGAAAAAACAAAAAATAATAATTTCTTCCTGGAGTAGGTGGGTCTGTATTTCCTGGTGGGATATATTCTGTATACTCAGTACTAGACAATGTATTTTCAAGTAAGTATCCCTAAGCTTTGAGCCTTCATGCTGGCAGAGAAGTATAAGGGGATTTTGATAGGCAATGCATTCAATCATTGCAAACAGCAGCTAATACTGCATATGGAGCAATACAGCATATTTAGACTGCAGAAATGATTATGATATCCAATGGACAACAACATTCATATTGCATTCACACTGAGATATTAAACTTCAAATGGAGAAGGAAACAGATTTCATATTCCAGACTATTAGAAAAAAATCAGATAAGGGTCTGGCAAGGCTCCTTAAAATGCAGTAGATGCATTATTTTCTGTAAAATCATGTATTATTCATAAAATTGATCACAAACATAATTTTAAATGGATTTATTCCATTTACTTTCATATTGCAAGCAAGAAAAAACACTTACAAAAGGCTATTTTCTTCCAAGCAAATGTGCAGTCTTGATGGACTTAGTTACTTAAATTGGTAGCAACTGTACAAGATACAGCAGATACTAGTAACAATGAGAAGGCTTGCACTAAGCTGTTATAGCCTGCTGTTATATCAGCAATATCATGAACAGCAGAAATCTGAGAAAATCTTACATTCTTACAGAATATAGATGCTCATTCCTGAGAGAATATTTTGCTGACTTAACTTTTAGATAGCATTGAGTAAATCTACCCTTAAGAACTGAAGAGTGTAGGTGTCTAACCTCTCTTCTTGAAATGTGTGTGTTATGATCAAATGGTATGTTTGCTCATGTCTCAGTGAAGAGTCTAAATAAATCTTTAAAAGCTGTGATTTTGAAAGGGTCACATAATCACCTTTTTGTAGAGGATATCTGTAGAATATATTTGGTCTTATCCAGACATAAGGTCTATGACTAATCTAGCATAGGAAGAAAAGGGTAAGATGAGGCACTAAAATATTTACAGAAAAAAAAAATAAAGACAAAATTTTGTATGAATTGCTCTTAAATATCCGTGAGAAAGACGTGTATAAAGCAGAAGTAATTTGTGCCCATCCATTTTCAAAGAAAAGCTTCATGTTCCACCCTACGATATCGCCAATAGCATCAGGAGGTATGGAGCAGTTTTAAGAAATGAATGACAAGGAACATGTTGTTCATGTTTGTATGCATAGCTCCCCTGATGCAACCATACCACGCAGAAGTATTTATAAATCATATTCTTAATTCTAGTGGTACAGCTCATGAGCACACTTTTCTGTGGGCTGACCTGAGCTGTTGTAATGATTACAGTCCAGAAACCTGAAACTATCATAACAGTGATAAATCTTCTCTCCTTTTTTACAAGAATGTATTAGCTGTGCTGCATGACTGGGTCAGATTCATCCGAATGATTTACTCTTTAGATCAACCTCAAAGGTTCGTCTCTTTAGTGAGGAAAGAGAAATATTATCCGAGAGCTCACTTGTGGGGAGAATGTACAGTGTTCTCTGGTGCTCTGCTGTGCTGCTGCACTGCAGAGTCTGAGCTGATTTGCAGGATCCTCTGGAAAGAAGCCTGTGGTTAAGAAGGAACAGAATCTGACAGCTTCCTCAAGAAATTGTTGTTAGGGCTCAAAAGCATCATCAGACATTTGAAACTTGAAATAGATGTACCTGGTAGTTAATATTTATCTGAAAAAAATAATATTGCCATTGAAGACCATACTTTAACAAATGTTTTGGAAATAGGGAATGTCTATACCACCTTTAGAGCAGGACCTTCCTCAGCTATTTTACAATAGCAATTATCAACTTAATGAAAGAAATGGAAAGAATTACTTCTTTGTATTGGAAGCTGTTATGAAACAAGATTAAATTACAGATCATCAAACGACCATAGCCAAATGAAATTGGATAACAGGCTTTGTTTATGTTTTTCATTTTAAAAACAGTAATATCTCATATAGTTTGCATTTGTTATATCTATATATTTTCAAATGACTAAATGCTAGGGATAGTCCATTTTGACATGGAAGAAAATTGATATGAAGGAGATACAGAGGGTGAGACCTTTTAAAAGAAGAATTGCTATGCATCTGGTATTTGCATTTCCTATTAACCTTCACTTACACAAATAGAAAGCCTGCTTCAAAATGGTGAAAGGCTCAGCTCAATTTGCCTCTTTATAAAATTTAATTTAACCAAAAACCTGCAAGTGAGCAGAAGCTGAACTGAAGTCTATTGCTGATTGGTTTAATGTGGGGAACCTGAAATTGATGTTGACATTTCTCCAGCCTGGAGCAATCACTACACTGCATCTCTTAATTGGCTACCCAAGCCTTTTTCCTCTCTCTCACACAGCAGTAAGCTCATGCTTGCAGCTGCAGAAATCTCTTATGGTAAATACTTACATAGACAAACCAATGGAGTAGATGAAGGACTCYCTGTCCTGCATAATGCAGTTAGTCTTTTAGATTGCTGTGAGACTTTGCAAAAATTTTTGGTAACCTTCTCCATTATGTTAGAGTATGAAGCATGACATTATTAGCTKAATATACCAGCTTGGAAAATATATTAGGCATTACTGTACAGTCACAGTAGTATCTACTAGATTGAGCCAGTTTTATTAACAGTGACAACCATAACATCAGTWAAAAAAACACACAAACCAAATTCAGTTGTAAGCACTTTATGGGAGATTTGCAATCATACTAGAGATTTTTTTTCCCCTTAAAAGGTTTGTATTTATAATTTTTCATAAATATAACCTGATTCTTTTGTTGGTTTCACACAGTCTCTGTTAGAACCTACATATTTTTACATAGAGTGCTTTAGTCTGATGACAGCTTCTACAGTCACTGTGAGATGAGATTGGGAGCTGCAATAGATATTTTTAGTAGATTTTCTTTTTCGCTAATCTTGTAAATAAATCAATTTCTCTCTGCAAATTCAAATAAAAATCACAGTCACTTGCTATAGAGACTGTCAATAGAGTCATTAACAACCCATAGAAATGATGTACTCAGGTTACACATTTAGGAACTGTTCTTAGGGAGAAATCTAACTTGAGAGTTTCTCTCTTATTGTTTCTCAATATAGTTATGTGTTTCCCTTTCAACAACAGCGACAAAAATCAACATAACAACAAAAAAATGCCRCTAGTATCTTCCAACACAAGCCTGTCTTTCTGGAAATGAACATCTAGATAGCTTTGTGATAGATGTATTAACTGAACTACACAGATGCCTAAGTGTATCATTACTTGTGTGAATGTCCACTTAAACTGTGTAACTCATTTGGAGAAACATTTTAAATTTAAGCCCAAACTATGCTTTTCTTACAAAAGCTCACACACTGATTTTTGAAAATTATTACTTCCTGAATTTTAATTTGCGAAAATAACAAACTTTAGAAAACTATATCAGGCAGCAGAGTCCTAGTTTCAGCATAAACAGTTTGTTTATGGTAGGAATTTTTGTCACAAAATATAAGGTTTAGTGCTTCAAAATTAATTTACTTAATAAAATAAGAAGTGGACTTATTGCTTTAAGACTTCAAGAGTCAAATTATGTATTTTTCATTTGTGTCTGAATTTCTTTAACTTTCCTTGGCAGCACTTTTTGTTTGGTGCTCTTCAGGAATTTACATCTTTTTGCAGCCTCTTATAATTAGGATATGGGAATAATCTGCAGAAACCCCAGGCACCTCTCTAAATGTTCAGGAATTCCTTTGCCTGCCCCTGCTTCACATTTTTGTGAAGTCAGAGTCATTCAGTTGAGAGAAATGCAATCAACAGGAAAGACGTGGTGATTTTGATAAGTGAGGTGAGGAGGCCAGTGGCCATAATAAAACATCCTGATTTAGTCTGTTTTGAAATGACTAAAATGTTTGTTCCTGGCCTTAGCAAAATGATGCAGACCACTTAGATGTTGAAGAGAGGGCATTCACAGCACCCACGCAGAAAGCTTAGTGGGGTTTAGGCAATTCACTGTTTACTAAGCATAGACCTGGTCATTGAGACTGGCTCTTGAGGAGGTTCTAGCATTCCTGAAGAAGAGTAGAGTAGCAGGAAATCATTGTAATTACTCTGAATATCCTTTTCCCCTCTTTTGGGATGAAGATACTAAATCAAGATAGTGCATATTTCTAAAAACTTGTCAGGAGCAAAGTCACGAGCTTGAAACAGGATTCTTGGTAGGAGAAAGAGGAAACTTGATAAGAGAATGCTATTATGCAAGAGATCAAGCTAGAGGAAAATAGCAGTCATCTTTTTAGTCTKATAATCCATGCAAAAAAGGTATGAAGCTAATGTTACAAATTCTATTTGGCTGGTAAAGAAGAATGCAAGATAAACACTCTGTAGCAGAGGGTTTGGTTATTTCTTTATGATAACTTTTTGAATTGTTGTCTCACATTCTGTCTTTTTTGTCAGCAAACTCTCTACCACAGTGTTACAGGAAATTCTTAGGAAGGTCCTACAAAAACTATAAGGAAGCCTCCAGAGTTTTTAATCTATTCGATATTTGTTTCGTTCCCTTTCATTAAGTAAGCTGTGAAAACCATTGACCTAAAAGTGAGCTATAAACATTTGACTTGGACTATGTTAACAAGGCATAGCTTAATGACTATGTCAAGAATATTTTTATTTGTCCTACCATGAGCAGTCACTTCAGCTAAAATCCTCCATTTAGAATTTATATCCATATGCATATATACATACATATATGAAATAAATATATATATATATATATAAAAAAACCCACACACCCAGTCTCTTGTCACTGTCTGCACTTTTTGCGCAATTTAAGCTAATCTAGAAGAATAATAAAATTAAAATATTTATTAGCTCTTCTGACTCCCATAGCTTGCACTTTCTTGGAGCTCAGCTTCTACATTGATAAATACAAAGGTTTCTGTCTAGATGTGTTAATAAAAATCACTTTTGGTTTCCCAGATGATCCTTGACTTAATTTAGGACTTTATGTAGTTTATCCTTTTCATCTGTGACCATTTTGTATGGGTAATGTGGAAAAGGAGATAAAAGACTAGTCTTACAGAATTCAAAACTGGAACAAGAGAGAGATGTGAGACAAGAAGGAAACTGGCAAGGATGCAATCATTAATAAATTTTCTCATTCTGGGAGACATAGATATGTCAGATGACGATTAATATTGTATGAACTTTTAAAAGCTAAATGCAATTGGAATGAGATGCTGTTCTTAAAACAAAAAACCTGGAAAAAAACTCCAAAACTCCAAATGACTTGTTACTCTTCCGCTTGAAGGTTTAAACCATAGGTCTTGCATTTAAGCCATTCAGCCAAGTGCAGCAGGGCTCACCAGAGACGTTTAAAGATCTTCACATTTTGTTATGTTCTTGATTCCAAAACCAGCCCAACTCTTTTTAGGCCAAAGATATCTAGGATAAATTTTCCAAAAATATTTGAGAGAGATATTTATGAAAAAAAWTTTAAATTGCTTTTTTGTTGAAAGTAATTCCAAAAATGAAAAATGGTAATCCTTACACATATTGCTTGTTACAAGTAGTCTATCCTAATTTAAATAATTCTTCCTTATATGTGAGGATTTAGGTATTTTAGACTACACACACATTCATCGTCATGCTTCACGTAACCCTTATTCAAAGGCAAAACTCGTCAGCTTCTAATTCAACTACCCCAYTTACTGCACATAACATGACAGGGACTACGCCATGATTATTCTGGTGAATCTGTATAAAGATGCCTCCATGGACTGAAACTCTTAATTGTAGACAGTGGAAAAAATAAGATTACCTTCTTTTGATACCTGGCACCAAGTGGATTTTATTGTGATTTTTTTTGTGTTGAGATAACATAATAAGACCATTGGTGCTTCATTAATATCAAAGAATTCTCAGACATGCTGGCAGAAGAAGTGTCTTTTAAGTATAAAAGGCGTTTGGTTTTTTTTGAGCATTAACACTGCTTAGCTTCAGGTCTGGTACATTGACAGCAAATACTTCTTCCTGCTAAATTTTTTAAACAATAATAACAAAATACAATAATAAATTTAAGTGTAATAGGACTTTTGCTTCTGCGGAGCTTTGAAGCAAAAGGCAAGATTCTTGYCTTTCATTTTAAAGCTTTTTATTCACCAGTGCAATTGAGAAATCTATCAATATTTTAAAGGGTTTGATGCAGGAGAGAAGATCAAGATCAATATCAAAGGYTGAGGTTCAGTTCTCCTACACTTTCAGTTTCTCAGTTTAATATATCAAAACCTGATGATTTTACAAATCTGGCCTGGAATTATTGTAAACAAAAGAGCTCTTTGTGACACAGCCTTTTCAGGCTTTTCATAAACTCAGAGAAGTAGTTCTTGTTGATCTTTGGTGTCATCTGTCGAATGCCTATATGCATCTTAAATTGATTATCCTCACTTTCCTGAACATTACAAAGGGTCACTTCAATTTGAAATGTAATTCAAAGTTTGAATTATATTCCTTTTAATTCAATTTGGTTTAGAAGCCGTCCTTGAAAATGATGGAATCACAGAGCAAATATGAKATAGAGATGTGAACACAGAGCTTATCAAGTTGACAACTTTCTGAACGTACGATGTTTTTGCAGTTCTTGACTGTTTGAAAGAATACAGTTTTTATGCTACATTTTGTGACAAATATATATCTTCTGACTTTCTGTCATTTAAGTCCATGGTAGATAAAAACCAACTCATTGAATACAGATCATCAATAAATTTAGTAATTCCCAATATGAAAGTGACAAAGCATGTAGCAAATCACATGATTTAAGTGAAGCTTTTGTTTGAATTATGTGAGACAATAATTTTTCTATGCCAACATGCTAGCACTTTTTAATGAAAATAACGAGTTAAGAGTTCACAATTCTAGCTTCATTTAAAAGCAAGGAGCCATTCTCTAGTCTTTGTAGTTGCAAAAGATATTTTGAAAAAATATAAATTAAGAATAACTAGCAAATGATATCTGTCAGTGTTTACCAGAGACAGTAAACCCTAGCTGTTAAAATCTTATCTCTTCCCACACCTCACTACTTCAACTACTTTGATATGCAATATTAATTTATCTTGGGTTCTGCAGGTTCAAATGTAGATATTTCAAACCTCAAACTTTCCTAATATAAACAAACATTTTGTTCCTGCTTCCTCCTCTTCACCTTTTAAGCTTTGGCTAAGCATAATGTTTTATGAAAAGGCTGAGTTTGTCTGCCAATGAACTAGTGCCAGAAGAGGCCGTCGGTGTTCATCTCACTATAAACTGAAACAATTTAAGGACATAAGGCAGCATAAGCTGACATCGCAGTAAAGAGCCAATAGTTTTCAGAATGTTTAGTTCCCTGAATCATTTCAGAATCAGATAGATGCCAGTGCTGACACAAGGGAAAGGGTAAGAAAGATCAGGGTAAGGAGTTCAGAGAAGAAGGGTCGGGGGATTGCCTCATTCAGCAGCCACGTGCGATTAGATCCACGCAGTTCTGCGGCAAATCACAATAGGCTGATAAGTCCTACTTGGAAAACTACTATCTCCCCAAGGTTAAGAGAGGCAGACTTCTGCAGAATGATTCAGATCTTAGGCAATCAGCATGAATGTGCCTGTCTCCTCCTTTGCAGAGCAAGACTACCACACGAGGCTCCTCAATTTAGTGCCTTAAGATGGGTGGAAGGGAACAAGACCTTCCCTCTAAACTCAACTTGTGACTTTCCAAATGTTTTGCTGTCTACATTCTTTCTTTCCTGCCACATTTCTTTAGTATGCAGAAATTAGGGTTAGTCTGACACAGATTCACTGCTAAATGAATATAATTCCTCCTGTCTTATCTGGAGAGAAAAATAAGAAAGGTTTAGTGTTTCTTCAAAATTGCCATTAAAGTCAAAATAATATTCATGACTACAACCAATCTCTCATTCACCAGAATGAGACCTTCCCTTTAACAAACAGTACAATCTAAATGAAGGGCTTAAAGTTCAAGATTTAATTATTGCACCTTGTTCACCAATTAAAAGAGAATTGCAAAAGAGATACTGTGGCATATGTCAAAATTTTACAATAGCATTTTTACTCCTGATTCGTTCTTATAATGATTCTGATCAAAGCAAAAGTAGGAGTGAAAATTGTCTTTAAATAGAGGTGCCTAACCTTTGCACAGACAACTTGCAACTTCTTAAATCAAACCAAATCTTTACGCGACTAGAAAATTAATTATAGCACTATATTTTTATGGATATGAAACCTGGTGGCAGTGATGTGTTGCATAATAAGATAATCTTAAGAGTCTGACTTATACGCAGGCATCTTTTTTATCACAGATGTTTTATGCCCGTGGAGATAAGTGCATTGACAAGCATATTCTGCTCTAAAAGCTTTGAAATTAGAGCCACTAGCAGACAACTTTAATAGCTCTGGGATAATTTCATATCATCCTAGATAACAAAAAGTAAACGCATAGTGCCAAAATTATGTATGTTTTTCATATTGGAAAGTAATTGTATTCTGCTGTACATGCACATTACATTTATTTGTTAGAAGGAACTTCTTGTGAGTTCTGTTTCAAAAAGAGTGGCTATATTTAATCATCACTGTGATTCCAATTCCTCTTCTCTGTCTCACCTTGCGATTTTTATTCTAACATCTCAGTGCCTCCACTGAGGCCTGCAGTCTCCTGTCAGGACTTGGCAGGTAGGTAATCAAGACAGGAGGTATTCTTGCAAACTTGACTTTGGAAGTGAAACATAGTGAGGTGAAACTGCCAAATACAGCAACAATATGAATCTGAGTCACAAATAGCATATCACTGAAAGTCAGTGTGAGGGCAGACCAAGCTGCTCATTACTTCTCTGCATATCACAGATGTTAGCTCACAATAATTTATTTAAAACTATTGAGAGGACTGATTTCCTCCCCAGCCCCAAAAGCACACACAGCTAGCTTGTTAGAACTCCATCACATAATATCGTCAAAGCCAAGGACTTAGAAGAGTTTGATAAAGAATAAATGGACTTGTTATAGTAAGTCTTAAGCAAAGTAGAAGGCTAGGAAAATGTATAGAAGTCACTGCTTTAGAATATATGAAAATCACTAGTGACATTTAGGTCAAAACAAATACTGTCTATCAGTACCCTGGAAGTAATATCTCTTGTGGTCCACCTCCTGCAGAGCTTTGTGAACACGATTCTGAAGCTGAAAGTCATTGCTGAATTTTAGATTCTATCTCTACTGTGGGCTTATTCTATAGATGCTCCTGTAAACTCATTTTTTGAGAAAGTAAGAAGAAAATAAAAATCTAAGCTTTTCAGCTTAACAAATGTAAACTACAGATCTTTCTCCTCTTTTCTTTTGCAATTACTTTAAGAGTACTCACTCTTTCATATTACCCAATGAGTATATGCTTAGTCATACCACTTTTTGTGCAACCCAGGAACTATTTGTCATCCAGCAATCAAAAATCTGTTGCCCAAGAACAAACTGTTTTATGTAAAAATACTTTTCAAGTAACGTATGTTTCAAATATTCTAATGTAAATTTTACCAGGTTTCCTGTGGGTAAGTTTTATGCTCATTTGTGTGTCATATTAGGATATATCAAAGACTAAAGAAGATTTTTGTTCTTGGTGTAGTAACTCATGAGCACTGGATATAAACAGAGAATCAGTGTCTTGGTTCTGTATACATTGATATCTGTCAGAGTTTTGATCAAATCCAGAACCAATTTCCATTGAAATACCTGAAACTACAGCTATAAACTTATATAGACTATTTCATCTAAATCTTGTTTCATTTCCTTTCTCTAAAGATATCCAGTGTTCTTCAATAAAATGTCTTAGCTTTTGCTCCCTACTCCTATATAATCCAGAGAGAGCTTTTAAGGGTGTAAATGACTCTCAACAAGTCACTTATTGCTCATATACCAATACTTGCTTCGATGTTTTATCAATGTCTAAAWTATTCTTTATTTTCTTGTTTACTCTGAAACAATACAAGAGAATTCATGTGCCTACAGGGTTCATGTGCCTGTAATAATGTTTTCCAAAAAGCTCATCTCAGATGAAGTTGAAAAGTATGTCTTTTTTGTATGATGATGAWGAAGAACAGAAAGAATATGGAGAATTTCTATTATGTAACTCCAAAAAAGGATGAGTATTGGGACCTTGGGGAACTTTTCTTCAAGCAACAGAAATGACTACTAATGCTTTGTTGCATGTGAACTGTTCCTATGTGCCACTGCTTGTTTCTCCCAGTGCACAGCAGTATCACAAACCACAAGGTTTTTTTTTGTTTTTTTTTTAATAGGTAGCAGATTACCAGAGCTACTGAACAATAACTTCTCTCTACCTCATCACCTCCAACTAACTACAAATGCAAAAGTGAGTATCTTTCACCCAGGAATAAATTAAAAAATATAACTTTCAAGGTCTGATTTTCCTTTTTAGAAATGTTATTCAGTGGCAACAGTAAAAAGAATTCTAGTAGATTCAGACAAAAGTAAATTTTCTTTCTTTTTGGATGCTTTGAGAGAAACAAATAATCACATATCTTTCCTTTTATTGTTACCTTCAGAACAAAAGAAACGAAAATTGTAGAAGGCAATTCACACTGGTTATATAGATCGTATAAGAGTAAAGACACAATACAGTCTAATGGAGTAACCCACCAATGCAAGGCTCATGAAAAAGTAACTTTATTTGTGATTTTATTATGACATCTTAGGAAAACAATTTAACCTCTGTATCATGCTTTCCCTATTTAAAAATAGGGTAGTATTTCTTATAAAATCATTATGCTTTCATATTGGAAATGGAGACCTAAGTATCAGCTGCAGTTAAGTATAGCCTTCCCATCAGCATCCGACCTTGCAGTCATCCAGTCCCTACAAGGTGCAGCACATGTGATTCAGAGGCAACAGTACAAGTGACGCAGGTCAATCTAAACCTGTAGTATCTATTTTGTGCATATTTATGTCGATATATGTTCTACATAAGCAGAAATATACCAAAAACCAGCACTGAAATGCAGGTGCTGGTGGAAAGGAATGTGGGTAGTACCATGAAAGCAAGCTACATCCAGCTTATGCATGAGCACAGCAACACTGAATGCAGAGCATTCAGGGCAGCAAGTGAAGATTTCACTGCCTGACTTCAAACCACCATTAATATTCATAACAGAATATAACAATGCTTACAACTAAATTTAAACAACACCACATACCTCTTTAGTGGTAAATGACCCTGCACAGAAAAAGTAAACCATCCCCTGAATCGAAAACAAAGCTTCCTTTTATCCTGTTCATTTTCAAACCCACTAACRATCACTAAAACCTAGGCAACTAATGGTGCGAAACAATTTAAGTGCTAATCAGACATCAGTAAGAGGAAAAGCTCACTGACAGCCTGCAGTGGAGATGGCTAATCTGTGTTCATTTGTGATCARATTCTACCGTGACATTCTGATATTGTCACTGAAAACTTATAAAAGTCTCTTGCGWGCAGCATTAAAGTATCRTTTACATTGTTTTGAGGGCTTTGTGCTAGATCAACTACAGGRGTAGAGAGGGAAAGAAAAAAGAAAAGAAACAYAGAAACCTGAGAAGGTRTAAGAGGAAGTTAGGAGCTAGAATGTGTCCTTGTACATTTTAAAATGGGGCTATGAAAGWTATTTAACTGGAATGTAGATTTGCATCTGGATAATGTCAACCTGAGTTATGGATGTCAAATTTCCAAATACTGATTAATCACAAGAACATGTTTCATGGAAATTTATCTATTCGACAAAATTTCAAGCAAATTCTGCTTACAGGGCATGTAACAGATACCTGTGAAATTCCTGCTAACTTGCCTGATGACCTTAACGAGAAGCTTTCACTCTTAAAGCTCACGGAAGCCGGGTGAGCACACCACACAGGTGCACAGGGCTTCCACTTCACTGTAGACTGTAACGAACAGAACAGCTTTTGAATTTTGTAAAATATGTTAGACACCTTTATGACTCCAAATCAGAAAAGAAACAACAGGATATTTCTGCTAAAGAAACAATCTTGGAACATTTAACTATTCCACTTTTTTTTCATTCCAGATCAGAAAAATTTGTAAAACTTTCTTGAAGTATCAGAATTTTTCATTGAATTTTGATTTTTTTCATCTCTACATTAGATGAATTTTCATTACAATTTGCAATGAAAGTTGAATCTGCAGGCATTTATACMTCAGTATATCTGTGCCTTTTATCTGAACAGACAGATTCTCTACCAGAAGGCAATAATAGAGAAAAATTATAGCAAAAATGTTAACATTTTATTATTCTGTTGATCAAATGAAAGGCTCAAGACTGTTCTGCTTAAGAGGGAAAAGTTATTATGGCAGCTAAGTCTCAGGAAAGAATTTAAAGTCATCACTGGCAATTCTCTGAAGTCACCTGCTGAATAAGTAGTAGCAGCCCAGAAACTAACAAAAGACAAGTACTAAGAGAAATTGAAACAAGGCAGAGGTTTTTATAAAATTTGGTTCACTAATATCTGTGCTGGTCTGTATTGTGCACAGGTCTGCACACAACAGGAATAGAAAGTCTGAAGACAGGAATAAAAGGTCTGATACTCTTTACTGAGCGAGGAGAGGGCTGAGAGAGGGTATGACTGAGGCTTACAAAAACACAAAGGCAGTGGATAAGGGTAATGCAGAACTGCTATTCACCAAATAGCACAGCACTAGAGATAGAGAACATGCTTTGAAACTAGTAGGAGATCTACCTAAAATAGATTTTTTGTTAAAAAGGTACATTTTTAGCGCAGCATGTGGCAAACTTTTAGAATTTGCTACTATAGGAGACTAGAGGCAGACAGGATTAAAAGATTCAAAAGTGATCAGACAAATTCATGAACAACAGATCTGTAAACAGACAGTAAGGGAAGCAGGTAGGAATGTATTATCTAATATACCAAATCTAACGATTGCAGGTGCAGAGTAATTGGAAAAGTTGACAAGAAAGTGTATACTGTTCYTAAATAGCTTCTTCTATTGACATTGCTGCAGAGAAACTCCTGACCCAGATGAACGACCAGTCTGACCTAGCAGGACACTACTTCTGTTCCTATCATGAAAGTCTCACTACAAATGAAACACAAGGAAATCCTTCCTTGAACTGAGGAAATAGAAGTTCATTTGCCAAAATGGTTCTTCTATCATCAGACTTTAAAAAGMAATAATAATAATCTATTCATTTCTCAGATTTATTTGTCCAGAGTAGCAGCATCATTTTTTTCTGTGGCTTCACAATCAGAGTAAACCTAACTGAAGCTGTGCTTTTCTGGAAAAGGGCAGTAAAAACCTTCCTCTAAACAGATCTTGCATTTCTAATTCTTTCTTTTTCTTGTACCAACAACAGAAATGATGTGATGGATCCAGCTGGAAACAAACACAGTAAAGTCAAAATAAAATTATTAGTTATCATCTGAATCAGTGAACTGATTCGCTGAGCTGATCTCTAGCAATCAGAGGGTGGTAGCTCAGTATTAGATCATGAAATCCCATTTTTTAACATATTAAAATGAGGAAAACACATTGCAGGAGCAGTAGACGTGAAATGAAGGACACTGGCAGAAGATAGAAAGGGGGGCAAGCAAAGGCCAATGTGTTAACTGAAGGCATACAGATTCTAGGTATATGTATTTTTCTGCAAGGAAAATGCTTCACTGTTTTTGATTGACACAATATAAAGTTTAGACTTTATGAGACTATTCATAATGATAATAACACTAAATTGTCAGAATCTGTTAATGAGCAAATTTACAAAGCCTTCATCACTGGGTGATGTCTTTAGCTGCAAGCTAGACAAGTTTTTAGAGAATGATAAAAACACAGTTAGTCTTGCTTTGAGAAAGGACAGCAGACCAAATGATGAGAAGAAGGGTTTTTTACAATTACACTGGAATTATTATTGCAAATTCGATTTGATCTTCCTATATGCTCATGCCATTAGAGGTGTAACTCCTCATTTCTATTCTGTTTCAAACATTCACACAAAGGAAAGAGTTGAAGAACTGAAGTTCCCTAAACATCCTTAGTAGTAGTCTTCAGATCCCAGAGGGCAAAAAAAATCATACACCAAAATCTCCCCCAAAAACAGATGTTCTTGTCACAGTTCCTTATTATCAGCTTCATATTCTAGAAGATCTCTGTAGCAACCAAATCCCAGAACCAAAAATGCTTCAAAATAAATGCTCTGACACCCACTGCCCAATCTGCTAGATTGTGACCTATGATCAGATGAGTAACTGGTGCTTCCCAACACTTTCCAAGCATCMTTGGAGGGGTACTTCGTTAGAAAGGTAGGTACACTTGGTTCAGCAAGCCAAAGCTCCGATTGTACTTGGAAGCAAAYGGAAGACAGTAAAGGCCCTGAGGCACTGGCAAGGGACACCAGCTACAGCTCCAGAATTGCCAGGCAATAAGGCAGTCTAGATTTGAAATGATATAGATACCAAAAATTATGCAAGAAGAACGAACAGAGAAGCCTAGTTCCTCAGCTACCATTTGGAACAGCAGATAATAAAAAGCAAACTCTCCTCAAAGTATTGAAAATATTGCTTCTGTGCTTTGTGACAAATGCTTACCTGCGACACTTATGAAGGATTCCAGCAGAGAGCAAGTGAAAAGCAAACATTAATTCTACCTTTTAGAAGGTGGTGACCCTTTTGCTTTGTTTTGGAAGGCAGAACAGAATGGAAACCCTTGGATGACTAAAGTGGGGTATGCCTGGACATTTGGGGAAAGCATGAATTGACTGGTAGGATAACAGAAAAAGAGAGCTGCAGCTGCTTGCCCCACATCTATTGTGAAGTACAATCTTTGGCTGCATGGCTATGTAACTCTCCCATGATTAGTGGCTACATTACCACTAGCTGCTAGAAAGGGTAAGCTAGAATGAGCCAGTGCTGGCTAAAGGAAGCAGGACATTTATAATAATACTTATTTTAAATAATTTTCAATGTATCTTTCAATAAAATAATAATAGTATTTATAAGTATAGCCAAAATAAATTTCAGTTTGAAGTTCAAATGCAACAGAATCAATATCTAGCAGGCAGATTTTCTGTTCAGGTATGAAAATCATTATTTCTACTATGGTACTTGATGTGGAAATGTCCATAAGTAATAGGTGTAATTCCTTGAGTTTTTTAAAATGGAGAAATGCATGATATGAAGATTGAACACTCCTTTCCTAAGAAAAGTTTCCTTATGCATGCAAAAATCTCCCAGAAACAAGAAAATCCCCTTTACTAAATCATTTATTTCACAATTTTTATCATGCATTTTGTCAGATTTTATTTCTTCAATAAATCATGTGATTTTCTGAAGTGTTAGCATTCTTTCACAGATAAAGCAGCTAAATTGTTTTCAGATAAATTTTGTTTGCCAGATCCATGTTGTTAGGTCTGGTAATTAAGATGTAGTGCATATAAACTCTTTTTGAAAGCCTTTTGCTTTGTCATATGTATTTTTATATRAGAACTACATTTTTGATCAAATAGTTGATGACAAATTATTTGCTATGATTTTTATAAAAGTGAATGAATTATATGATAAAGCTAGTATTGTGTGTGTGTGAAGAATGTTAAGACTGCTCAAAACAAACTTTTAGCACAGTATAAAAGTCACTGAAAATCTTGTACTCATGATTTTTGATAAACTTAAAAATGCTAATAAGGCAGATGTAGTATAGAAGACAACACTTTATAATAGCCAGAAAACATCTTTAGCTTCTTTTTAATGTGAGTGCATAAAGATAAAAATCTGTATTTTTRCTGAGAGACAAGACCTCACCAGTTCCTAACATTCAAAGGTGTCCTCTGATGGTGAGTCTCATTTTTCAAAGATATCGAAAAAATAGCATGCAAACTTTATTACCCCTACCCTTACTACATAACCTTCAAAACCAAATAATGAATTATAGATAGTCTATTCTGTTGCGTTATGTGATATATGATCTGGGAAATTACTGAAAAGGAAATATTCTTTTCCATTTCCCTGTGGAAAGAGCAGTGTTTCCTAAAGTTAATATTAGCCCTGATAACTACAAACAAGGACACAATGTCAAAGTTCAAACTATTTGATTTTACTACTTTATGTACTTTAATACATTTCCAAATGTTCCTAATGAAATTTCATTACTGTTTTGAAAAGTCGATAGATAGTTCACCTTTCATTACGAAGTGAGGAACTAACAAAATATTTTGATATTTTGATGGCTTTGGGCATAAGTGACTACAGACCTACAACAAAGAAATAGATCTTAAAAGTCTCCTCATAAAGCTCAGTTTTCTTGAGCAAATTCTGTATTCAATAGCATATTTTGTCTATCATAACCATATGGGACATAAAACATCTTCAGATGAAGCTTGTAGAAACAGGGTAATCTTATCTGCAGTTGTTGTTTTGTATAATATATTAGTGTTATTTAAATACTTTTCACATCTATGTATTTCAGTGGTGAAACAATTTGTACAAGGTCTGTAAAGTCAAAGGTTTATGGAGTTCTTTAAATGCACTATATATATGTGAGCATATGATATATAGAGAGAGGTTATATACAGAAAATTTCACTTCCAAAAGGTGCTTCTGGAAAATAAAGCATTCGTCTGAAAAAGACATATCCAAATTAGTCATTCAGAAAATCACATGAGGAATAAGTACCTACAACACTACTCATTTGCTCCTAGTTTTTTATCTCACTCTAGCCAGATGCTGAACGTCGTGTAATGTCTGAAGAACAAAGCAGGAGGGAGTTCCTTTTTAAGTTTTGAGGAATTTTCAACTTTTCTAAGCTCTAATTTTGAAGGAAAGTTGTCTCTCTCCTCAGTTCTGTTATATGGTTCTGAGGCATTTGCTGTGCTGCTCTGATCCTATCAGCAGCTCTTTGGAGCCAGAGGATCTCTAATGTTTGCAGAAATTCTCATCCAGATTCAGCCTACCTTGAATTATTCAAGACATTCTGGAAAAAGTAGACTTGACACTACATTTCAAACCCTTCACTCATACACACCTTATTGAACTTGCAGTGTGAGTGAAAGTGCAATAAAACATTATAATCCCCATATATGGAAAGCATTTACTATTTTAAATAGATTTTACATACCGTATATTTTGTTCTTTATATAACATTTCACTACCAGACTACCAAGCACTAAAAGCAAGGCCTGGAGCATTAAGATGTTTAATCAAGAAAAGTCTGAAATACAAAATCATATTAGTGATTTTCATTTTAGTTACAAAAATCAGAATAAATCAAAACAACTAAAGATAGTAGGCTTCATTTAATTTTCTATTTTTAGAAGGCAAGGTTTTTCAGGATAAATTCTACACCGAGGATAAGGTTCATTCAAGAGATACTGTTCATTTTTGTTTTGTAGAGGTATTTTCTTATTGACTTAGGCTTCCGTTTACTCCCATGATGGATGAAATGGTCATCCCCTAAGGTAAGGGACAAGAGGACACTCCGGTGTGGGTACATCTTGGTTGTTTTGGGGAACAAATTATTTAGCTTCCATGTGCAACTTCTTTAGATAGTACTAAAGCTTTTTATTAGACAAAAGAAATAATATGTTTACCTTCTTCATGATAAAACTCTAATGTTATGTATTAAATTCAGAAGATACCTATGCTACACACCTTTCTGTTCCAACAGGCTTTGAGTAGCCTCTATGACACAAAACACAGTGAGTGCTTTTGGAAAGCTTAAGGGTGGTTAGAACTATCTTGTTACTGTGCCCATCAACACAAGTCCTTCACCTTTTCTTGAAATAGTTCTGAATCCTCTTCACAAATTCTCTCTGCCTGAAAATAACCACTCATAGGAGACTTTCAGCATGAAAGGCCATTATTAGATATATCGGTCAGTTTAACTCAGTTAAAAAAAAAAACAAAAATGTAGTTCTGAGCACCATAAAAGTTCTTGAATCCATCTATTATTTTCTACAGGTCTCTTTTCCTATCCTGATTTTTCTGCACTTATTTAATAGATACAATAAGCATAATGAATAGCTGTATATAAGGCATAAATAAAGTTATTTAAAAAGTTTAAAAATTCTATACAATGTTAAAAATATTGCCCAGAAAATGAAGTTATGGACTTGGGGTGAAGATTGTTCTATTACTAACAGCATTTTCATGTATTATTTGTGAGCTGTGGAGGACTTCAATATCACTTCCTAGTCTTATTGACTACAGAAAATCTGGGAAATGACAGTCAGAATGATCTTCTACCTAGCAGAATGCCGTACACTTTTTTGGCCCATAGTGTCATATCAAGAATACCTACATTCCCCTTGCTGTCCTATGACCCAAGATATCAGGTCATTACAAGACCTAGCTGTCTACTGAACGCTAGCTGAATAATTTTTAACAAGTCAATGTGGAAGTTTTTCTTGAGAATCTCTTCAAAACAGAGAAAATATCTAATGAAAAGTCAGCACTTCACYGACTAATTCGGTAGCCCTGGATATTTTCTGTTTCCAACTCCAGTCTTACAGTTTTAAGCGTGTATCAAGGCTTGCAGTATGCAGGAAACCGTGCCAAGACTTGACATGTTATCTGATAGGAAACATGCTGTCAGACAGACTCACGAAAGAAAAATCTATCAGTGTTTACTGAATACAATTACACTGCTTCTACCTTTAGGAAATCTGAAGAAATCAGATTTTAAGATGCTGGGAGAATATACTGCTGGATCTATCACTGTATATCAGTCCTTTCTCATATACATTTCCCAGGTATCATTACTACTTTGTGCTGGAAGTCAAAGGATTATGGCCTAGGTGGGTCTTTGGTGTGATTCAGCAAAGCCATTCCCACGAGTAGGTGGCAGCTGTGAAGCTTAACATTTGTTTGTAATGATCCTGTAATACCGAATGTCCTAGGGGCAGCAGGAAAGAAGCTAGTGAAAAATGGAACAAGTCACAGTGTGAGGCACTTCAGTACTGTCTTTACCAACTACTGGATTATCTTTTAAAGGTTTGAAAAATACAAAGTCTTTGAAAAAATCACTACTAAAATTGATGTTCTCTTGTAAGTTGTTCTAGAAAAGCATTTTATCTGTAACTGACTTTATGTAACTTGCTGTGCCCGGAAAAGCACTGAACAGGATATAACAGGTACAAATGGAGCAATACAATGTGCTTTCAGCCCTATTATTTGGGGAGAAATAGAAACCCCTACGTACATGATACATTTCAGTTGGTTGGCACATCGCTGTGACCCGTTTGTGATATGTCTCTTTTACAAACACCGTGCAGTCAGTTTCGGCAAGATGCTGAAAGCAGGTATACCTCTTCAATAGGGTCTGCTTTATCTGTTGGAGGGTTTTTTTGAGAAGTGAGATTTATACTTTCTAACAAATTAATTTAGTGTGTAATATTCAGTTTACTTTCCTGCAAATGAGTCTGACTGAAAAACTGACTATAATGTTGGATAGAGCGTGGTGCTAATAATGCCAAGGTCGCAGGTTTGATCTCTGTACGGGTCACTCATTTGAGGGCTGGACTAGATGATCTCCAGAAGTCTCTTCCAACCTTACCAGTTCTATCATTCTATATCAAATGGACTGAAAYGGTGGCACCTAGGCTTCATCCCAAGTTCACTTCCTCTTTCAAAGAGAAATTCCATTTTTTGACTTCTGCTTTATCCWTTTGGAGGACTGCAGAATGCTGTGGAATTTAAACCCAAAACTCGCTGCAATAGCAAAGAGCTGAGAAGCACTTTAAGTCAGCYTGCACTGAGCATTTTAAGCAAGAGTGACTGTCTCTGCAATCTGTAGTGTAAACGTACCCCAGTGGTGTACTGAGCAAGGCTGAGAGATGGAGATAGTCACTCTTATTAGAAGCTGCAAACTTTTACAGGAAGTTTGAATTACCATGAACTGACGATAAATACTTTTTCTTTCTTGTTAGATTGAAGTAAAAGAGTTTATGATAGAAGGGGATGCCAGGCACAGTTTCCAAAAGCTCCACTGAAGATCATCCAGTTGTCCGTTGTTGCAATGCGGTACCATTTGCATTCCAAGAAACACTGACTGACTTCTTGTCTGTACCTTCTTTCATTTTTAGCGGCTACAGCACACCTACTAGGTGGAGGGAGAGAAATTATCCTTGCCATTTTTCCTAAATTTCTTAACCATACATCCAGAAAGCAAATAACCAAAAAAAAAATTAAACTGAGAGTATTTCTTGTGCAAATTGGAAATATAAACACTGAATTACAGACAGAAAACAAATAAACAAAAAAAGAACGGCAAAATAACAAAGTCTTTTATTTTACCTGTATTTTCCATGGTAAGAACACAATATGTCTTAACTGAGTGAGAGTAAAATTAGGATAACTGTCTCATAATTATTGAATCAAACAGGTATACTTATTATTAAATCAATAAAGAAAATATAATGCAAACAACAAGATAGAGAAATATTTGTGARCCGGTAGAAAGACTAGTCAAAACTATAAAAGTGAACCAATATTCAGGTAGASACTTCTAATGATTAATGTTTTCCAGAAGGATTTTCTCAAGTAGATATTTCTCTAGAACAGAAAGTGACTGTGCTATGTGAGAGTCCAGTTTGAATAGTAGCAGTTTGTCAGACCGGCATTCAATGGGTTGAATGTTCTGGTTTACTCATCCTAAAAAGAATGCAGTGAATGCATGCCAGGTTGAACAAAGTTTACTTACACAGATGAAGAATGCTTTCAAAGGCAACATATTCTTCACATAGGGTATAGCAAGACTATTTGTGTCCGGCTACGAAAACATTTTCACATAGAATGAAAAAAAAATAATCAGTGAGGAACAAGGAAATGTCCCTTCTTGGCTGTCCAAAATTACTTAGAACAATGTGATTATACTAACTCCTCAACTAACCTCTCATGTCTCAGTGTCTTTTAAACAGATATAGCTGTGGGACTYTGTTGATTTATGTACTCCAGGAGCACTCCGATCACAGTATGACTTGGGTTACAAAGTCAAGTACATATTTTAACCACAGATTTAAGACCTATCAAAGGTTTTCATATTTTTCCACAGTTTTCTTAAAACCAGATTTTATAATTTCTGATTACAGAAATACCAAAGGAATCAAAAAAAGGCAACAAAAAGCTTTCAAAACCAAAAGCTTGTCTGAAACACAAATAAGAACATGTGGCTACTAGTCGATTCAACTGAGCCTGAAGACTCCCCAGAGTTTACTTCACAGTAAATATGTAAATGTGACTGAAGAGTGTTATCTTTTCTCAAAGTTATTGAACTTTGAAYTAATTATAAACAATTAAGAGCATATTGCTGTAACATTAGTATAAAAAAGTATAGTAAACTGATCTGTTAAGAAGCAGAGTTTTATGTTGCATGGCTGAATTTATGAAAGACAAAAATTAGATTTAGCATTTAACACRTTATTTGACAAAGGATTATTGAATTATATCTTTTTAAGGAACAGGAATATTGCATTATTTTATTAATATTCCTTAAATATAAGTCTGAAATGACAACATTATTTGCAGACACAGATTACTCTGTGCAGATTCCCTGGATTCCCTTGCTCTAATATGAATGAATTGGAAGAATATCCCGCAAATATATTTCTGCTTTAGGTAACTAAGTGCCTGGTGGGCATTTCCATAGCGTAGCTAGTTTTCACAACAGATTAGGAAGGGGTTAAATTGATACAACCCTTATACCTGACACCACAGTAATCAGAGCACTTCATTTTAGCTTGAATATTAGAGGATTTATCTTACTCTCAGCAACAGAAAAACTCTGTTTTAGGTTGGACTAACTTCAGATTTTAYATTAGATAAGGAAAAGAAAAATCCATTATTGGAAGGAAGGATTTCTCAAATCTAATAAAAGAAGAAAGCTTGTAAATATTTACCACATCATGCTTAACATGAAATAGACCTAAATTCCTTTCATATTTTTCTTTCTCTCGTCCCTTTTCTCTACCTCCCATTTCAAAATAGCTTAAAGTCCATCTTCTGTCCTCAAGAAAGGTAACTCACTCGTGAATTTATATATAGACTTCCAAAGCAGCAATACATACTATACAGGTGTCACAAATATCAACTGAAAAGCCATTTAAAATAAGACTTCTTTATCTCTTAATCAAAGCCTAGTTTATTCTGTCAAGCTTTCATAATTATCTGCGATTTTTATTCATTCAGGGAGATTAAGCCCCTTCAGCAAAACTCAGGGCTAAAGAACCCAAAACAGTATTTAGATTTATCTCGTTGTTAAAAAAAGAAATGCTAAATTATTAATTTCTTACACAGAACTAATTAGAATGCCTTCTATAGTCAGAAGGAAAAAAAAAGAGAGCGAGAGAGAGAGAGAGAGAGAGAGAGAATGTTTTCTTGTATTTTGCTGAAATGCTCTCACTAGCATTTTTCCATTTACAGATTGCTGGTACAAAATAGGATATTCTGCATTTCATGACAAACATATAGGGACATTTAATGACAGGCAGAAAAAAAAACACATTTGGAGAAGTAAAACAGTGTTGTTTTTTTGTTGTTGTTTTTTTTTTTTTTTTTTTTTGACAGCAAGAACTTTGCTTATCTGACTCTCCAAATACTAGTCTTGTCTTGTGCTTAGTTTATTCATCCAGTGCATGAGAGGACTGAAGATCCTTCTCTGCCTGAGGGATTTAAACCTTTTTCATCTAAACTAGAACTGGTTGTACATAAATGCAAAATGTATTAAAATAGAAAATGGCATAATAAAGAAAATTATTCTTGCAAAAAAAAAAAATCCCCTTAGATACCTTAAAGTTGTACAGACATTTTTCCAAGTCTTTATCAAAATGCTATAAAATGTTTATATCAGGTATGAATTTCCTCAAAAATACCACAAGCACTTTTATAAAAAAGATATTTTTGTTATACTCATTCTGATTTGTAATTGCTTTGCTTATATTTTACAGGATATATTTTAAAGTAATTTGCATAAACTATRTGGTATTTTTATGAGTTTGGCATAACAGAGTCCAAAATATTCTTTTATCTGAAGAAGAGAAAGAATACAAAGGTTCTTTATTACTGTTGAAATAGAGCTAGGCAAATAAAACCTATGTTTATTCYTTGCCTTTTTTTGGAAAGTCAAGGCATCAAGGAACCTGAGAGWTTTTTTTTCCCCCTAATGCAAACAAAAATATCTGTGGRATATCATATTTTATCATTCCCAGTCAGATGGAAGAATAAATATCACAGGAATAAAACTGCCATGTTTACCCAGCATCTTGGGCTTGGGCAGGTGCTTCTCTTTCACAAACAGAGTCTGTATGYTGTACATGCTCAACTAGAACAGAAAAAAAAATAGAAAGATAATTAAATTTATTAGGGCTCCTTATTTTTCTCAAGCAATTTTTCATTGCCTTGTATTTCCRTTATCAGAATTATTCATTAGGGACATTCATTTCTTCATATTCAAAAGAAACTCCGTATCTCCATGGCATATCTTTGAATGCTGAGGTATTAAATATAAATATTACTACGTAATACTGAACAAAACTCAAAATAGCCTGTTTCTGAAGAATCCCTTACCTACTAGAATACTAGGCTTTGCATGTTTTTATTTATATAGTTTCCATCTATCCCAGTTAATCATGGGGGTTTTGCATGTACATGTATATATATACGGGCATAGTTGCAAAAGGTGGAAGTTGTTCCCCATTCCCTCGTCCCCTGTCCAGATTAATATAGGAAGCAAGATACTGACTTTGRATCTGGTAAACTGACTTTACCTCCCAATTCTCAGGTGTGAATAGTGGTGTAAACACCTCTCTGTCTTTTCTAAGAGCAGTCTTTGGAAGAAAAAATCTCTTAGTGAAGTCTGTGTGTGAAGAGCGATTGTAGATTTTGGATTTCAAGAAAAAAGAGAAAATTCCCACAAACCTCAGCCAAATCTATAGGATRTGAGGAAAGGTGAGATTACAGTACTCAGCAGTTAGCTAGCCCACTGACTCCTTCCAAAATACCATTTTTGGCATGTTAGTTCTTTAAGGCCTATCAAACAGCTCAGTCTTCTTTGGTACTGCATGGAGAAGGCAGGCAACAGACACAGGTATTAGTGCCTTCCTTCCCGAGCAGGCTAGGAAATACCTAGGTAAGAAAGAAGGAAGCAGAGAAAAACTTCCTCCTAAAATTTTGACTTGTATATATATATTTTAAATAACCTATATAAATATTATTTACTTATCATGCATAGCAATAGCAAGGCTATGGAAAAACACACTTACCAAACTATTCATTTTTCATTACGGGATTTAGGACCTGGAGAGGCTACTTTTCTGTTCTTGCTCTCCTTACACTCTGTTCTCTGCCACAACTTTCCTCCTTCTTTCAATGACACAACTTAAACATAACCCTCTGCAGCTTCAGGTAAGTAAAGTATGGTTCTACAGCAAACAACTTTTCTATATTTAAAAGCATGATACTCTTTTAAAGCATGTGATCCCCTGGTCTTTCAAATTGAGAAAATAACCTCTAATACATGACAGAGGAGATTCACAGCTTCTCATCACCACAGGCTACAGCTTTGCATTCAGACCACAAAAAATTCTGAAGTGTTAGATATTTCTTTACTAAAAAGAGAATTTGTAGAAGCTGTTTATACTTTGGCACTTTGTTTAGCTTTTTTGAACCCCTTACATGTGAGCTTATCATCATTAAAGTTCCTGACTGTAAAATAGCCCCAAAGTATTTTCAAAGGTTATATTGCACATGCAAAAGAGTTCATTGGCAACAATCCCATGTAAAAGTTAACCATGCTATGGTATGATATAAAAATATTAACATTCATGTGAATTGAACTACATATCTCATAGATGGCTTTTCTGCTGCCTGAGCAGTAAATAATATGCTATGCTATTGCTTATCTAAAAAGAAAAAAAGCTATCTATGCTTTCTGTGTATGCATTTCTATTCATTCTCTCTGGACAATCATAAATTATAAGTATCAGTGATACTATCTTGCTGTACTGCTAACTTTAAAGTGTTATGCATACTCTGATTTTTCAGAGATGTGAAAAATAAGTTTTACCGTGGAAATGTTGTATCTATTTTCTCTTTCAAATTTCCTATTTTTCATTTTGTATTATGCACTGTGATGCCCCAAAGGAGCTGTAGCATGGATGCTGACAAGACATTGCCCACTGGGGTACCCTCCCTACATAATTCAGCAGAGCCCTATGGGAGAAAAATATATTTTTAACCCTTGTGAATTAAGGAGCTAAGAGAATTCAGGCACCTAGACAAGAATAAAGAAAMACATTTTTATTTCCCATATCCAAATCCCAGTTCTCCTCCTGCAAGAGAAACAACGTAACAAATACTGTACGAAATCCCAACCTTACTATTATAAGAGATCTTTGCTTCATATATATGGCATAAGAACATATTTCCTCATTTTTCTCAGAAGTTCATTCATAAAAACGAGAGGTTTCCAAACTGTTTCTCCCAAGGTCATAATAAATTTGCTTCATGAGACACATTAAATAGTATTTCTTGTATTATCTTTAACTAAAGTTCCATAACGCTGGTACATAGCTTCCCAGGATGAAATTTTGAATATTGATTGTTTTCTGTTAATTTAAGATGGTAACCRTTTCTGTAGACCAACAAATAGTATATATATTACTTCCTATATTCATATTCCACTGGTTTTTCAACTAATAGCTTTTTTTTATTCAGAATTTTTCAATACTTTTAAACTAAGACTCAGAATCTTAGCTCATAGTTACAGCTAGCAGTGTACCAGTTCTATCCATGTAGGGAGCAATATGGGCTCATTCAYTCTCCATTGAAATATTTTTCTCCTGATAATTTTCATTTTATTTCCATCACAATAGAGCAGAATTTCAGATTCAACATTAAATTTATCAATCTATCGGCTATATAGAAAARTCAGTGTGGTTTCTGTACTCTATGCTCTCTGAAAAATCAGTTATTTTGATATTWTTGCAATGAGAATTTTACTCCATCACTCAGTTTCAGTTTCATTTAATCAAGTGGTTTCTTTTCTTTTTTTTGCTTTTTTTTTTTAAAAAAAATCATAAAGCCAGCATTCCTAAATTTTAAACTGGTTCATAAATTTGTACCAGTAAAGAAAGTGTCTCTGGAAAAAAAGTCTCTTCTTTAGTTGAGGTAGGGACCTGGTGATGCCTAGATCACAAGAGAGACCCAGCACAAGCACTTTACAAACATACACACCAGCCATTTGCTAGAATGAAGATTTTTCTTCCATTCATTCTTTTCATTATTTAGGGGTTATGGGCATTACTCAGAACAAAACTTGATTAATTTCCCTAATGGTCCATTCCCATATTTCTTGACAATATGAAAACTGGAAAAGATTTTTTTTTCCTTCCAAGACATATAAAGGAATGCAGACTTACACACAGAAATGTTATACCTTTCCCTGTCACTCTATTCAGCAGTTTTGCATACGGTCTTTAACAACCTCAGATTAGCTATGTGATATTATATTAAACTAATTCCTGCATATTAAACCTTAATTCTGGAGAGAAACATTTGATAATATAACACAATATATATAATATACAACATACAACATACAATAACAGTATACAATATATAACACAATACAGATTTTTTGATTTCAAAGGGCAGGGGAGTCTCCGATATGTTTTATGATCATTAATYCTGTATGTGTTGAACCATTACATCAAGAAAAATCAACCTTTGATCCAAAATTTCTGTTGAAATATTGGCTAATATTGGCTATTTTTCAACAAAATATTGTTGAAATATTCTGTTGAAATTGCTTATGCAATATCAAATTTGTGTTAACTCCATATCAACTGTAGGAGGACAGACACCTGATTTGGCATAAAGTTAAAATGTCATGAACAAATAACAGTCGATCTTGCATGAAGTCAGATAGTACAGTGATAACCCACCAGAAAATTCTGAACAAATCTGACCTAGCAGAGTGCATTTATATTAGAACAGAATTTTGTATCATACTACTATGACACTTTTAATCCAGAATGGGAAGTTTTAAAACAAGATTTAATGTATAATCTTCTCAAGAAGTTAAGCACAAATTTATCTTCAGAATCAAATAATTTTACAAATTATTTTTGTAAGCATCTATGTGCAGCTTTCCTGGACAGCAGCTAAGGTTCTTTTGTTTGCTCTGTGGGAATTAGGGCTCAAAATTACAAGGACTTAGCCTAAGAGGAGAGAGAATAAGATTAGAAAACTTACATCTTTAAAAACTATCCCTTTTCTTCACAAATAAAACCAAACCTTTCCACTACTACTACGAAAAAAGGAATYTGTGGAGAAGTAATAGTTTCAGATTTATGAAAAAACCTTCCCTATCTAACAACAGAAATAAAATAATTTTTATTCATTTGCTATTTATTAGAGCACTTTCACACAGCTGGTCCTTTGCATCAAATATATGAGGAAAATCAAATTTCTCTCTTTAAGATTAAAGGTATWAGCTGCATTAGAAGAAGCATTATCATTACTTCTCATTTTCTAGTCTAGAAGAAATTCTCTTCAGATTTCTGGAACTCTTAGCCATTCACTCATGTAAAAACAACCACAACAGTGTAGAACCTGTTGAGCTCTTAAAACGCAGTTGAAATCAAACCCAAGCCATATTTGGTGAGATAARTAGTGATTACTGTACATGTCTTCATACATCTCTATATTATAAATTAGATTGTAAACATATGAAAGTTATTTTATGTAAACACATGAAAGACCATCATGGTGGATATACATCAATTTATACATTAATATAAATAATATATATCAATATATTTATATATGATATAAACAAATATATATGAATAGGTGGATTATATTTGTCCTTTTATATTTATTACATATATTATTACAGAGAGTTTTCACTGCAGATAACATAATATGAGATTATTTCTGATTGGTTCCACTATTGTATTTGAAAACATCCAGTGAAGCTAGAGATCTTTTTAAGATGATATAGACAAATAAAAATTTCTAGGGAGTTGCACAGAGAAGGAGAGTTGTCATTTAGATTTATTTATTTATAAATAAATCATTTAGATTTATTTAGATATTCCCTATACTTATATATTCTCTTTACCTGTATCAACAAACACAGACAAAACAATCACAATTTCTTTCTGAAACAGAATTAAAAATGTGTCCTACGACATCTCCACATTGTGATACAACTGCTCAATTGAGCATGGAGTATTCATGCAACACAACTGTTTCTCCAGTGYAGGTTTTGCCTGTTCTGCCTTAAGGACGCAGTACCACAGTTACAGTCTGTCTCCTACTTATGGGGAGACACAAGAATGAATTACCAGTACTGCTTTTGGGAAAAAAATGTARCTTTAGTGTTGACATCGTATTTATCCCCTGTTGAGAAATAAAGTATCTGCATGTATTTCATGTATTGAAATGATGAATTATAACTGTTAAACAAAAATGTAATGTGTGTGTCACAGTCACCAAGTAGACAAATTACCATTATGCTATGCGAGTAATACTTTACAAAYCCATTTGTCACACCAGAGAGGTGTCATATGCAATCTCATTCACTCTACTTAATGTATGAAATGAAACTTTGATATTTTTCAGCAAATATAAACAATAACAACTGGCTTACTTTCCAGAACCAATAATGCATATTTTGCTTCCTTAAAAAGCAAACAAAACCTCAGTGTCTCTTGTGCAATTACAGTTACCAGCTTAGTCGAGCTCTCCTCATTTTACATAAATTCACAGTGATAGATCTTTTRCTGATGTAAATCAATAAAGATTCAATCAGTTTAACTATAGCTACATTGACTTACAATTGCTTTAACTTAGAGGACTTTCATCCAAGTCAGCATAACTTAAACTCTAATTTAGAGCAACGTGTGATGTGGCCACACCACACTGGAAGGTATGACTTCTGGTGTATAAGACATTTGCTATGATCCTTAGAGAAAGTAGGATAAAAATTTCAACAAGTTCTTAGGACAAATGTTGAAGTATATATTTTCACACTGATGATGAAATATGGGTAAGGATTGGGTTTCKGGTCCAAGAAAGGGATCTAGAAAGATGATTCTTCAGCAAACGCTACTCCTGGAGATGCTTAAATCTCACCTGCAACTTCCTTACTCTGAATATTAACTTCTAAGTCAAATGCTATCCATATGCAGCAGAGCTCCAGTATCTACCCTGGGCCCTCCTGACATCTAGAAAGAAGGACTAAATACAGACATCTATATCACAGACTTACACATCAAACACTATTTGTGTAAATTCTCCTTTATTACTGATAGAGAAAAAATGGGATCTAGAAGAAAACTGATGTCTGATATTTCAGCAGATGAATCTCACTGTCTATCTTACTGTCTCACATTCTGTCTGTGTCTGAGAGCTCAGTGAAGTAGACTTGTTCTGCACATAATGAATGCAAAGAGAATACATTTCTGTATTCAGTATGGAATATAATACAGCTATTCAGGAAAAAAARRAWWRKYYTTWTWWWWWWWWWWWWWWWWWWWWWWWWWWWWWAACAGACTTGTAGATATAGCACTTATCTACATTTGTTTTCCTATTCAGGATATAAAGCATGACCTGCATCTTTCCTGACAGCTGGGGTCCCAATGCCACAAGCATTATGCAATTAGAAGAGAAGATGAAGCTTGATACTAGAGGGCTGGATTCAGTTGCCATATCTATAGATGCTGAGTGCCATCTGAAAAGCCACAGGAAACCCAAAACCTCTGCACATGGCAGATATARCATAGAAACAGTAGATTAGCAGCCTACTGGGAGGATACTGTAGTATCTAAAATGACAGCGGCTGCCAATGTTTAAGTAGAAATAGTTGTACTAAAGTGACTATAACTAGTATTCTCACAAAGATAGAGGCAGATTTGAGCTAGCACTTGGTTTTTTTTTGGATTGTTTTTCTTGCACTTGTTTTAAGGATTTAAATTGTTTTCTGACTTTTGCAGTTGAACTTCATAAATCTAAACAGGTTTCTAGATAATATTTGTTGAAATAGAGTCTTTTTTTTTTTTTAACTCAAGAATGGCACCTTGTATGCTACAATGCTGCTGCTCACTTTCCATAAAAAGCTGCTAGATCACCTTATGAATAGTGACTACCATGTCCATGTGATTCARAGACAAAGCAAAAGAAGACTAACTGCCATGACAGTGGCCTTGAGAAAGACAAAAACAGCATAAAGACTACCTTCTACTCCTTGAGCAAACACAGTTGTGGAAAGAAATAACATTGCAAACAAAAGACAGCCATTGCAAAAAGCCTGCTTATTCCTAAGCCCTACTGACAAGAATGAGAACTTTATCACAGAACTTCAGGGAAGCATAACCCTTGTGATATTACCAAGTCACCCAAATCAAAGTATTTTGGAGACTGCTACTATCCTATGGCRCAGGAACCATGCAAGAATTTGGTAATTTTAGATTACAAGAAATGCAGGAGATAATAATAATAATAAATAGTCCTCTCAACTTACCTCCCACCTGAGCTCTACTGAGATTAAAATGAAGGGCTAAATACAGATATCTAGATCCCAAATTTTCATACCAAGCTTATTTGCCCAGGTACCCTTTTATAATCAATAGACAAAAACTGATATGTAGAACAGAACTGAAYAGATATTTTAGCAGATAAATCTCAYCTAAGAAATCTTGTTATGCCTCTGGAGGCCTCAGTGCAGTGGACTTACTGTGCGCTAAGCAAACAGAAGTAGAGTGATCCGAGTGATCAGAAAAAAAAATCATTTTGAGAAGAAAACTAGCACTTAGAAGTCCTGTCTATATAAAGTTCCAGAACAGGTCAGGCTAATAACCAGATAGAGGCTAGGAAGAGAGAATTACYTATGCATAAAGAAAGGTCATTCTCTCATTACTCCTCCATGGAGGAGTTACTGTGAATGTGTAAACAGGATAGAGAATGTATATGTCAAACAGAGAGAAAGAKAAATATTACTGTAGAAAGTTTCAGATGCAAAGAGCTCGCAACAGAAACTGAAAAATCATGTTTTGAGGCAGCTATGCTGTGAATYAACATGGTGGCATTCTGGATTACATACTGAGTTTATGTAAAAGCCAGCCACCCTCCTCCCCATATCGTTTCCAGTAGTTCCGAGCAATGTTGTGTTTTTGATATCTGATTTGCGACAACCTTAACGGAAGTAAAACCATTAAAAATAAATAAAATAAAATAAAATAAAATAAAATAAAATAAAATAAAATAAAATAAAATATAAAATAATGGGAGCAATGTAGAAGAGTCATGAGTCACAATCCTTGGTAGTCCTTTTCTCCTTCCTGTAGCAAGTGATAGCAAAAAGAGATCCATCTCTTGCTGACAGTTTTGTGGTTTCATATTTTAAGTATGCCTTTCATCTTTGACTGTATTTCCTCTCTAACACTACTAAAAGCACAATTATTTAAGTCTTTTAATTCTTCTTCCATTCCTTTCTTTATACCTAGAAACACTTCTATGAACTGATCTTGTTTCCTATAACAGGAGAATAAAACAAGAGAGTTCATTCAAATCTGGGAATACAGGATTTGAGAATCCTGTCTCAAAATGAAGTTCTTCTTATAAATAGTTCTTCTTATCTCTTTTTTTATACATATATATATCAAAAACAAATTTAATGTTTGATATATATATTGATATATATCATACATATCTATCACATACACACACACACACTATATTTATAAAGTCCCTTTAACTTTAATACATAATGTCCCTTTTCCTCTCCCACTGAGGAGAGGAATATGAAGATATGTCATTAAGAAGATATAGAACAATGAGCATTTTGGARTTACTTTTTCTGGATTTAAATTTTCCAGGGTTCTCTTTTTGATCCAGAACAGGTAGTTTTACCCTACGCAAATTTGAAAAAGCATACCCATAGATTACAGAAAGTCGTTCTGGCTTTTAACCTGTCCTTACTACTGCCTTAAAAGGAAAATATTTGGTGGCCTCAGTTAGATCTACTGCAGATAACTTGATCCTTAGTAAGACTTCARTTAATTAACTTTGTAACACTGACATGGTCAGGAGAAGTTAATAATGTTACATTTTTATTGGCTGTTATCTTAGTTTCTCTAAATGCTACTCAAAAAATATTTCAAGATGGTATATGAGTACTTTACTGTGCCGCAGAGTCAGCTGCTCTCTTCGGTCCTTGTTCTCTTTTTAGCGCCACTGAGGAGATCCAGATTGAGATTTCAATACCAGTGAGGCAGAGCAGCTGTCTTGAWCTCTCAATCCTTTGCTCTGAGCAGAAAGACTTCTCAGCAGACGCCTTCCAGTCGGAACTTTTCATTTCTGGCTGCAACAAAAAAGTATCTTTCTTGGGGTATTACCAAAGCTGATACAACATGATGTTATTTTTAATGAAAGATTATCAGCCTGTTTTCCTGAATAAATAGAAATTTGAAAGTATAAAATCAATAGCAATTTAAAAGAGTAGTTAAATCTGCATACGCTGTACTCTTTACYTGCTACACATTCAAACTTTCCTGGTTTATACCGATAACCAAATACAGCACGAAATATCTCTTTTTCCTGTGTATAAGTAAATAATAATTTTAGACTAGAAGTGACTGGAATATCATAGAAAACATGATACTCTGCACCATAATATTCACCCGAGGTGCTGGATTCTGTTTTTTTCCCCCCAAAGTTCTGTTTTAACATAGGCCGTTTTAGAAGTGATCTGAACACTACATTCCTCCCTAAGTATAGTTTAATTTGCTTCTATTCTCAATACGTCATAAAGTTAGAAGGTGATTTTTTTTCTGTATTGTCAAATAAAAATAACTATATAAATACAAACAATTATAGAGTAACTGCACATGTCAAACTCAGCTGTCTTTAAACTGCAGTCTACAAAAATGATAACTGCATTTTCAAGGGTAAAAATCCTGATCATAAAAAGCGCATACTATTAAAAAATAAAAAAAAAAATAAAGAAACCTCACCAAGGTAAAATGGAATTATACATAAATTCCACTTCTTTGCATGCAATAATTACAGAGCAGCAGATGTTCACATGTTAATGAACAAACAAAACCAGCAGGCAAGACAAATGGATCCTTACCGTCTTATGTTCTAAAGGCAACTGAATCAATTTTGTCTTAATAGAAAAAGATAAATAATAATAGTATGTATTTTTAAAGACAGGTGGATGGAAATTTTCTGGTTACTAATAACACTGATTCATAAGATTTATTCAACACCACTTACATACTAACAGGAGATGACTGATTAAATGCTTGTAGCTTATGTTTGGGTAAAGGCTTTGTACAACTTGCACAGAGCGTCAAAAAGGAAGAGTTATTTATAGAAATTCTATGTAAAGAAAATAAATTTTAGAAAGTTTTGTTACTTTGAAGCTGTAGGAATGGGATTACTTAAACTATGAAAATGAATAAGAAAAATACTACCTTCCTGGAAAAGAGTGGTGAGGAGCAGGAAAGGATGGTAAAAGTCAACACACAGATGTTAGAAAGAGCAGTGAAATAAATTGCAACACAGGATTTAGCAAGAAGCTCYGACACTTTTCCTACTCTTGTGTGCATATGCATCATGTAATTCCTTCATAAATGTAACAGTTACATTTTAAAACCAGCTTTAGTCTAGGTGTAAACAATTTAATAATGTTTATGGAAAGGAACTTTGTTCCTCAAGCCTTATTTTACCAAGCTAAAGGAGCAACACTTTATTAGGTACTCTCGTAATACAGGCTTTATATGGCCTAGTAACCTCCTCCAAATCTAATYGACTTTAATTGTTTTTATTAACATGAACGACCAGATCTATAGATAGTATTCCAGATAATGTCTTATTCATGTGTAGGGGCATGAAACTAGTATTCTGATACTCAAAAAAGAAAGCTAATTTTCTAACCACTGGAATTTTATAAGAATTCATGAAAACTTTTCAATGCCTTCCTGAATATCACTCTGGAATAATCCAAAATATTTCTAATATGCAAAAAGCAAAAGATTATGAACAGTGAAAATAAACAGCAATAACAACATAACATTTTGAAACAAAATTTCCCCTGTAATACAAATACTCAGTCTGAAAACTCTTAAATTCTGTAGAAGATGGAAGTAGGATAAGGATTTATATTAAGATTAGGTTAGATTAGAATAAGGCAAAAATGAAAAGTTATGATGAGGTATATTCACTTCCTTATTTTAGTAGTAAGGATTACACAGAACAATATAATTTGATTATATATCTTACAGGAAAGTTGTCCTGTTCATTCAAGTTCACTCTTCATTCATCAATGCAATCTTATTTCTTGTACATCTGTTGTGAGTTTTAAAKAATGTGGACATTGAAGTTAGTCACATATTGGTGAATCATTGCTGGTGGTTAGAAGAGCTCACTAAAAAAAAAGCACCAGTTGCAGCTGCGCAATCATCTGTGATTCTACTTCAAGACGCCTAATGTTCTTGGGTTTTTTGGTCTGCTTTCCCCACCCAAACAAATAAATCACTACTCTAAAAACTCATGCAAAAAGTTCACAGCTATTTGAATTTAAAACATGGGAAATAATGGCATTTGATATGCAGTAATAAGTTATTCTGGTTGTCTAGCACTGACAGCAAAAAACCCTAAACTCTTCCCAAAGTTACTTTTTGATGYCTTTAGCCAAACAGGGTGATAACTCTCCAGTAAATTCAATACTGATCTGTCRTATGGTACCCAACAGCAACAGAGGATTATGCTTCTTCTTTGGGTAACATGGTCTAAGGGTATAGATATGTAAACAGCAAGGTAACGTTTGAGGGATAAACTGAAGCAAATTGCACCACAGAAGCTTTGAAGAAAAGAGCATGCCTAGGTATTGACAAATTTCACTGAGTCATTCAAGGAATATATTTGCCAGTCTTATGAATGGCCTAAATCACTTCTAAAAAGTGCTTCATGCATTCCCAGCTTTTAAAGATTCTGCAGCTTGATTTGTCATGGGTTGACATACTAATGTACCCATGGCCTGAGGTCCATATTTGTAATGAAACACCAAGTCAGGTAAAGTTCATGCAAAAGAGCTTCTTTGCTTCAAATATTTCATTTAGTGGTGGTTACTGGGAGAAGTGTAATGCCAGATTTTGTTGGTTTGGGTGCTTTACATAATATAGGAGATTTTAGGAAGTTCTTAAAGAAAGCTTACATAGTTATTCCAACTTGGGATTCCGAACATCTTTCCATCAGTCTTCCCTTAATAATCTTTTTTTTTTTCCTGACAAACATCTTTAAATGAAAATCAAAGAAGGAAAGAAGTAGCAACATTTAATTTTTAACTGAAGAAGTAAAGAGTGATATAGATTTCCAAGGACTTTGATGTGTAACCTATTTCAAAGAAAAAACAAACATTTTTATGAATCTTAATCTTAAAAAATATCTGCCTAACATGAGTAAAAAGTAACATAAAGAAAAAAATTTGTTCATTCTATCTGCAAACACTTAATGTTCATGTTTATATCTTAAGGCAGACGAGCAGTTTGTTGAATGTATTTGGAAGAAATATGATATGAAAGAGCTGTCAGTTGGAGGCTAAATAAACAGCACATAGAGATTAAATGCATGTGGAGGGGAGACGGAGAGAAGAGGGAATATTACTAGTTGTGCCCTGACAATAAACATCTGAGTTGGCTTCGCTCAGCTACCTGCCATTTCTGTAAGCCAACAATTTTCAAATGTTATAGTTTTCGAAAGACTCTAGATATTCACATAATATACATGCAACTGTTTATTGATATCTAATTCTAATTAGATGTTATTTATAATTTCTTTCCTCTACCCGTAAATCCCAAGTTGTTCATGTTAACTTCATCTCCCACTGGAAAAAATAATTAACCCCTTTTCCAGATATCAAAATGCCCTAAGTTTTTGGCTTGTTATACATCCATAACCCTGCTTTACAATAAATAAATAAATTAATTAATTAATTAATTCTCTTTTTATATTTCTCTGCTTGACAAGAACATGTGTTTCTCATCATCTGACTGATTTTCTTAGCTCCTTCACATGCCAGTCCTGGAACCACTTCCAACCTCCCTGAAGTTTGCAACAGCGATYACCAGTACTAACCTTTCCCACCTGCTGCAGCACATTTTTGCCTTGAGTAACAGTCCTCAAAGCTCTCAATTTGTAACCTCCTTCTTCTCTGTGATATTTACTCTCCTATACATGTGAAACTTTGGTTAATTATTGCAAATAATGCAATAATTATTACAATTATTGTAAATTATTGCAAACAATGAGGAAAGTGTGATAAAACCATTTAAATCCAATTTTAGAAATTTTGATAAGAGGAGCTTCAGGCATATTTTGAGGGATGCAAAATAAAAACAGATGCTCATAGACATTAAAAAGAGTATTCTCATTTTCCCACCTCAGTGTCCTTATCTCTCACAGTACTGACCAGATCTCTCTTCTAGGCATAGGCCCAGCCCAGCTCCCTCCTTGTGAAAGTGTTGCTGATTTTTAATTCCTGCCCCCAAACTTTAATGTCCTGCCAGTCCCAGCCATCTCTGCCCTCAATCCTCCGCTCCTCTTGGTCTCCCTAGCAGGTCTCTCCTTAGAGACAATTTGTGCCATTCTCCTGACTCTGCAGGGAGCGACTTCACGCGGTGCCTCTGCTCCTCACCCCGGTCAGGGTGGACACTTTCAAGACATTTCTAAGTTGTCCAAGGTTGTTGTTTACAACCCTGCACTCCAACGTAGCAGTTTTTTGGCTGTTAACAAAGATATGTAGCTCATTAGTAGGGCATGCTAATCGATTAAAATAAATATAATTATTATGAATTAAGTATCCAAAAGTCAGGAACTGCAGATGTTAGTGTGCCAGTTCTCTCTTATATCAGACCCAGATTTTCAATAGTTGCATTAATTTAATGGCATTACACACATATAAGAACAGTGGTGAGATCTTCCCTACTGACCTACATTAACATTTTGCTGGAGTAAGACACTTATCTCTTTTCCTTTTCAAACCAGGAAAAATAATAATAAAAAAGAAATTAAAAAAAGAAAATCTATAAARAATGGATCCTACACAAAATAGGTCAAATCTAGCAGCTGGAGAGAATTCGCATGCAAAATGTAGGCTCTGGTCTCTCTGACCAGCTATTAGACCCTCTTTGTTTTGTTTCTTGAAGGAGCAGGCTAACAGAATAGAGATTGCATGTATCCTTGGATTGCAGTCTGCATTTCCTAGGTAAAGTCACATTCCAGCCTTGTGTCTCTACTTTTACAAGCAACCATTAGGCAATTTCCCACTCTAACGTCATTCTTCTTTTCCTGTCTGCCTTGCATCGAAGAAAGCTTCCTGATTAAGGTGCTGTCAGACCAATATAATTCTGCTATTGTTCTGATATATTTCCACCTATATTTTATAATGATAGAATGAAAACCAAGATATTCTTCAAAAAATATTCTGACAGCTSTATGCTAAATAATATCCATCCTGATACCTGCTGGAGGGAAAACACAGAAGGGCACAAGAAATCCAGGAGGTTTCCAGGGTGCATTGATGACAACKTCTTGGTACAGGTGATTAAGGGGTGATGAGAGGAGGTGCTGTGCTGGACCAGAATTACTTAGGGGTATGAAGGCAATCTTGGCTACAGACRGTGGAGTTCAAGACCCTGAGAGGARAGGAAAAAAGTAAAAAGCAGGAGCACAGCCCTGGATCTCAGGAGAGCAGACTTTAGCCTCTTCASGAACYTGTTTGGAAGAATCTTATGATGAGGATGAGGTCAGACTCTTCTCAGCGGTGCCAAGTGATGGGACAAGAAGCAACAGGCACAAACTGAAACAGAGGAAGTTCCACCTGAATATGAGGAAAAACTTCTTCACTGTGAGAGTGACAGAGCACTGGAACAGGTTGCACAGAGAGGTTGTRGAGTCTCCTTCCTTAAAGATATTCAAAAGCTATCTGAACACATGTGTGGGAGATCTGCTCAAGGTGACCCTGAGCAAGGGGCTTAGACCAGATGACCTCCAGAGATGCCTTCTAACCCCAACATTTGTGTGATTCTGTAATATAAGCAGGCAGTATGGTATGGGAAATATGGTATTACGTAACTGAACACATGAGCTTCATCAAAGACTGAATAATGTATCAGTTCTCATAGTACCCCTATTCATTTTAAATATAAATAATTACTTTGGGCAAAAACATATTGTCTCTCTGTCTCTCCCAGTTGTGCAGTACTAGTCATTTCCCAGCCATAAAGGAGCATTCATTAATAATGGTAACAGATTAAATACAGGAAAATGATAACTTTTGTTCTCAAATACTATGAGCCAAAACATGTGGCAATATTAATGTCTCTCTGAAAACCAGAACTCTTCACCTACCTAAATTTTCATGATTAAAATCTTAAATCTAAAGTTCCATTACTTTTTTAACTATTCAATAAGGAATTTGCATAATTAAGCACAAAACAAATTTAATTAAATCCTGAAGTTGATAATGAACCAGGCAATTATTTTTTTTCTGTTTTTTTCTTAACAGAAATATCTCTGCAATGCAAATGTATCTATTTACTATCCTTTTTAATTTGTTTTGTTACCTTAAGGCTACTCAAGAGTCAGCATCTATTTATATGTGGGAMGAACCTGGACCAACTATTTGAACTGAAATAAGCATATGGTTTATGAACACTATTAGTTTACTTTGATAGACAAAACTTTTCAGAAGGTGACTGAAATGGACAGATACTTCACATGCCATCTTTTTGGCAGGAAATGACCCATACTTAAATTGTAAAGTACATGAAGTTGCACAGCAAGGAAGAATGACAGCTTCAATTTCTTGACAAAATAATTCTATTGATATTACACATGATAGAAAAAACCCTCATAACATTTAATCAAAATTCTATTCTTATTTTGATTAATTTATTAAAAAGATTTAAGGTTTTTAGTTCATAGACATGTAAAAAGCATTCAGTAGTATTGTTTAACATAGGATCTCAAAAGTTATAATGCATTGAAGTGTTTTGCATCAAATATGTAATACATATTTCATTAACCAAGCCATAATTCCAGTGTTCCTTTCATGAAGAGAAAAYGTGGAAGTCAGAGCTCTCTCACTTTTTTCTTTCTTTCTGGGAATAATTCTAGCTATCAGAGCTGTAACATTTAGCACAAGTAGACATAGAAAAGATGTTAGCTACCTATTTAATATTGTGATGATGYTACATGATTTCAAATTATATTCAGCCTTAATGCAATTGTAGATCTTTTCATATATGAAATATATGTGAGTCAAACATTTAAACATGTGACTCATATGGCATATGGATATTTCAGAGAAGTAGAACCTTACCATTCAAAAGGTATAGGACCGTATAACAAACTGACCTAAGCAGAGAAGAAAAAATCAGCTTCAACTGAAGAGCAATATTTCATGTACTCCTTATGATTTGTTTTTAGCATATCATATTTTTACTTCACCCATCTCTCTTTCCATTAGCAGTCTACAGAARTACCTGCCTTTCAGTAATGTTATTCTAGTTCATGCCTAACCTTAATAAAAGCATTTACTCATTTAACTATCTGTGGAGTGCCTGGAGGATGACGTTATGGGAGAAGCTCTCATCAGCACAACTGGATGCCTCTCTGAAGTGTCTGTACWCTAATGCACACACCCTGGGGAACAAACATGAGGAATTAGAAGTCTACGTGCAATTGCAGGACTGCGATCTCATCAGGATCACGGAGACTCAACTGGAGTGCTGCTGTGAACGGATACAAGCTCTTTGGGGAGGACAGGCCAGGACAGCAAGGAGGCGGCATATTCCAACATGTAAGAGAGCAGCAGGAATGCATGGAGCTCTGCCCAGGCCAATTGAAAACTTGTGAGTCAGGATTACAGGGAAGATCTACACTGCAACATTATCGTGGGGTCTGATATGGACTACTTGATGAGAAGAAGTAGATGAAGCCATCTTTAGACAACTGGAAGGAGCCTCATGGTCACAGGCCCTTGCCCTTATAGCCCCTCCATACCTGTTAGAGGGAAAACAGAGAAGAGCACAAGAAATCCAGGAAGTTTCCAGGGTGAATTAATGACAACTTCTTGGCACAGGTGATTGAAGGGCTGATGAGAGGACGTGCTATGCTGGTCCAGAATCACTTAAGGATATGAAGGGCAGAGACAGCCTTGGCTACAGTGACCATGAGATGGTGGAGTTCAAGACCCTGAGAGGAGAGGAAAAAAGTAAARAGTAGGAGCACAGCCCTGGATCTCAGGAAGGCAGGCTCTCAGGCCTTTTCAGGGACCTGTTTGAAATAATCCCATGGGATAGGCCCTGGAGAGAAGAGAGGTCCAAGGAAATTATGATGATGATGATGATGATGATGACAAAAGATCATAGGCCAAATTCTCCTGGAAGCCATTTCCAAACATATGTATGACAAGAAGGTGATTGGGAATAGTCAGCATGGATGTATGATGGAGAAATTGTGCTTAACTATTCTGATAGCCTTTTGTGATGAGATGACTGGCTCGGTGAATGAGAGGAGAGCAGCGGATGGAAGGAGCGCAGCTTTGTAGAAAAGGCCCTTGGGGCCTGGTGGACAGTCTGTTGACCATGAGCCAACAATGTGCCCCTAAGGCAAAGAAGGCCAATGGTGTTCTGGTCTGTGTTTGGAAGAGTGATATCTGCAGGCTGAGGGAAATGATCCTTTMCCCCTACTCAGTTTTGTTGAGGCCACATCTGAGTGCTGGGTTCTCTGCTGGCCTTCCAGAAAGTCAAATGCATGGCCACAAAGATAATTTTAGGACTGGAGCATCTATCATACATGGAGAGAGTGAGAGAGCTGGCACTATTTAGCCTGAAGAAGAGAAAGCTGAGGGCCAGTCTTACCCATATGTGTAAATACCTGACAGTGGAAGTAAAGAAGATGGATCCAGACTCTTCTCAGTGGTGCCCAGTGATGGACAACTGACATCAAATTCTGCTTCAACGTACGAAAACTTTTTTACTCTAATGCTGATTAAACACTGAGATAAGTTGCCCAGAAGGACTGTGGATTCTTCACCCCTGGAGATATTCAAATCCCATCAGGGTTCAGTCTCAAGCAACCTGCTGTAGGTGACTGTGCATTGATCAGGGGAGTTGGACTAGACGATCTCCAGAAGTACCTTCTGTAGCGATCCTAACTGGAAGATGGTTGCACACTGAGGATTTAGAGACGCACATTAACCTGAGTAGGCACAGGCCTGTACTGTGCTGTGCTGTACTCTGCTATGCTGCGTGTATAGTTTGGCCTTCAAGCCTGAGCTGTGCTGCATGTATGACTCAGCAACAGGATGAACTTAGCCAGCTATTTCTAACAGAGGAGCTTCTAGGCATCTCCCACTCAATACTGGTGGTTATGTCACCTAGGTGTCCTTGTCTTTATCTTAAAGTGTAGCAGCAAGTTCTCATGTGACTGTCTTTCTGTTGGACAGTGGAAATGTTGAATAAAATTATTTTCTTCTAAGAATGTCATATAAGAGCTCTAAAGGCCAAAATTCTGGTGAACCTCTCCATGGATGGGATCTGCACTGCATGCCATGCCCTGATTGGAGGCCAATCTGATACTGTACAAGTTATGATTCCTAGTATCTGAGGGGAAGTAAGATTATCTTTTCTCCCTCTTGTGCTATCTCCAATAAACGGTATTTTAAGTAATGCCTTACTGAATCTGACACCTTACTGGTATCATAATGAACACTAGCCCCCGTACTAGTAGAGCAGAGAGATGAGGAAGAAATACAGCTCTTGGAGCTGTTTAAAAATTTGGTAACTGAAGGTGTATTTATTAACAAGGAAGCTTCCCATAAGAGCTTCCCGCTGCTGACGGGAGGAGAGGGCAGTGAGGCTGCAGAAAAGAAGTATATGGGGTTAAAACTTTTGCTGAATGGGAATGAGTGAAAGAAGTAATGCAACATGTGATTGGGCATGAGAAGAAAGAGCTTCAGCAGGGTTTGGTCAAAAGTATCGAGAGAGTAACTATATTACTATTATCTAGGATCAGTTCAATAGATTTCTTACTAGTACGGTGTGCAAGTTGGAGAGGCTAGTCACATTTAGGCTGATGGCTTTAGTAATTGCTGCTCACATCTAGTACCTTGTACTAATATTAGCTGACATTGTGTACAGACGCATGGAAAGATGGACTAGCTACACTCACCAASGATGCTGGCAGCCATTTGCCAAACATCAAATGACCCCTGCCATTGCTTTCAAGAAAATCTGCACCAAACAAACATGACTATAAACCAAACACTGCCAATATCAAAAACTGTTTATCAWGCTTACTTAAAATATGAGTAAATGTTTCCTAGGAAATCTCTAAAGAATTCTATTTTCATTCACTAGTTCTCTGCATGCACATAGAAGCATTTCATTTTCTCAGTGGGTATACAAATTAAAATCAAAGAATAATATCTGTTCTGGCGCACAGAACTGTGATAACTTTTTATGCAAACAGACCTATTAATACACATTGCTTTAAACAAAAGGATACCAAAATGAATTGAAAAAGCTGAGAACAACCAGTTCTTCTGGCTTACAGATAGTACAGAGACAAAAATTCTTTTTCTTTCTTCCTTAGGCAAAATCTCATCAGACAAACATCAAAAATGGCCATGTGCAAAGACCATTTCGTTCACTATTGTCAACTAAGTAGGCACTATGAATACTCAATTCACACTTAAATAAATAAAAAAGATAATTACTAAATGAATTACTAAATTCAGATGAAGCATTTGAATTATCCACAGACAATTCTCTTCTGAAGCTCATTCATCACCTGTCCAACTGTCCATATAATTTCCAGGATAAATCATGAAACTGTGATCTGACCTCACTGTATGTACAGATGATACAAATCTTTTAGTTGCTTTGCAGCAAAAGGGGTCTAAATTTGAAAATAGTTKGAAAGAGTCAATAGAGGAGGGAAGTTTTGTTTATTCAAAAGGATATATACATATATTAATTAAGAATGAAGTATTTCACCTTTTAGTTCAAAATTCCCATTAGAATGATAGGAATTAGTGCTACTAGTGCTAATTCTCCAATGTATGACATTCAGGCTCTGTGGGAGACAACATGAAAAGTAGTCTCTCAAGTGGATTAATAGACAACAGAGAAAGYAATAGCATATATAAACACAGGCCAACTGAGAGATTTGGAAAAATTTAAGACAAATATGTGTACTATATGAAATTAGGTAACAGCACTTAAMCACCAATTTACCTAATAGCAGTTTCCATTTTTTGCAAGTTTTTCATAGTGGAGGCTATAATCAAGATCCTAAATTCATCAAGCTTAATTTTATATTTCTAAAGTTACGAAGAGGACGCTTTTAAGAAGACATTTTCACTTGAATAGCTTTTTTTGCCTGTACTGCTGCTAACTGGTGTCTCTCAGACTCTATTGCCTATTTAATCAGTACAGAATTTACCTTGAGTCCATCACAAGACCGTTTACTTTCCATTTGGTTCTACTCTGAGGACTCAGATGAGACCTAAATGTCCGTAGACCTTGTACTTGCCCTTTGAAAAGGATGAATTCACCTCCAATGAAAAATAAAGATCTCCATTAGAAAACCTTCTAGTATTAGAAGATATTCTTCCTGAAATCACTACACAGGAATGAGCTGTTTGTATAGCCATTGCATAAAAGGTTTCCTAGACCTAATCCATTAAAYGTTGCTGTGAAATAATTGTTTATATCAGTGTATGTAACTTTGGGTGCTCTCACAGCCTCATAGAATGCAGCATCCTAAAGTACAAAAGTAGCAAAAGTTATTCTTCAGTCCTACATTTTGCTCTATTTAGGCAGATCTTTGTGACTGCATGGTTTCCACATTACCAATACTCTGTAGTAAAAATGAATCAAAAGACTAGTAGATATGATTATTTGGAAGCTTAAGTTCTTTAAAGTCATAACTCTTTATTCTTGRAGACATAATAGAAAAGGAGAAGGTATGAAGGCTCTATGTGACTATGTTCATGATTATCATTTCTAATACTAGAAGCCTTTGACTTTTATTCCACAGGAAAAAAATGCTTTTCCTTTTTTGCTATCTATTTCTTTTTCTATTTGGAGTGCCATAAGGGAAACCAAACACTGCTAGCCCAGCGCTGAAATGTAAATAGTTCAAATTTATTTCATTGTAAGGACAGAAAATAAAGGTGAAAACAATACAGGGATTTTAAACATGTAGAATATATTTGCCCCAAATTAAATCTACTTGGAATGCTAGCATACCTATCTTTCAGAAAAAAATTATCCTGTACTGACACACACAATGGGTCAATACATACAATTCAGCTAAGCCAGCCTGTCTTTTGGAGAGTATCTCTTCTAGGACCACTATGTCAGTGTTAATTCTAAGACATAGTGACATTTTGGGTGGGATTCATCTCTTTTAAGGTTTCACATCTAAGTCTGACTAGTCATCGAGATCTGCTACTTAAATATAGTGATCATCCTGTATCCCATTAGGCCCCCAGTTGTCACTCCATAAGTCCTCCTCAAAGTCCTGTACCAGATTATGCAGATGATCTTGAAACTGCAGAATATCTAATAAGTAACTAGATATCACCCCCAGGGTCCCTTTATCATCAAAGAAAATAAATAGTCATTCCTCATGGCAAGGGACATCAGTAAGTAAATAGAATGAATGGAAATGTAAGTACTTAGGGGGTTAGGTTTTTTTTTTGTTTGTTTGTTTGTTTTTCTATTGGATATAGAAAAAAACACATAACATTAGCTGAGATGTAGGTGTCTTCATTATAAAATCTGAGTATGGATGATCTGAATCCCATTCATTTTAATATTCTTTTGTAATTACCTTAAATACAGCCTACATGCAGATTATATGCTTGTCTACCGCATACYACCACTATATCAAGATCGTGGCCACCAGATCAAGAGAAGTTATTAACTCCCTCTACTGGGCACTGGTGAGGCTGCACCTGAAGGCTATGTTTGTTTTTTGGACCTCCCAAGCTAGAAAGGTGTGGAGAAACTGGAGACTGTCCAGAGGTGAACTACTCAGGTGTTCATGATCTAGTTGGCATGACCTAGAAGGGAAGACCAAGAGAACTGGGCTTGTTTAATCTGGCAGAGAGGCAGCTAAGGCACGATCTAAGAGAWGCTTACAACTATCTTGGTTAGGAAGTACCTTGGAAGGACAGTAGCAAAGTTACAGGACTAAACCCTTCTTGGCAGTGCTGTGGGCATTATAGAGCAATGTCTGTATATTGCAATTTGGGAGAAGAAAATTCACTAGGAGACCTGTGCAGTGCTAGAACAGCTTGCCCAGAGAGGCTATGAAATCTCCCTCTGTGCAGGCTTTCAAGATTTGGCTGGATCAAGCCATGATGAATGACCTGAGCTGTTGTTGGCAATTGCCCACCTTYAGGTAGGGCACTGGATTAATAACCTCCAGAGATCCTCTCTGATCAACGTTTCCATGACTCTGTGATTTTTAAAACTTAGGATACATTAATATTGCATAAGCTGAAATCAAATATATTAATTTATGTTTTGTGATCAGTCTTAACAGTGAACTTCTGACCCCATAGGAATTCAGTAGGAATTTGTTCCTGACTTGTGGAGTTGAGTGACAACGTTAATTGTTACTAAGGAAGAGCAGAATTGTTACTAAGGAAGAGCAGAACAGTGCTTGAACTCATGATATGGAAAAGACAACCTCAGAGAAAAAACTGGAACCATTAATAATGGTCATAAAGACATCTTTTCTTTCTCATTCATACTTTGTTAAATGTCAGAGACAGATGTTATAAAATCTAAGAAATAAGACAGATATTAATAGATTTATTTGACATAGGTAAGTATCAATTCACTATCTAATCTGCAACCAAGCATTCCATTTTATGTATCTCATTGTTGATCCACTGTTGCAAATGTCACTCCTATGCTGGAAGAGTGAGTTTTCCCACTGAATTAAAAAAACATATATTAAAGTCTATTCTCAGTGCTCTGTTCTAAAATTATCAAAAATAACTGAAAGTTCAGATTTGACTGTAAAAGCATGCCACCACTCTATGCATAGAATTATTAGTAGCATAATTCATTCAGTACCTGGAAAGTGTATGTTTAACATACAGCTAAAAATATCAAAAAATCATCCTCTGAAAATCTAAATATAGATTACTTCATTACCTGCAAATCAGTCTCAAAAATGGAGCAGCATCTGAAATGCTAAATGAGAACCAAGTGACTGGTTAAGTGCTGTGCCATTTGCAATCACAAGGAATAACAATTACGGCACCAACTGCTAATCCTAAGAAATCAAAACACAGTTAAGCAGCCACTAAATTCTATTATAAAGTGTAATTATTATTATTAGACTTGTTTCAGAAAATGAAGAGATGGAAACATTATGCAAGTAGTTAACCTTTTTTAGTAGCTAGGGCATTTTTCTTTACTGTGTTACTAAATATATTCATCTTTAGAAAAAAAATCTAAGTTCTGAAAACACTAACTGGTTCTTTTCTTTAATATTTAATCAGAAATCTTGAGATGTTCATTTTTTTTCTTAAAGTGGATTAGATTGAAAGCAAAGATGTGTTAAGCAGGGAGAATGTGTAGCAAYGCTTTGTAATCAGCACAGTCTAGAGCTAAATATATTACATTAGTTACTGATGTATATATTTCACTTATTTTTTTCAAATGTCCAACATATTGCAACACTACAGTGTGAAAGAACGACCATGATATGTGCTTTCATACTCACAAATTTGGGGATGATTTTATTAACCAGCCTGGTATCCCATTCACAAACTTTTTTTTTTTTTTCCTTTTCCATATATGAAACTAAATAGTTGTAAACATGAATAAAAGGGTGGATGCCACAGTTATGATGTTCTACAAATCATGCCCTGGGACTCAGGCATACTTCTTTTCCTGACTAAGCAGTTTTGATTCCTCTGATTCCTTACATGTTGCTGCTATTTTATCTTCCAGTTAGTTTTCTATCCAGAAAGCTGTCTATCCACTTACTTGTGTTTGACTATAACCCTCTCCACATAGATTGCTGAAATACTGTTAGATAATTAAAATTTTAGCCATAYATTTTATCTCCCACATTGACTGTAGAAATAATTTCTTTCAGAAACCTACATGCTAAGAAAAATAAATTTAGCCCCTCCATTTTCTCATAAATCTTTGTTGACTRTTTCCAGTCAAATCACTCCTTCTAAGATGTTTCCTTATTTCATCCAACAAATTGCTTCTAATAACTTCCTCACCCAGAAGTGGATCTATAACGACTTATTGTTAATCCCTTTTCTAAACTGTATATGCCACTGAACTACATTTGCTTGGAAAATTTGATCTTAGCAGAAAATTTGATCTTATCTAAGATTTTAAACAAAGGTATTTTCCCAAAACATTGATACTCTGATAGCTTTTCMTTAGATCTAATCTGTGATGAGCACTTTATGCAACTAATACTTCCTGTATTCTTGAATTGGTGACTACTATTTGCTACTTCATTCAATGCATTTGCTAATTAGCTTTACTCATTTAGAAATTTGTGCAAGCAATTCTCTGCCTGTGGCTTGCTTGAGAGCAGGCTAGGTCTTTCGTGGTGGTGGCAGGCTTCCCCTGCTGGCAGCTGCACCTGGAGTCAGCCGTGCAGCAGGATGCTGCAGTCCACTGTCGGAGAGTGGCCAGCCATCTTTTCTCCTTTTGTAGCCAGGCATGGGAAGTGGGCTCTGAATTCATGATGTGGCTCTTGATTAAGGACCCTAGTTTGGATTTATTCTTCTTTTTCCCTCACCTAAACTGAGTTCTTTGGACATGCTGGTCATCAGTCTCACTTCTGTCTGTTTGCTGGGAACGGTACCTTCTGCACACAGATCTAAGCTGGTGTGTCTGGTAAGCAGTGTTTGGKGAGCTATATTTTCTCATATTATATTGCATAATCTGGAACACTTACCCAAAGCCAGACAGAGGACATCCAAATAAAATGAAAAACGAAGCAGAGCTAGAGACAATATATAGTGTATGCAAGCTGCCTTAAAATTAGTGGCTTATGTCCTGCTAACAAAGTGTATTTTAATTTTCTGAGAAGTCCTTCATTTTAGTGAGGGAGAAGTTAGGCTTGCAGAATAATATTTAACTTTTTGAAAGTCAGCACTTGGTTTACCACTCCTTGCCTTAATAATATTTCTCTGATCTTCAAGAATTTCAACAACATAGTGGATTATCCTGAAACTCTACAATATTTCCTGTAGTACTAACATACTTCTTAGTACACTATGATACACAATAATATATATTATTACAGGAAATGTATTATCTAATGTTGTTCTCTTGCACGCTTAGTATTGGGACACAGTTTTATGTTATCCAACATTACATTTTCCTTTTATTGAGTCTCAAAAGTTTGTGTGTTTTCTTCTTTATCAACATATTTCCTAATTCATTTGAATTTTGATTGCTCTGAAAAACAATTTGCATTTTGCCTATATAGCAAATAATAGCACTTCTTTTTTAAATAACTGGTTTTATATTAATTGGGTTTGTTATGGGGGGAAAGCTACTTGTTATGGCAATAATAAGAATTTAAGCTACTTACTTTAAATAGATAGATTTCAAAAAAATTAATTTATTTAAGTGATTGTTTTGCTACAAACATCCAATTAAAATAAGTATGTCAAAACTGTTGTTAAAGACAAGAGAATCCTTTAAGAAGGCCAGAAATTTGCTTGGACGCTTTGCTTAGATATTGATTGGGATAACAAATATAAAAGACTGATTTCAAAGATAATGCAAAGTTGATTTCTCACATAATTCACTTAAAATCTATATTTAAAGCAAATAGCAATCAAAAAGCTCCTCTGTGTTTTGGACTTGAAAACAATTCTTCTTTTTACAACATAGAAGAGGAAGACCTGTCTGTTGTGTGAATATAGTACACATTTCACACTCGGTAATAAAAACCACATTATTTGCTTAAATAATTTAATAATTTACTCTTTTCTTGAAAAGTAAGATCAATAAAATGATACACACATACACTTTTATATATGTACAGGTTATATTCAAAGCTAAGTTTGTATCCAGAATGCTAGTTAGCACAAAAACATATTTTCTTCAGATTTGTCCTAAATACTCCTCTATAAAAATGCATCAAGCACAAGTCAGTCAAGGAAATGGCCCCCTGGGCATTTTCTGGACATTAAAGTTGACTGTAGAACTCTTCCACATTCATCTTACACCACTGTGTGTTCTCTTGGGCATTTTTTTTAATCTGGATCCCTAACTCTACTTGGAATCATAAAAAAAAATGTAGTTAAATACACTGGGGATCGGGAGAGGAGGAAGTCACACAAGGGATGTTAGAGGAAAGCCAATTACTCTATTACTTGCTTGAGTAATAGCAAAGTAACTAATATTTTGCTGTATTTTTTCATCTAAGAGTAGCAAGTGTGTGTTACTTGTTTAGCACTTTTCCTTAGCAATGAAGTCATAGATAGGGTCTTTGTAAATAAAAGCAACAGAGAAAACAAAATATCCACACCATGGTAGTAGGACTCCACACTAGATGATGATGTAGACAACTGCTCACAGGGAAGCTCTTGGAGATTATGGACCTTGCTGTCCTTTTCCTTGCTCCTCAGCAAGCCATTTACAAGTGCAAGGTGAAGGTAAAGCTTTTGCCATTGTAGTCTTGAGAAGATCTTATGATTAGCTTTCACAGCTGCCAGAAATGTAGTAGGCACTGGAGAAAAAAAAAAAAAAAATGTGTTGTTTCAGAGTGCTCGGGAAATTGGAATGACAACTTCAGAAGCTTTTGTGAACCAGTCCAAGTTTTGAAAGAATCATGAGTTCTGCCTTCAAGTGAGCTGGTCTTAGTCCTAGAAGAGCAACATATTGGAGTTTCAGCCTCAAATGTATTCAGACCATAAATCTACAACAAATAATTTCTGTGACTGTGTTTAAAGTGTTTGCAGGCTTCTGTCAGCCCTTGGCTCCTTGTCCTCAGTCCTACAGCACTGAGCCACTTCTCAGTCATTCTGACACCGATATTTGTGGGATAAAGCAGCTGACTTGTGTAAAACATTTTTAGGAAGATGGGTAGAAGTGGAAAATTTATTTTTAACATGTATCAATCCCTGCCTGTCTCACAGATTGAACTCTGAAGCAGTTGCTTTGGCACAACAGGGAGGTATCACACAACAGTGTGATAAGTAAGAAGCCGAGGGGCAGGAAACACGACAAAGCATTGCCACTGAATGCCCCCCGTGATGAGACTATGATTTCCTTTCATCACCTATAGCTCCTTGAAAGTAAATATGTTTGGGGCCTAGAATTTCCTGCAGAGCTTTACGCTATTTAAATGGTGTTTACTATGGAGGTTTTAAATTCAGTCAAGTGAATGTGAAAAGCTAAAGCTTTCAAGTCTGTTAAACCACAGTTATTTAGCATATGTGGTTTATTTGCTCTGCCCAGTGTGTCTATAGAGATTTAAATTCCTTAAACCAGAGCTAGGRCTCTGGGAGCTTATGATCCCTGTGGTCTCCAACAATGAAAGTTTCAGGCTTCTTAAATAGCTGCTGTTAGGCATTAGGAGATTTTGAGATKCACTGTGTCTTCTAGGTTTTCTTAAGGGATTGCACCTGTGCTATTCATATGAAAAGTATTACAAACTTGGCCGAACATTGCTACAGAGTTTCTTATCTTCTTGTGAGAAAAAGAAACATTTGCCTTATCTGTATTATCAATGAAATTTAAAAATTAGGCAAGTTTCTGAAGACACATATTTAATTTTCTAGTGCTGGATTTCTGAGAGTCATTGGAGGTCTTTTCCCTTGGATAGATAGAGATAATATACCACAGATATATTTTATTTTGTTGATGATTTGTGGTATGTGCCTRTATAAAATATGAAAAAAAATCTATATTGGGCAATAAAATATGAAACTACCAAAAATATTAATTGTAATTAATTAATTAATTAGCTGAAATATAGGCACTAGGTTCTCAACCTCTAATAAGTTTCAAACAGGATTCTTCTTCATCTTTTCTAGCTTATTTTTCACTGGTAGGATCTGTATGCCCAAAATCTGGATGTRAACAGAAGTAAACCTCTTAAAGTAACTGCCAAATTTATCTTCRCTGTTGAAAATGGAGGAATAACTGCCTTTGTGAACCTCCAGAGCAAGATTCTGTTCACCTCATCCAGATTCTTAACTTCGGTGAACAGTTCCACCTTGTATTAAACAGGTGATTGTAAATTACCAGTGGAACTGAGGCCATTCCCCTGTTCTCCCTTTTAAACAARATTAGTTTTTGCTATGCCTAGATGTGATTTTTTGGAACTTTAAAAGCATTTGCAGACAGTGTATGTGGCAAGTGTTGCATAACTAATAGTATCTTGATTGCTACAATTTTRAGATAAACATGGGGAATTGAGTTGTTCTTACCTTAACTTGTCCTGGTTTTTAAGATAAGGTAGAATAAATTGCATTCTAACATTCCTATCTTTGTCTTTAGAGAGAGGAAGACAWTGAGCTTTATTTTTTAAACAAATAAAACTGAGGGCTGGAGTCAATACCAGTCAGCTAAATCAGCAGAAAGGTGAGCTTTGTTAGCTTAGAGGATCCAACTTCTAGACAATTTGACTACTGGTAGCAAATTCTAAACAGGTCCACTGTGAGACAGAAGCTATGTTCTACATAAATAAGAAACAGAATTGGTCATAAWTACCTTGTGTAAAGCTGTGAGTAATTTAATATTTCAGTGATGACTGAGCAAGGTCTATGACAATTTAGTAACAACCAACAATGTATACAGTAAACAYAAACTCAAAGCTCCTCCTGTGTTGCCAAGGATGTAGGAGTTGATATCTGTAAATCAAAAATAAGATGGCACTGCTTAGTCTCTCACATGAAGTATTAACTCAGCTTCTTACAAAGTAGAACTACCCCAATGTTGAAAAGAGGAAGAGTAGAGTTAAGAATCCACAAGTTAAAAGACACAACGCAGATTTGCCAAGTTTGATTCAACTGCCTAAACAAAACTATCTAATGATACTTGAGATGTACTAAGGCATCATTAGGTCTAGGATACATTAGGTCACTTCAGATAGTACTACATGCCTATGTTTAGGAGRTCAAACTGAGTTCTAGGTATCTATTTTATAGTTATCTGATAGCTTTCTGGATTACATTATCTGTTTTGGCTAAATCTCCTTTAATACAGAGCTTATACATGCATCTCATCTGTTGATGCCTTCCTACACACATCTAAGCTAGGGGGTTTATTCTCAAGTTGAGTCCTACCAATACAACGTAGGCATCTGAAGAAACAAATCTGTTACCAAAGCCCATGTGCCTAGTTTTGGTACCAGTGACTTCAGGATGCGTCTGACATATATGATACACGATTTACAGGAGACCTCCTCCTTTTCGAKTCACTGTCTGGAGCCCAGGTGGAATATGCTAGTGAGTCTAACATGATGTCAGACGTCTGCACATGCGTAGTTGTGTCTTCTCTCTCTTTAATAAATATTTGAATCCAGGTGAGATGGATTATGTGTAGAGATTCATAGTATTGTTATTTTTGTACCACTTTACCTGCATTTCAGGCTGTATTTTTACTTGGTATGAAAATTATGTATGTACTYAGCAGCAATTTGGTATCTTTAATATCCAAAAATCAGACAGTATCTTCATTTAAATGGTCCCTTGCAAGCACAAAGTAGGTAACTGGGAAGTTCACATACATGAGAAGAAAGTCATCTGATTTGAACTTACTATTTATTAATTTCTGTTATAAATATGTACTACAAGTGGGCTTGGTCAAGTATCATTCTCATTAGTATTTTTAGGAAAGTAAAATTTTCTTATGTTGAAACTGTAGGCTTTTTAATGTTTTTTCTCGGCTTTTGATCAGAACTGTCAAAGTTCAGAACTTAAAATTTTGAATAATTTTCAACTTTTTATTTTATTTTGTTATTGTATCGACTTATCATTTTATTTTTTTTTTTGACAAAAGAATTTTCCTCAGTGAGTCTCACAGGAAAATTTACAAGCTGAAAGCAAGACCATAAAAAAAAACCTATGTAATTTGTATCATACAAACTTTCAAAATTGAAGAACAGAGCAGCTTAAATTGTCTGATCAAGTTGTCAGAATGAAAAGACAAAAAAGRGATTTATGAGACTTAGCACCATTATGAAACACAAGATAATATTTCCATTCTATTTAGCTGAAAAATATGGAAACCCTCAAAAATAATTCTCTGAGGTGTATTCTGAAATAAATACAGCAGACAGTTTTAAGTTTTAAGATAGAGAGACAGATGTAAGGAGACAAAGGATGAAAAATATTACCTTATAGCTGCTACTTAAATTAAGATTATACTCTGCAATATGTTTATAATAGTTTAAACAATTTCTTATCATTTAAGAGGAATGGCACATATGAATGAGTGATATACATTCACTGTTATCACTGCAGTATGGCAGTGCTAGTTAATTGAGCAATAATGTAGAGTAACTGGATTCTTTATAGTCAAAGAGCTTGCAAAATGTAAAAATGTAATATAAAATAAAAACACATCAAACAATGAGGAAACAATGGTATTTTGTGCTGTTCATGAAATTCAAAAGATCAGACCATATGAAAAAGCAGAGTTATTTAATGACATTTTATAAATATCGTAATAGTATAAAATCTCTGTGAAGAGAAATCATTGAAAGGCATTTTTTGAATCTGCTCCACTGAGCCACGGCACCAGTTTCTGTCACTGTGACAATTAGGGATTAAGATCCAGTAARAAAGGCAGGTCTATTTCTTGATATTCTGCATCAGAACTGCACTATTTCTGAATTTGTTGCAGTAAGGGTATGTGTGTTGGTTGCAGTAAATGTGCATGCTTGCAACAAACAGAGAAGGAAGATGGAGAGGGAATTTGTCATCAAAAACCCTACGCTGCTTCAAGTAAGCAGGAATGGCTATTCCATGAGTACTGTAATTGAATTGTCAGTAATGTGTGCTAATTCTTGCTTCCAACTTCATTCAAACTTGCAAGAATGATGTTGGTTAGAGCAYACAACTCAATTGCTGCTACAATGAGTCACTTACAGACTGCAACAAGGTGAAGGTAGTTGTGTGTGAAGCAGAAAAGCAGATGAGCTTATGAAAGCGTGCACATGCAAGTRCTATCTGCAGCATGCATACCAGCTCTGTGGTATGAAATGAGATTTGGACTGGGATGGCCTGTCGGTACCAAGAACAAGCCATACAATGGCAGAAAGGTCACTGAAKTATGGCACATTCTCAGTAGAAATGTGTTCCATTTCTACCATTTTGGTCTTAATGCTCTATTCATGCATTTTTAATTAAGTCACTTACCTATTTCCAAGAATCAGAAATAAAAAGGTAAGCATCAAGACACATATGGAAATTGTTATAGACAAAGAGATAAAATTGATAAAATTCTTATATAACATTCAGCAATGGAGAAGAGAATGATGTGCTCTTCCTCCTTTCCTTCATATACAAGGCTTTTACATGAGCCCATTACAGGGGTTCTCAGAGTGCAGCTGGATCATTCCTAAGTCTTTTACTGATATCTTAGGGCAGTTTTATTTCTGTGGCCTGGCATCTTTGGCTTTTGTCAGCACTGGGCACTAGATATACATTATAAAGAACTAACAAGWCTGTTAATTCTAATCTTAATTGACTAAATGGTGCTGAAATTGAGGTAAACAAAGATAGACAAGCTATTAAGGCTTTACTAGTTTGACCCCAACAGAGAAAAAAAAAAAAACAGGAAAAAAAAAAAAGAAAAATTCCTTCTTGAACCAAGTAGATAATGAGTGAGATCTCCAWATTCTTCAGATTATGACTCTAAAAGATGATAGGGAACATAAACTAGCAAGAAGCTATTTCTGTCTTCATCCTCCACCCCTGAATAACGAAATGACTATGAAATGGGAGCCAAGTGCACAACTACCATATCATTTTGACTGGTCAGTACAAAACAAACGTCTTGAGGAGAAACAGGAGGGTCTGTTCAGAGATGTCTCTCCTTTTTTTCTTACTTCTTCCCTAGTCCATCCTGCTTTGTAATCTACACCACTGGTTGAAAGATTTTCTTCATAATGAAGCACCACTTTTATTCTGCAGAAGGAAACAAGTTTCTGAGAACATTAGTCAAAGGTCCTGACACCATATTTTTCTGTGTAGTTAATCTACTTTAGTCCAAAATGGAAACTCAGATTAATAAGGCCATTCATGTTTGCAGATTTAGGGCTTAAATATATCTTTAACTGCTGAATGGAAAGATGTAAAATCAGCTAGTTGCATAAGTAGTCAAACCTTCACTGGATTGATTGTTTTAATCTGTGTCCTTGCTACTCTAGATGTGCTGAGGTCAATGGAATTTTTACCTGCACAGGGAGAAGCAGCGCAGGTATAAAACAAGCCAAGATATTTATCCAAAATATTTACTCCTCTTTCACAGCTGTCAGACTTTTAGTACCGAGTTAGGCCAATACACTAATAACAGCAAAATAGATTTTTGTGTTATTTTTATATTTTTACCTCATGCAAATAAAATAGGAAATAAGGATGAAACTGAACTTGCAAAAGAGTCAAATTGTAAATTTAATTTACATCTCCATAAAAGGTTGAATTTAGTTCCAGATCATGAGGGAAAAAATGTCTTTTTTCATATTTTATATGAACAGCTCTCTGTAGGACTGAGAGGAATAAATAAAGGGAGTATATCATGGACTTAAATTTTCCTTATTTGGAACCTACGTCAAAACTAAGAAAATTGGAAAATTAGATTTGCCACATTTCAAACTCTTATTGTTCAGAAGACAACTTTACCTTTTGAGATTTTTTTCTAGTGACACAGAATTATTTAGGTAAATGGAATTTATAGCAGGTCACTTATTCAGTGCTTCTGAATTGTTGGAGAATTGATTTCTCTGATAGATGGAGTGTCCGGTCTTGCCATGAGCAGCTCTAAAGTCAGTGGTTTCAAAGACTTTCTACTTCTCATTCTATTGTTTAGGTATCTCATATTTATAAAGCTTTTCCTTGATATACTGTGAAAGAAACCATGTTTGTTCCTGATTCATCTCTACCTCATCGCTTCTCTCATTCTGGTAAAAGACAGAAGGCTTAAGTTAGAGATTGTGCATCTAGCTCTTAACTAAGTAATCTGGTTTCATCGACTATGATAATTTTCTGCGGTATTTTTTTCTTTTCTGTCCATTATAATGTAATCTGGTAACTACTGTAAAATTTTGTCAATAATCTTTGACTTATCTTCTACTAGGATCCAAATGGTATGCAGCAGCTGCTGAAAATTACTGAAAAAGAAAGATACTGGGTTTGAGAAAGGCATTTTCCTACTTCATGCTGACATCAGCTTAGTGAAAAGGTCTGACAGGAAACTACTGAACTCTGGATTTTCTCTTTATTGTTCTGACATTATATTTTTAAGGCCATAATTTTGGCCATATCAAGTTCCTTTATGTATGTAAATCTTACATTGCATATGTTAAGATATAATTCAGCTCTTCAGTGCATTTCATCTGAATAAACTTTAATTGAGTATTCTCATATCTACAGGAGGAATTGTCTCTTTTATTTCTAAATATAAATATATTTTCCTTCAGTGTTGTTTACAATGAGATGTACACAGTATACCATTTTTGATGTACAAACTATTCATCTATTTTTTTTTTAAAAAAAAAGCAAATTTGTTAATTAGTAACTTCTTTCAGAGGCTAAACAGAGTCACATTGCACCAAATACATTTTACCAACCAGCAGAGGTAGAAAAATAGTAGAAGGTGAACCACAAATGTATCTAGTGTCATTCTTCATATGTCATTACAACTTACCTGAAAATCACATGACCGTAACTTTTAAAGGTTCTTCTGATCTGGACACATAATGTAATAATTTATACGTTAGAGACTGTCTAATAAAAAGGAAGTCCTGGTGTCAGTTCTGAAGAGTACTTTTAAAGCATTCTTAAGGCACTAGAGGTGGATTTATGAACAATTGCAATTCTTGTTTATCACTTTCCATTTATCTATGTTTATCTATGTTTATCACTTTCCATTTGAACTCTGCTCACTAGTCTGCTTCCCAATGGAAGCAGATTCTACTTGTAACACACCTGAGTGATCTGTTCTTCCTGGTCATCTTCTTTTTCTTTTCCTTTTCAAAGCATTTCACTTACTGTTATTCCCAGGTGAAGTATTTGCTCATATATATGTCATTACTCTGAACTGCTGRATTAGCCACATTTTGAACTACTCAGCTGAAAAATTTAATGGTTTGTAGGCTTACCCTCTGCTTTCTTTAGACTTTCAAGCTGCATTTAGCTAGGTGAAAAACAGTATCTTTCCTAGTGTTTCTACAAATAGTGAATTCAATAAGTGCTAACTTGGAAAGGGTGACAGCTTTACAAGGTCTTTCTCTCCTGTACTGTCTTCACTCTTTCAACCTCCCTCAAATTCATGGGCTGCAAATGATTTCAGCTGATCTCAATGTACGAGGGTCATTCTGCAGACYGCAGGTGGCAGACTGAGGGCCCTTTATACAGATTCCGTGATGGGTTTTGCGGATGGGGCCAAATAACCTGAGAGGAGAATTACTAACAGAGGTTTACTTGGATGCTGTCTGAGCTCTGGGGTATCTGGTGAGATCAGACACATCTTGGTCAAGTTCTTAGTACCAAGCACCTGGGGAGATAACTCTAGGGTATACTAGAGTCATACAGATAAAGCAGTTCAGTATGGGATCCTTCGAGTGTGCAACCCTCAGGAGCAGCGTCACAGCAATGAGTTAGGCTAAACACATATCCAGTACATTTCAGTGCTTTCTCAGTGCCAGACAGGTGGAGCATTACCATGGCTAGTATAGATATTCATGATTTCCTAATAAATACAAATGGAAATTTGTGCAATAGAATGTTATTTTGCAGTACACAAATTTCAAGAYGTATTATTAAATGTAACCCATAGAAGGGCCTAGATTGCAAAGTTTATGAATAAATGCTTCATTTTCAGTCTCCTGAAAGTGGGCAGCATGGTGAAAGCTGAAGATCCTGAAAACATAATTCCAGGCTCCTAAATGTATCTAGTGCTCTTAAACATTTGAAATAGCAAATGACTATGTAGAAGAAGCATCAAAATGTGATATACATCTACATAAGACTTATAGGGGTAAGATATTGGAATTACGAGTGGAGGGAGAGGGACTCTGAATTCAGTGAAGCTAGTACAATTCCATTCCCTGTATAAAGATTAAAATACACAAAGAAAATACTGTATGTACTCTGCAAGATGTAGCCTTACCATCCCTCTTTGAAGGATTAGTCTTGAAAGCCTACTCTGAATTTTATAGTTTACATCCATTTTCAAATTACATATGTATAAGCACAACCCCTTTTGAGTCAAGGACAATGTGATATTCGTTATGTTAATGTATCAATACAATGTTCAGTGCCAGTAGCACTTCAAAATAAGTACAAAATAATGCCATGAGGAACTTTTTATGCTTATGCAATTCAAGCATCTTTAACAATACACATAACATTGCTTAGAAATGTAGTCTAAGAAAATTAATGTGTACTTGAATTGATGTTAAGAGGGTAAAGTATATCTACACACTGTTTTTTTTTYCCTAGGTCAGTCATCAAAAAGAACACAGTCTTGGAAATTATATGTGCTTTATAATCATCAGTTGTCAGAATCTTCACACGAACCATGTAACTTCAATACACAAATGTTTAAGTGGAAACTGGTGTTTCTAAAGTGTGGGGGAAGGGCCAAAGTATTTCAAAAATTGTCAAAAAATAGTTACTATTTCTAACCTGAGGAAGCATTTAAATTTTCAAACAGCTGTAGCTAATAGAAAACTCTGAGCTCCACAAAGCTTTAGGGTCATCATTGCTCCCTATCCTGATGTTCCACAGGACATCCTCTGTCAGAGAGCTTTGCTTCCTTCCATGGAAGAGACAAAAGGTAGCATTCCCACCTTTGTGCTAGTACAAAATAAAAACTGACTGACTGAAACTGATGTGCATACTAATTCAGTCGTAGAAGGTGGGCTTTTATGAAGACACAGTCTCTCACAGAACAAATAAAATTTCTTCAGTGAAGGGTGATGATTATTTCTCTTTCACTTCAGAGAAAGACTTTAGAAACTTAAAAGCACCACAAAAGCAATAATAATCACCCTTCATAGATAAGATATCCTGTAGATACAAAATGTGCAGTTGTCACCTCTCCCAGGCATCAGTATGGAGCTGACAAAGAGAAAGTTCTAAGATTTCCCTTCCATGCAGACACATCCTAATTCATTTAAAAAGTTTTTTTTTTTTTTTTTTTTTCATCATAGTCTTTAAAGTGCAAATCTATATTCAACACCAGGAGGAAATGTCTCTACTGTAGGGAAAGGATGAGAGACCACCACAGAAGAATCTCCTGTGGACCAACTGAGCTTTCTAAAAGGTCTGGCGGAGGATTCTTTTCTACCGCAAAAAGTCCTTTTTGTCTCCTGGTGGTTTTTGTGGCAAACAGTCATGCTATGTGGGTGGCAGAACCTCTCTGAGGCAGGGACACTTTGCGACTCCCTTTGTTAGGGTGAAACAATCTCCGTAACAAAAGGGCAGCCTGACTTTAAGGTTCAAATTCTCTTGACAACCAGCAGCGGCAGCGGCAGCGGCTGTAGACAAATGGAGGTGACACCCACAGCATTTTAGAGCAACTTCACGGATTCTTAAAATTAAATCCAACAGCCAAGTTCTGAGCCTGGAGGCTGGAATGTGGGAACTCCCTGTAACTCTCCCGAGGAAAAGGAGACAACATGTTAACCAGATGTATTAATTTTCTAGTTCCAAGAAAGGTTTTTCTGCTATGCAAGGAGGGAAATTGGAGCTTAATCTTTCCTGATTACACAGACACACACACAAAAAAAGAAGTATGAGAAATCTATTTCTTATGAACTTATTTCATGGAAGTTTTCAAACTATAAAACTGTGAGGTTCTGTGGCACTGTAATTTGTCAACAGTTTAATTAGAATTTTCTCTTTTTCTCTTAATGACAAAGTACTTTCAATCCTGAATTTGGATGAAGCATAGAATGAGGATGAAGACCTATTAATTTTCAACCTCTGAATTTTCTGACTATATTTTTCTGTCATCCTGAAACTTTCATTAAGATGAATAACATCTGTTTTTGTTTGTTTGTTTGTGTAACTGTTTTATTAGCATATAAATATTCATCACTGCTCAAAAAGGAGTTTGTCAGGCTTAGACAATGTTTACAGGGCACTTTCGAGATTTTAAGACTCAAGTACAAATTAAGTGCTATTACTTCTTTACTTATTCTTATAAGAGGTTTTTCTCCTCTTCCCAAGTCTTTGAAGAAAGTAAATCAGATCAAAGCCATTTTAAAATGTTTATAGGGATGGTTTTGTAAGAGTTCTGAGGACTGCATATATTTAACAGCTAGAAAACTTACCCTTCACCAGCACTACTATCCTACTCCTTTCTCCAGTATGGTAGAAGACACACGTAACTAAGATGCAAGAGATGACACAATGTGTCAGTTGTTCTGCATGTTACTTGGATTGCTTCACTTCCCAACAGCTTATGTGGGTTGGTGCAGTGCTTCTTGACTCAACTCAGAGAACTAAATTCAGAGCTGGTCAAAAATCAGAAYTCTGTGAAAATACTCAGCTTGTTGTTTCCAACAAGAACCTTCACAGTAATTTATTTGGAAATTTATGCTATTTAGGAAGTATCTTCTATTCAAAAGAAAAAAAAGTCTTGAATAAAWCTTGATTTTACTTTATTTTAATTTATATAATTGATTTTGTTCTCATTCTTTCTTTACTGATCTGTGGCAGCATTACATAACACATAATATTAAAAAGGACTACCGATATATCACATTATGATCAATAATCAAAATAYTCCTTTAATATAAAAACAAAAAATAAAAATATCTCCTACATTGCTTGAAATAATTTATCTTACTTTCTTCAAAAGGTCATTTCTGTTTGTACTGAAAGAGTTTRACAGAACTGAAAGGAAAGTAATCAGGAAAAAATTGAGTTATCTTCAATATTTTCATTTTATATTCTAGCTATTTTACYATAATAACAAAAATAGTTTAAGAGGATTTTTTTCCCTCCCCTATGAAAGTCAAGAATATTAGAATGTTTTTTTACTCCCAATAATGAACTATTCTGGGGAAGGAAGAGGCCCCTGGTTAAATTGTTGGAAAATGAGTTGTCATCTCTGAAAGATGCAAAGTTTTCATGAGTATAACCTCATCTTTTATATGTACAGAATGAGGACTGGGGAGACTTTTATAAAATAAGGAGCAAGCCCTAGAAGGTGAGTGATTACTAGAGCAACCAATTAAACATTCCCTTACATTATCAAATAAGCATATAGGTTGCACTGATACTGATAACTGTTTTTCTTTATCCAGAAGTAACATATATGTAAATACGCAATATGTTCTGGAATCTTGAAAAATTTGTGACAGCTAAAGAACGGTGTGGCTATGATCTTGGAACCTGAGCTAAGAAATTTTTTCTTTGTGATAATTAAAGTTTTTAGGCCTTTCTGAACCATGAAAAGATCAGAAAAGAGAGGGAGAGAGGTTAATTCCGTTTGAGATGAGAATAATATCTATTTATTAGTTTAGAGCTTGAGTTTAATTCTAAGCTTATATACAAAGTTAAGTTCGTCAAGTATTCACATCTTGTTCAGTCTAGGGGTTTATCTAGATATAGAACTTACAAGACCCTATATATATTCCATCAGTGAAGAAAAATGTCTATCAAGTCTTGATCGCCAGAAAAACTATAATTTGACAAAAAATATGGATAATACAATAGTCGTGTAGGTCCCTTTTTATTGTTTCTGATAAAACTGTCATAATAGTTAATCAGTTTTTCTCCTATCTGACCTGGGTGTTTTCTTTTTGGAAAGGGCCTCTGTTGTGCTTGTGCATTCAGTGTAGGCAATTCTTCCCTTTATTTTGCTGGTTGGTTTTGGCCTCAGTCAGACGCAAACAGCTTTTAAGTTAAATGGCCATTTGGCAACTTCAATCCTCTTCAAACTTCTCTGAAAAGAAACTCATTTAGCAGGTGCATGCTAAGCTTATTGGCAAGTTATTGGCAAATGAAAGAAAAAAAGAGAGGTCAGCCTAGGCTGACATGAAAATCCTTCTGAACAACAGCATTACATGCCTTATAAAACAGAATATTGACAGTCAAGGGACATAGTTTCAGAAGCCAGATGCTTATTTCTTGATGTGTTATTTCATTTATTTTAAACTACAAAGATTAGTATGTTAGAAACAAAAACCAAAGGCAAAGATACATGAGTACTGGGTTTTCCATTTATACTTTTGTACTCTGCTGCATAAATTATTTCAAAGTTAATCACTTTCAGGTGTGAAAACTATGCAATTGTATCTACTTATTTATTATAAAAAACAATGCACCTAGTTAGTTATTAAAGAAGAGTAGGACCCAGTCATCTGGGCTTGGTAGACAAAATATTTTCTTTAGATGGTTAATGGAATTTAGAATGAAATAACGTTTTTTTTTTTTTCCCCCTTTGGTAACAAACTAATACAAGAAAAAATATCTTTATTGATACAGCTAGTGGACTCTGATAACTAAAAGCATAGTTTTAGGTAAAATGATTTGTCATTAGCACACTGGATTCAGTGATTGAGTCAAACTTCAGTAAGAACTAATAAAGATCTCAGAGATCTCAAATGTCCTGGAATGCATTACATAAATTGTTGCAAGTCCCTTCTTGAAGGGATAAGAAAAAATAAAAGATATTAGTACATCAGACTAAGTTTACTCCAACTGTGATTCTGCAAGCCAATCACAAAACAGGACAGAATGAGCTGGATGTAAACGGGAGTCAGTAAACCTTAGAGAAGTCAGAGTTTTTTTAAAGTAGACTATTATTTCTATTAGAAAGTCAATAAAAATACTGATGTGGTCTCCCAATTCTYTGCCAAATAACTGCACCTCTAATATTTGCACTTGCCAACTTCAAAGATTTATAGTGAACATCTACAGCTGCAGAAGCATTATGCCCTGTGAGCTGTTTTTAAAATTTTAGGTACCAGGACTGTGATTCAAACACTTAGCTATTTGTTTCAACTAATGAAGAAAATCAGAAAATCTGATCTTCTTATAAATGACATGCTTTGATATTCAAGAAATTGAATAACTCTTACTATGCTTTTCTGGGACACTACACAGACATCTAATAGCAAAATCTTCCTTAATATTGCTCTCAAATCAGTGTCTAGAATTAGTATTTCATGATTTCCAAGCTAAATGAGAACATTTGTTGCTATGATTCATTCCCAAACTTTCACAGTGCTTAGAATTATGTACTCCATACAAGTCTCCAGAAAGAGAGCAGAATGTTTCACAAATCTTCATTTAGAGCATAATTTAGAAACATTCAGACTGCATAGCTACAGGAGTAAGATCAATCACAGGGATATGTATAAGTCCTGGACTCTGAAGAATATAAGCATTTCAAACTGTTTGAATATTTTTTGTTTATAAATAAAACCTCATTTTCCCAAGAATTGCTTGTCCTAGGTGGTGGACAAGTACAGTTTTTGAATGAGAAAAGGGTTGGAGGATAATGGTGACATGTAGACCTTTCAAAACATAGCTTGAAACAGCAGTGGATAGTGGTCAGCATAGGTGGTAAGGGAGTCCAAGGGAGTCTTGTGTCTTAGTGGCTTTTGCTCCTGCCTACATAGGGACTGCATCCATGCTCTCTGAAGACAGCACACCTCTAAATGAACTAGGACTCCTAAATCAAACTAGCCCCAAGGTAAAGTATCTTGTGTTTCTATGCGCACGTACCACTGCCTCTGTTACTGATATCTTGAYGTCTTCACTTTTTAATCAAAAGGAGCAAGGTAGGAAACAGCATGTAAGCACACTGGGCATTTATGAAACTAAATAGGTCCAAGTGCTACCCGGTGTAGATCTCACGAGACTGCACCAGAGGGAGCACACAAGTTTCTACGCCCTTTTTGGCCCAGGGGCCCTAGGGTGACCCTCTGGAACTGATTCATTTAGCAGTGTAGTAGTAGCCTGATACACATATTATATGCAGGAACAGAAATAAAATAAAGGACAAGACAAAAGAAAAAAACTTTAGGAATGCAATGTGATTTGTTAAAAAACTTTCTGAAATAAGACTTTGAGGCAGATAGAATTTGAAGTTTACAGTWTTAGAAATGCAATAAGTAAAATTAATTTAAATGATGATCTACAATGCAGACATTCACATCTGAGCTAACCAACCTGGACTTTCTTAATGGAAAGAAAATAGACACTTGCAGTGTATGTTTTATACAATCTTTTCCAATGTCTTTCTTAAATAAAATAAATCATACTTCAGAAGTGTTTTATTATCTCCCTGACTGTAGCTCAGAAGTCTACTATATATATTTAATTAGTGGAATCACAAAATATATGAATAGCTCCCTAGAATAAACAAGGAATAGGAATTGTCCTGTCAGACAGCAACTTKCTAGACCATTGCTCTAGATTATTGCTAAACCTTGGTTTTGAAAATCAACCCTTTTCTGAAGTTTCTAATGAATTGACTGCACAGTGGCAGAGGGCTTTCTGCTGATCTCATTGATTGTGCCATGCTAGTACTTCTTGTATTTTGGGAGAGTTCAAATTTCCTTTTCTTTTTGTCACTACGAGAGAATAAAAATTTTGCAAAATTTCCCTCCTTCTGAAACTTGGTTGACCTTTCTTTTTTCTTCTCTCTCTCTCTCTCTCTTTTTTTTTTTTTTTAAGAGACAGAGAACTGAAGGGGAAACAGTTCGATAAAAAAATTCAAAAAAAATTCTTCAGAAAATATTTTGCGAATACAAGTATAAGTTAAAGTTCACTAAATTCTGAAATCAGAATTTGGTAAGCTCTGACCAGCCCTATAGGACACCAAAAATTGCCTTAAACCCCTATCTTTTCTGGAATTTTAGAGATAACTTGAACTACTACAGACATAAGACACAGTTATGGATTCTCTAGGACTTAATTGTTTTGTTAACTATTTTATTTTTTCCACAATTTGAGACTTTCTTCTCAGACATGCAGGGCTTCGTGCACCTGAGTTTGGGGTTTTGTCCCATACCAAGATAATTGATTAAATGCAATTGCCAACATATTATATAAATAATATTCACACTTTTAATATTTTAGAGCTGTCTTTTATTTTTTTGTTCACTTCTATATCACTTTATTAGAAATATATATATATTCATATTTGAAAMATACAATGAATATATTTCATTAGTAAGTTTTTTATAATAACATAACTATTAATTTTTCTTTAATATTTTCATGCGTTAAAATAATTTAGTAAAAATCTTCTTCAGACCCTTTAAGGACTTAGCTTCAGATAGTAAAGTGTAATGATTTCCACATTTTAAATTATGTTCTTTTGCCTATTTGCAACTGTTTGATTTATATCTATACTTTCTAAACTTTTGTGTTGMTTTATATAGGTTATCACAAAAATCAATGAATTTTTTTTTAATTTTAAACCATGAATGGCTTCCTTTGAAATATTATTCAATTGTAACTGCTTATATGCAAAGAGAATAATGGACAGACAAGGTATTGAGTTTTCTTGAAGTTTCCTAGAGCCACATCAATCCCTCAATCCTACAATGACAAAGCAGGGCAGAAAGTAGGATCAGAACTCTGGAATTCAGGAGAGCAGACTTTGGCCTCTTCATAGACCTGTTCGAAAGAATCCCATTGGATAAGGCCATAGAAGGAAGAGGGGTCCAAGAGAGCTGTTTGATACTGCAGGATCACCTCCTCCAAGCTCAAGAATGGTCCCACCCAATGAGCACCCAAGTTGAGCGGAGTAGGCAGGAGACTGGCATGGGTGAACAAGGAGCTCTTGGCAAAACTCAAACAGAAGAAGGAAATGTAGAGAAGGCAGAAGCAATGACAGGTCATCTGGGAGGAATATAAGGATGTGTACATCCCTATATCCATGTGTGCAGGCATGGGACTAAGGCCAACACTCATCTGGAGTTTAATCAGGTGAAGGATGTCAAGGATAACAAGAAAAGCTTCTATAAAAACACCRGTAACAAAAGGAAGACTAAGGGAAACATGGGYCCCTACTGCTAAACAGGGCAGTGTCTTTAGTGAGAAAGCATACAGAAAAAGCAGAGATTCTGGATGCCTTCTTTGTCTCAATCTTTACTTGTAAGACTTTCAGAAATCTCAGGCCGCAGAGAATAGAGATAAAGTGTAGAGCAAGGAATACTTTCCCTTGGTGGAGGATGATCAGGTTAGGGATCACTTAAGCAAGCTGAACATAGACAAATCCATGGGATGCGCCCATCGGTGCTGAGAGAGCTGGCAAACATCTTTGTTAGGCCATTCTCAATCATCTTTGAAAGGTCATGGTGATTGCGAGAAGAGTCTGAGGCCTGGAAAAAAGTAAATCCACTCATATCTTCAAGATAATTAGGAAGGAGGAACTACAGTGAGGCCAGTCAGCCTCACCTCCATCCSTGGAAAGGTGATGGAGAAGTTCATCTGAGACACCATTTCCAAGSACATGAAGGACAAGAAGGTGATCAGGAGTAATCAGTATGGATTCACAAAGGAGAAATCATTCTTAACCAACCTGATAGCTTTCTATGATGAGATAACTGGTTGGTTAGATGAGGGGAGAGCTGTGGATGTTGTCTCTCATGATTTCGGTAAGGCTTTTGACACTGTCTCCTGTAACATCCTCACAGRCAAGCTCAGGAAGTGCAGGCTAGATGAGCAGACAGGGGCGTGAATTGAGAACTGACTGAATGGCAGAGCTCAAAGGCTTRTGTTCAGTAGCATAAAGTCTAGCTGGAGGCCAGTAACTAGTGCTGTACCTCAAGGGTCAATACTGGGTCCAGTATTGTTCATCTTTTTCATCAAAGATCTGGATGGTGCGACAGAGTGCACCCTTAGCAAATTTACTGACAATATCAAGCTGGGAGGCATGGTTGATACAGGCTGGAGAGATGAGCAGAGAGGAATATCATGAGGTTCAACAAAATGATGTTTTTACATTTTTATTCCAAGCATAACTCCCAAAGAATGCAAGTGAGTGAGACGGGAAGCTTATTCACTACTGAAGGTAATACTTAGAAACACCGAACCCCCAGGCCTGTTTTTTGGACTATGCCTTAGATTCTGTGGAGGAAATATTTAGCAAATTAAGGAGCATTTAYTTGCAAAGTTCAAAATAAAGTGTCATTTCCATGTATCTTTTTATTTCCAGTCTTCCAATCAATATTCTATCTTTAGTATTTTTTAGAGAAACTTTTTCTTAGTTTCACTAAAAGACTTCTCTGTTGTGAGAGGCAAGTTGAATCAGAGTGAGACTGACAAACACATGTTGTGCTGTCTCCATGGAAGTAGCAAATTCAAAGTAGTGCRTGTAAGCATCCAGGAAGGACTTGCACCTGTGCCCAGGGATTTAAAGAGTGGAAGAATATTTTGTGCTAAGCTGTGAAGAAGCAGCGTGGGAGCTTAAATTGGCATGTGCYGATTCTGGGAAGGCATTCCCTGTGGCAGGTGTAAAGCATTACTTCTCTCTCTCCAAGGAGCAGATGGCTGAGAGACAATTCTGGATTTGGATGTACCTCAGATAATTAGCTCACTCTCTCCTCCCTTGTCTTGCCCTCTTCACTTCTGATTTAGTTTTGTTCTAGTTGCTGAACTCATCTTACTTCACTCACTAAAATATTATATGCTTGCTAAAGGCGTTGTTTATATTGGTGAGGCTGAAAAATGTGTGGTTCAGTTGGCATACATAGTGCAAATGCACTGTCACAAAGCCTGAAGAGACAAACTGCTTCTCACATCCAGAACCTGCTGGATTAAGAGCAGAGGTAGACAGAGGTTATTTCAGGTGCCTGGGCTTGACACACCAACACACAGCTGGTGCAAAATAAAAGTCTCCAGTTCTTACTTCCATTGAGCTCTCTCTGACAAACACGTACTGTTTATGTTCTCTCCTGATTCTGACCAAATGATAAAGCATTGTCCTTTGGAAAACAAAATATTAAAACTTGCATGGGTCCTTTGGAGGTCATAGATTTGTAAAGCAGCCAATAGGACCATGTGACCTCCTATTTATCTGAGTTTTATAGACCGGTCAGTAGAGAAATATCTGAGTTACATGCAGATACAGAAGTGGTTCCTACAAAGAGTTGGTGTGGGCAGTTAATGTATTGTCCACATTTCTAAAAACCATTATATCATATTATTTATCCATAGCAACTCCATTTATACTCCTCAAAATTTGACTTTAATATGTTATTAATAACATAATTCAGCTTTTGTAAAAAGACTAAGATAACTCACATGCCTTGTAGCAAGGCATACTGAGGCTGCTATATCCGTACTTCCTCAGTTCACATTTTGCATTAATAAAATTCAGCAATCATGCACAGCTGCATATATGAATACGCAAACAGATCAGGCGCAAGCACAGTGTAGCAAGCATAGTTATAATAAACTCAGTATTCATTAATATTATGAAGGTTTTTCCTTAGTAATGTAGTTATCAAAACCATATCTTTGATGTATTGTAAACTGATAACAGCTAGACTGTTTAAAAAATGTATTTTACTTTAAAGACATTTACAGTGAGATCAATGATAGTGAAACAATTTTCAGTGGAGTTCTGTACTTCACATGTGCCTGTACATTGATATTATTTAACAAAAAAAAACCCACTTATTATTTATAATTCCAATTTTATGATATTTTTGTAATTAATCTAAAGTGTGAAAATCATAGTCTAATAATCTCTTACTCATTGGGAACTTCTGAATCATTTTACTCAGGACCTCTGTAGTACGCAAACTTCTATCTGGTAGGAAAAGATGACATATGAACATTAATGGAACTCAGATCTCAAAACACTTTACTACTTGCATTCCTTATTTCACAGGCTGAATTATTTCACTACACACTTTTATCCATTCAATTCCAAGTCATGCAAAATGTGATAGTGATATAGGTCTTAAAAGAAAATGACAGTAACCTAATCTACCTTCTAGCATGGTACTGGGAAAGGATGCACATATTTGGACATAACTGTGGTTGCATCTTTTCTATGCAGATTTTATATAGATAATTATATATGAAGGAAGCAGTATGAATTTTCTTTGGACAAAGAAATGGTCCAGAAATGTTTGGACAAGAACTACTGAGTGATATGGAAAAACTACTCTTTGTAGAATAAGGCTAAAACAATAATGTTAAAATGGGAGGATTATGTGAGACAGTCAAAATGTAAGTGACATTTCTTACTAATTGCTGGGAAAATCGGTGTACTTAGAAARTGCTTTGTAAGATATGGAAAAGTTTATCATAGGAGTCTTGGTGTCCAGAAATGAAGAAGGTTATGGTCACGACAAGCCAAACCAAACCCTAGCCAGAGACCTGCATGACAAGATACTGATTTTGTGGAGACTATCATAAAGAAAATAAAGAAGTGTGTTATGGCCATGTTAGTCTGAATTCAGAAGAGGATAACTAGAACGTGATATTTGAAAAGGAGACAGTAGAAACTAATGGAGATAAAGCTATGGTGATCAGGAAGATCTGCAAGTCCCCAGATATAAATGCTGAAAATATAAAGAACRAGATCTCTCAAAGAAAAGTCTCAAAAAACAAAATAGGAGAATCTTGTAAAGATTCCCAAAAGAGATGGGAGTGAATGACTTGTCAAAGTATATGTAGCACGGAGAGAGAGATAAGTGAGAACATTCATACACAAAAGCCTTCAACAGCCATAATGAACTCAAGCTTTTAAAATGCTGATAAAAAAATAGCCATATTTTCTGTTTCAACATTTCTATATTGCAGCTTTAAACAGTTTAAGAGACTAAGGAGCCAAGAAAAGGGAATAGAATGTTCCTTCAACTTCAGAATTTAATGAAATCCAGCACTGAAAGTCACATAGCACAGAAATTAAAATGTACAGAATAAATTCACTTTCTCTGGAGACCATCGTCAACAAGTTACATGCTCACAGAGTTCAGGGAATAGTTCAGATGAGCCAGAGTTGCTATGTTCTACAAACATTAGACATTTTGCAAAAGCTCCTGAAGAGCTGGAGTGCCTGCAACAGTCTTATATATTATTTGTTACCTGAAATATGTGATGGATGAATCTCAGTTTCTTCAGAAACTGAAGTAAGCAACGTATATGTAAATTCTTACTATATTTAGATTTCATGTTGCATGCATTGCTATTAGGTATTCTGTTTGTGCCTGAGCTACTTAGATGAAATCCCTGATGTATTTATATGGATTTACCCTTCAGTTGATGTAGAGCACTGTAAAATTTAACACTGTGTTCCTACTGTCATATGTGTCTTTCCTTTTGAGAAGGAGAATAAAGCTTTATTAAGTTTTACGGCATATTCACATAATGGAATCCATAAAAGGAACAATTTAGAAGCATTTGTGACTCTTCCAGGAATATTCTTAATTTAAAACTTACTTTGACACCTCTCTCTGAGTACTTCATAATAGCAAACTGACTATGACTCAGATAAAGTAGAAGCAATGTATCTGGAAGGGAAGAGCATTAAAGGTATGAGTAAAAGTGTTATCTGTATATTTTGCTGCAGATACACAATCTATTTTCATGCAAGCACTTTGAGATGGAGTTKCTGATACTCGAAGGCCAGGGTACTCAGACAATGCTAAATAAGAATAAAATAATGTTTCTTTTACTCCAGTGTTATTTATGTCTTTCAATTTAAAGGAATTGTTCCGAATGAGTGTTCATACTAAAATTCATTCAACGGTAAACTTCAGGTTTTCAGAAGACCTTGGGTTATACTTGCCTTGATACATTTAACTGATACTTTACAAATATCAAATATTCCCCTTCTCAAGGCCACTGCTTTTCTTTATGTTTTCAGTGAATAGGATTCAACTGACCTCACACTTAGGGACCAGCATGTGAGCTAGGTCTCCAAGGTCCTTTCATAGTTAACACAGATTTAGTCAAGGTGGTCAAAAAGTTATTCAGTCTACTCTGAAATAGGAAGCTGATGGTTGATTATTTATGTTACTCTTCAGCCAGCTTTGCTGAGCAGGCCGGCAACACAGCTTAGCAAAGAGGCATTTGAAAAATGTCATAGTATTTAGTTCAATTAGTTTATAGCCTACACTTGATCACTCCTTGACTGGAAGCTCTGCTGGTTATTGTTTGCCCAGTAAACCCACAGCAAACCAGCTACAGTGGATATTTTGAATTTACACAATTCAGCAGCCTTCCATGATTGTTCATTATGCCTTTGTACTTTCTGCTGTGCAGTAGGGCCAGTTTTAGACATTCCTATATTAAGTCTAAGTCCAGGCTAAAATGTTGCAAATCACTTGTCGTAGAAATACTCTTCAGATGTATCCAGACTATCTTTGATTAGCTTCTCCTTGTGAAAGAAGCTGTGAGGATCTGACAATGCTTTTGCACTAAATGACTGCATTCTTTTTGATACACAGGAACGTGATGGGGACAATATTTTTAAAGCCCCAGGTGGCCTTCTAGTTCTTTTTATGCTTGCTACAGTGAAACTTTGTTAGCACGAAAGCCCTTGATTTCAGTTCCTGGAGCAATATTCTCTTGAATTCATTCACAGAAAGGCTTTCAACAAGATTCTCCAGTCTTTTCATAATCTAGCCTAATGGTCAGAGCATCTATTGGGAATGTCAAAGATTAAAGTTCTTATTCTGCTTGAGGAAATTCAAATTTCCCTTATTTTCTGTCAGGTGAGTTAATATTAGGCTACAGGATTTGGGGATGTTCAATATTAGAAGTAATAAATACTATTCCAGTTGAAACTGTGGAGAAAGGAATTCAAGATTCATTCAACCAGAGAAAGGGAATAAAAGGATTAGTAATCTCTTGTTGTCTGATTTACTGGCTATTCACAGAGAAAGGGAGGTAAAGAAGTTTTATTGATTGATTCTGAGACTGTGCATATATCCAACACATGTAAGCTATCAAACAAAATGTGTAAAAATGTATGGGAGTAGAGTACTCATCAAGTACTCAGAATGCTTGCCTTTCTAAATAGCATCCCTAAGAGTAGATGACTGTGTATCTAATGTTTTGTTCATCTGTTGATCTAGTTAAGTTATAGCTTTTTAGGAAGGTAGTCCTTTTCTTTGMCAAAAAAAATGCAGAAGTGGTTATTTCTTCCTTCTGTCAGTATCAACATTTGTTAGACTCAGATGACCTCATTTTGAGAAAGATCTATTCTGTGCTTGAGCATTCAGAAGCCTTTAAAAATAAAACTAGCATGAAACACTTACTATTAGTCATTTTTAATACCAGTGACTTTTCTCTCACTTATTGATAAGGAAAGGATAGCTGCGAGTCCACCATGTCTGTGTAACTAGAAGTAATCAAACAAAAAATTTGAGTATTATGATAATTCCGTGACTTTATTTTCATGTGATGGGTTTGACTTATTGCAGCAATCAGCACAAAAGTGCTTTCTCTTTAGATTACTTTAATCATTACTAGACTCTCCTTTTGTGTCATGAAAGTCTGGTTTCAAAGGAGAAAGAGATTATGTTTCGGGAAACATTGTACTTTCTTCTGTGCTAAAGTGTCAGGGAGATATCATTAATTTGCTTACTTAAACATTAGGTTGATCTGAAGAACTTTACCATAAGCTCAGAAGAGGACAGAGCCTACTGGCCTTACTTCTCATTGCTTATATCCTGGAGAAATATCCCAGGGATTCGAATGTGTCAAGAATTTACTGGGGAAAAAAAAAAACAAAGAAAAAAAAAACTATTTTTCTGTGTGTGACATGTGGTCTTTGACCAAACAAAAATAATTGACATTTTGGGGAAATTCTGCTAAAAGACAAGACTGATTTGTGACAGAGCCTGGGTTTGGTGAGCTGGCAGCTTGCCCCGGTGGACGTGGGTGCTGAGGCGTCACAGTGTGAAGGCTCCAGTTCTACATAACATCTGGGGTTTCCCAGAAACAGCTTAGTTCAAAGTGTTTCTTCTGGCTCTGAAGACTCTGTCTTCAGGGCACTTGGTGAATCCTACAGAGAGTGTTCTTGTTGGAGAAAGCATGAGGAGTTTCAAATGGTCGGGGGGGAGGGAGAGATGAAGGAAGGGGCACCCACAGACATCTTATCTGGAGAGTCTTTTCATGTACTTGAAATTGAGGATTTATCTCATGCTTGAGGTTCTTTCAGGGTGTTTTTGGTTTAATTTCCTCCCCTACTTCTCTCCACCAAAATTCAGATTCCCATTTCATTCCTGTCAGAAATAAAAACTTTTTCAAAATGTCAAAAATTTTCACACATGGAAATTTTGACTGGCTTCTGCAGAGAAGCACAGCTGTATCTTTGCAGAATGAGTTGGCAGAGAGAGCAAAACAACTCAAAGGATTCTCCTTCAGACACTCATTCATTCTCGTTTGGTGAAGCCAAAAGGAAAATCAGTTTCTCTTTTTGCAAAGAATGTATGATGGTGATGAGATTTGAAATGAAGTTTTTGAAAGGTTTTGTGCATTTAAATATACACTAGAGTTAGAAAAAATTTAATTAGAAATAAAAATATCAAAAAAACTTGTAATAGGTAGAAGTGGAAAAATTAAAAACAAAAGAGAATAAGTAATAGCGAAAACAACCATAAATTTTGAATTAAATCATTTTTAACAGAGTCAAAGATGATCAGCATGCACTGTACTATAAACGTATACAGCAGAAATGCTAAAAGTAGCAATTAATATTACTAATTCTGAGAAGAATACTGACGCGTTTCTTTTATTTTGTAGTACCTTTAGTAAAACACAATTAGTACACCTATTTTAATGGTACTTTTCCATGTGCTGCTCGTCAAACCAAAACTAGCAAAAGTAAGTTGAAAATTCTTCAGTGATTACTTCTTTATATTTTTCTTATTTGAAATTTATCTTTATCTTTTCTTTTGTGTCTGTGGAGTTAGCTTGGAAATTATTAAAGTCTATCTTGTGACTGGTTTCTTTGTTTCTAAGAGAATCTCAGAGAGAAAATAATTTCAGCTAAATTATTTTCTTCAAGGTGCAAAGTTCATTCTGTTTCAACAGGTTCTGTGATCTTCCCTCTGTTTCCCTCTGTCATTTCTGTATCCTTTCAGATCTGCTAGCTGGAATCTTTGGAGACTAAGATTGATTATAACCACAATTTTTGGTAATAAATATCATATAGCTAGGAAAAACAATTCCATCTTCTTCTGTATTCAAAAAAATATTTTTAATTCCATGTACTTTTAAGGCTTTGTTTTATTTTCCTCCTGCTCAGTTCAGTATGTTTAGGAACCCATGTCATCTTTGCTTTCTAGTTTCTGACTCCTACACATTCAGCAACTGTGCATCTACTTCATTTCATTTTTTTTCCTGGACTGCTTTCTACATGACTTATCTCTCAAGTTTTTTTTCTTCTTCTTCTTCTTCTTTTTTCTTTTCTTTTTTTTTTACATTTTCTCTATCTTTCTACTTGTTTAATTGCTTCCTTGACCTTCAAAAGAAAGACAAACTGTTATCCTGTAATCTCAAGTCTTTCTAAATGTTCGAAATCCTTTATTTTATACAGCTACTAGAGATCTCTGCATGACTCYCAAACACATGATTTCTCAATTTTGTGTTCCAGTTCAGGATTATAGCTTTGGAAAACATGGCCTGGAGGAGTGTTGCCATGTTAGTACTTTGCATACCTAGTACTCTCTACAGATTTCCTTTTGTAACAGTTTTGTTCATACATCATTTCAAATATGACGGCACTTTTTTCTCTTTTGAATTCTATTCTAAACTCTTTGCTAGCTTCTGATTACACTTCAGCATTTGCACATTCTTTCCCTGTTAAATATTTATGAAGAATGATTGGTCATACAGGTAAAATTGGTTGGAAATATTCCACTGAACCTTTTTTAACCGAAAAAGTGGAGTCATCAAAAAACAATTCTTCTTGAGAGAAAGACTTCATTTAAGTGAGTAGCCTGATTAAAAAAAAAAAAAAAAAAAAAAAGGAAGAGACGATAGTACAGATTTTCTAAAACATTCTATTTGAACTTTTTAAAGTAAAAGTTTCATTAACTGCTTTGTAATATCTACCTTCTGAAAATGACATTAAGTTGTCCTAAGAAAAATTAAAGAGTAAAATTATCAAAATTGATACTTTTCAGCTGTCTTAATCAAATTTTCTAGTTTGGAATATGTTTATGGAAACTAAAGATATCATCTGTCCCATTTCAAAATGGAAAAAGATCATAGTCTAAAGAACTTCCGTGGAAGAGGAACCCTTTTCTGCTCCRAGAGTTGATATTGGCAGCTATGTCCAAAAGTCCAGTATCACAGCTGAATCCAGGGCATGACTTTGGCTCCTCATATTATAGCAGGGTTTACCAAATAGAGACAAATATGTTAGATCTCTAATGACAGCTGTTCCTGACTTGGTAGGATAAGTAGCAGGCTGTGGCGATGGCAGCTGTTAAGAAACTGGTGTAATCTGTGGGGCTGAGGGGTTGGGAGCTCTGGAGGCTGGAAGGAGTCCTTGAGCAGGGGAAGGAAGAGCACTGCTGTGGGAACTAGAAGGGCCCTCCTTGCCAAAATCCCTTTCCACAATTCAGCCTTTCATTAACAGATGCTGCAACAAYAATACTTAAAATTATACAATAAAACAACACAACAACAATTTAAAAATGCAGTACTGCAGCAACAGACAACCAGAAGCAAATAACAAAAGATAAATTACATAAAGTTGGAGAGGCTTAATTGAGTAGCCATCAAATTCAGAAGAGACGTTCTTATCACTTTTCAGGGTGTTTTGAATTAAATCTACTATACATATATACTAGGGTACCTTTATTTTGTTCTAACATCAATAAGTACTAAAAAAATTAATATGACAATTTTTAAGTGCATCTTCAATCATACTTTTAATAGAATAAAATGAACATTCAGGATTTTTACTCAGAAAGGTGTAAATACAATCTCTTCCTTTTTTATCAGCTTTACTAACATTAATCTTTACACTGACCAAATCCTGTCTCATAAAGACTAAGGCAAAATAAAAAGAATGGCAAAAGGGTAAAGCAGTAGATGTAGAAACTTTCTCAGGAGAATTCTTATGCTACCAGAGAAAGACAGAATCTTGTGGATTATGTAGAGATAAAAATTAAAATTTTTAGGGTCCTAATACAGGATTGAACAAATCCTGTATCCAGCACTACAAAGGGACAACAAGAGGTGGTCTTTTGCRTATGGAGACAGTGAAGAGTAAAGCATCTTCTGCTCAGAAGGCTCATTGGTAATACACACTGTCATAAATGCAACTTGCTGCTTCCACGTAGCCRGTTCACTTAAAAGTAAGCACCTTGAGCAGGGAGATGACTCAAAGGGAGAAAAAAGGGTGGATAGTGCCATGTGCAAGAGTGGAGAGATGCTACCTGTGTGGAAAAAGAGGAAGGGTCTTGAAACTACAAAAGTATTTTGCCATTGCTATTGAAGTACTGCGGGCCTTGGGAGAGGAGACACGAAGCTAGCTCATGGTATTTGCTCTTCATGTCTACCAAATGAACTACAATAAGAGTGCAGATAGCCGTTTATGCCTCTATTTATATGTTGCATTTCTACACAAGACTATTGAGAAAAAGATTGCTGCTGATTATTTTTGCAAGAAGAAAGATTTTTTTTACAGTATTTTGGACATCCCTATTAAAACCAGAGAATTAATTGGCAAATGATCCTTATTAATACAAAATCATACCACCTGTTACGCCCACCTTCCAAAGCAACTGTTCCAGCAAAAGCTGTGTATTCATCTACCCACTTTTTCAGACTGTATTAAAAGGGTTATAATCTGTATACACAGATTAATGGCTTTTAAGACAGAAATAAAAGAGAGCAGAAAAGACACCCAGCACTACAGATGTTTGGACAAGTGTTAAGCTTTGGTACAGAACTGCTTGGAAAGATAAGAAGAATTTGGATCATGTGTAAATTCCATAATCCGAAACTGAAAAGGCTTAAGGTTTTGCTAAAGACAATTTTGAGGATAGACTCTGATAAATTGAAAAGATTTATGATGTTGCAGGATTATAAATCAGAAGTCAGTAAAAAAAGAAACTTAGCAGAAGGAAAAGTCAGTGTTTTGAACCGCTGGAAGAAAGAGTGCACTATTCAGTCAGTAGATCACAGTTTTAGGTTTGTTGAACCTGAGTATGAAACTGTGTTGACAGCGGTTTGTCTCCTTAGAAAARAATAGGATAGTAAGCTGTACTACATAGAAACAAGAGGCACTGTTGTGAAGCTCACTCAAAGCAGACCTTCCCACCTCTCTGAAAAGAATTTAAACGGGGAGAAGAGAGTTCAGAGGGAAGAATAAAACATATTTTACTTGAAGAGATGAGTTGTGTGAGGCTATATGCAGGAGTGTTTGTACATCACCTCAAATTTGGTTCCAGAAAAGATGTGAGTACTGTAGACCACTAGAGCTCTAACTGTAGTATACAGAATCTTTAACCTGAAGGTCCCCAATGCAGTTTCTAAGTGCTGGGCAAAAAGTCAACCATGATACAAGTAGGCTTTTGAGGGATTGCTGTTAGCCTCCAAAGCACAGGGAGAATTTTCTCTGAATAGGAGAAATACTCAATTCAGCAACAACTCCAGGTCATAATCCCTAAGGTGTGCACATTCTTCAGATGAAGAGCGCAGGCACGCAATCCTGAAGTGATGACTGATGAAGGTGCTGCCTCTCAGCTGGGCAACCTTTATGTGTTAGCCCAAATGGCAACAGGTTAATTTTAACTCAAAGAGAAGGGAACACACAGTTCCAAATCTGTTAGACAAGATATGGTCATCACAAAATTTTCTGCTAAAAATACAGTGTGTATTTCTGTGCCTACAGATATATTTAAAGACAATATTTCCATCAGAAGATACCAATCATCGATATTACTGCTAAGCAATCATCCCGTGGTTGACTCTTGTCTCTTGAAGTGTAATGAAGTAAGGGATGRGAATCATGAAAAAATGCAACCATCCAGTGGAGTTTATATTATTCCTCCCTCTTTTGTACATATTTCAACAATCTAACTTTTATATCAAGAAAATTAATAAGCTAAAYTGCATATGTGAACTGACAGATGCTAAGAGGAAACAATTTCTTTTCAGCTTTTCAGACTACTTTGCGTCTTCCACCCTTCTCTCACTTACATTTTCCCTTTGGATTTCATGATGTTTTTCTTCTCAATATAATAKATACTATTTATAAATTATTTTAAGTAAAAACATTTGCATTACAAGTATACTTTTAGTGCACCTGAAAAAATTTTTTTCAATAAGATACTAGAATAAAAAAGGTCTGTTTTCCATTGAAAAGGGTGAATATATATGCATAACAGAGAAAGTATATAATTTTTCAGATTTTAGAGGAAGAATTAATCGATTAAATACACACAAGACACTGGTGGCAGGAGGAGTATTTGTTTATTTGTTTTCCTATTGGGGAAGGAGTGAGAGCCAAAACAAGTAAAAAGAAGAAAAGATTTAAGCAAAAAAACTAGAAAGCTGTGATCCGACAACAATCCTCAMAGAATTTTCTTTGCCAGAACTTCTGTTCAAAAAAGGATTAGCACCACTATAATCCCTGAAAACTCAGGGAAAACTCTAACCAGCATGTTACAGACCAGCATGTTACAGAACAGACATCAGAAGAAATTATGACAAAGGTTATAGCAAGCAATGAAATGACAATTCAAAAATTCTTTAAAAGTTTTTATCAACATTAAAATGTTCAACACTGAGGAAGAGAGAGAGGAAAAAAAAAAAGAAGCATCTACATCACAGGATAATGTGAAGGAAGAAAACCAARGAATTTAGCATTTGAAATAACTTATGATAAAGGGACAAAAAAAGGACTCTGGAAAACCCATTCATAGAAAAAAATCATTAACTTTGTTTCTGTAGTCTGGCTGTTTTATTCTAACAAATAGGTTGTCAGGAACTAGCAAAATGATGAGAAGGTAAGATAGTAAGGAAAGCTGCAGACATAGGAAAAAAAATAGCTACATTTTATAGCATTTGAAAGAATATTATTGAAAAAGCCCTTGTCACTGTAACCACAGATGAAGAAATATACAAAGTTAACTCATGAAGATTTTCACGCAGAATTATGATTGAATTGGGAAATTTTTTTCACAGGATAATATTCTGTGTAAGAAATATAATAAATATATCCCAAAGCAGCTGCCCCATGCTTCAGAGCTGAACACACTGCATTAAATTCTACTATTCTGGAAGTCCTGGTGAGATATTTCAGGAAGGAAGTCTTTTTTTCCCGACTGTAATGGGTTTCTGAAATAGTCTTTCATGAATCTTGCATATTACTTTCATGTGCATATAATTGTGTAACTATATTGCAATTAACCTGCAAGACGGAAAGCCAGAAAACTGAGCATGCAAAAAAATCCRTTAGTTATGTTCTCCTAAGTACAAAGTATAGCTGCAAAGGCATTTTCAATACTCTTTATACATTCCCCTGGGAACTGAGCATCCTAATCCCTTATRCTTCCTCTGGGAACAGGGATACTCTGACTAAGGCTTGCCCCTAGGATTTTCCCCCMAAATTTAGAATTTGAATTACCAGTGACCTAAAAGGCTGTGCAGGTTAGTATGGAAGCATTGCTTTCCCTTTCCTTGACCTTGTTCTGGAGTGGTGGGCTTGTGATAGTGGCTTATTCACCTTATTTCAAATCATGCCATAACTTGCCAGTTGATGCAAACTGGAAATGTCCATACCCATCAGGCATATCTGTGCAGAACCGTTTCTTGCACAAGTAGCAAATGAAACTCCATCACTGCCTGATGTTYAGCTTGACCATAGAAAATGAATCACCCATTGTGACTGAAATGYCTTCTGAAGCCTGGGAGACAAATTAAGACCTGATATATAACTCTATATCAAAAATATTTTTTACACTAGCCTACAAATTCTCAGCTGTGCTTTACACAAATATACAAGGTGAATAAAGAATGTAGTTCAGACAATTTTTGAAAAGCTTGGTAGAATTTGATTTGAGATAACTGATCATACAGCTAATAATATAATAACTACAATATAATATAATATTCTAATACAAAATTTGAAAAAATATATATGTAGCTGTGTCTTCTGACACCGAAGAGAACTATGAATCATTTTTGACTAATAGATTCCTTCCTGTTTTATTGCTGCTTTCATTCACAAAGAAGATAATCAATAACAGATGGAGCAYATTTCAGTTTTGGCTCTTTTTTTAAAGCTCTTTTTATAAAGGAAAAAAAGGGAAAAAAATAAAGAATCTATTCAGGAAGAAGTGCTTCAGATATAAAATACTAAAGATATTCTCCTTTAATATTTATAAAGTACTCCAGAAATGAAGAAAGATATCTTTTYCTCATGCAAAGAAAGCATTAAAAATGAGAAAATATAACAAAAGAAATTGTTAAAGAAATGCAAATATATGCATAACATATAGAAGTAAGAAAAGATACATTTATATGTAGTGGAATGAAATTTATTAGGCTGTAGATGCCAAGTGTTATTATTTTAAAAAAATGAACTGCATAAAAGATATTCAAGAAGGAGAAAAACTTCTGAATTACTTAAGGAGCCAATAACAGGAAAGATCCAAAAAAGTGCTAAGGTGACGATGTAATTGGATGTGGGATTCTGTCGGATGTTCTTCTCTTGCTTTGACTTCTACCTATTTAAGGTAAAGTAATGTAAGTTCAAACTCCATTGCCTTCCTTGTATTAGAGACAAACAGTGACCATATGCTTCTTCTAGGATACAGCAGCAGGACTTTTAGGGAACTGCAAAGTGTAGAGAAGAAAAATAAGAGCTGTGCTGTTCTTTCATTTTACATTTGTCCTTCCTATATGCTCAATTAAAGTGAAGATGTAGCCTAAAATGTAATAMCATATTTTCATCTCAGGTGCATTTTATGTATCACTTCATAATATAAAAGACTTCAGAGTATGGTAATGGCTGTCCTTTAAGAATTCATTTCACATTTGATAGAAGTTATTTTATAGAATGTATTTAATCTGCATATAAGATATGATAAGAGAGARAAAGATATCCTACGGAAAATTTCACCAAAATACTGTCACAGATACATACATACATACATAYATATATATGCACACACATATATAAATTTTTAGATTAAAGGTTTGGTACAGKTTGAAGCCAGCCTAAACATCAAAAGTCTGCACTTTCAATAATATTTCTTGGTGAATTTGTGTGGAAATAGACAGCTACATTTATTGAAGAGCCTTACTGAAACTTCATCAATCTRTTATATATCTTTTATGTATTCCTTGTATTTATTCCTCTTTATTCCTTWTGCCTATTGACTGTTTTGAGGCTGAAGTACTAATGCATACTATCTCTTCCCAAATGCTTTATTCAGTGATGACAAAATCAAACGGTTTTGACATTACAGCCTCCTCTATTATGATCAGTCATGTTGCTTCCAAATAACTTCCTTGGAGACTGTGGAGGAAGAGGAGGTTACAGAGGAAACTGCTATCTATGCAAAAATTTTAGTGACATTAAAAAGAAAAACATTGACAGTAATGCTAAAATGAAAGAGAAATATGAACTTATTCACCCAAGTGGGTAAGTCACTGGAATTTTGTCTGCAAGAATAAAGTAAATATTTTCAGAACTGGAATTGTTCTCTGCTGCTGAGGTCAACTGGCATGAAGCAGCCTGGGTCTGTGCTGTTAAATCCTCTCAGCTTCCAGGAAAGGGTACTTGCATGCAATCTGCATATTCAGAATTCTCTCTCGTCTCAACTAGCTCCTACAGTGCTTTCAGAAGATGCCTAGGAAAATGCCCTTTGATTCATTTCCAAAACCATGACAGGAACTGTTTTAACGATATAAGAATAAACATGGTTGAGTTCCAGTTCCCACGAACATTCCCTGACATTATTCAGTTTACTASTATAGAGTATCCTATAAGTAGGGCTGAAGGACCAACTGGATCTCTGCTATTCCATGAACAGTTGTGGGAGACTATATTTTAATAACATAAATAATTATTTCCCTTGTGTAAAGGTGAATGGTTTGCAAGTTGCTCTCCAAAATCAGTTACCTCTGTACAGGAGTAGAAGCCAGGGTCATGTCTCRTGCTATTTAGTGCAATACAGTGAAATCTTTAGTGTAGGTAATGGAGAAATACTTTCCCCTTAGAGTAGAGAAGGATAAAGGAAATCACTAGGACCTTTAGTGTTTATATGTTCTGCTGAAGTTAATAGAAGGAACTTAAATTTTGGAGGATACAATTTGTCTGGCTAAATGCTAGACACTTACATCTACACTATACTCTCCYTTTTCAGTGAACAGAGAGAAATAGGTGTTTCAAGGTTGTGATTCAAATYATCCTAATGTAAGTTTCTAAAATAGGTTGAGTGAATCATATTCTAAAATTATCTACATATATCCTGTTGACTATAATGGGAACTTAGGTGATTGGTTCAGTAGACATTCAAGTTAGATGACTCAACCTTCCATCCATTCCAGCACTTTGCCTGAGCATTCATGTAACAACTGCCTGCATCTATGCATGCTTTTTCAAAATACCAGAGTAGGGCAGTGATTCTGCAGGGGTTTTTGTTTCTTTTTTCCACCTTGCAGTGCTAATGTAAATTCAGGATTGCAATAGGAAGCTGTGGAAATAGGACTTCTCATATAACCTGCTTAAATTAAGCAAGAAAATTAGAAGTAATCTGGTAGATTTTAATAAAGTTTAAAATGACTAGTTAAGTGTTGCATCATTGTATTTTTCCTCAACATTTTTAACTGGTATAGTACTGATATTTATCACACTCATMTTAATCTCCTGTCAAATGGCTTGTTGATTCCTAGACATGTATTGAAACACATAAGGAAAATCAAATGATGGCATTAAACAATACACCAATAAAGAAGGCATAAACAGTCCAGTAGGCTGCTGCAGAGCACTGATGATATCTTTTTGACACAGACAGTGGAAGAGCCAACAAGGAGAGTTGTCCTGCTGGACCTTGTACTAACAAACAAAGAAGAACTGGTTGGAGATTTGAAGGTTGGGGGTAGTCTTGGCTGCAGTGACCACGAGATGGTGTTCAGGATCCTGCAAGGAGGAAGCAAGGCAATAAGTAGGATCCCTGGACTTCAGGAGAGCAGACTTTGGCCTCTTCAGAGAACTACCTGGAGGAATGCCATGGGTCAGRGCCAAGAGAGATGGTTCTTACTCAAGGATCACTGCCTCTAAGCTCAAGAATGATGCATCTCTATGAGTAAGAAGTCCAGAAAAGGGGGCAAGAGACCTGCATGGATGAGCAAGGAGCCCCTGGACAAACTCCAACAGAAGAAGGAGGTACACAGAATGTGGAAGAGGGGACAGGTCACTTCGGAGGAATATAAGAATGTAGTCACAGTATGCAGGGATGCGGCAAGGAAGGCTAAGGCCCAGGTGGAACTGAGTCTGGCAAGGGATGTTAAGGACAACAGGAAGAGCTTCTTCAGATACATCAGTAGCAAGAGGAGGACTAGGGAAAATGTGGGCCCACTGCTGAATGAGGTGGAGGACCTGGTGACAAAGGACACAGGAAAAGCAAAGTTATTGAATGCCTTCTTTGCTTCAGTCTTTACTGTTAAGGGCAACCCTCAGGAATCCCAATCCTGGAGACTGGGGAGAAAGTCCAGAGAAAGGAAAACTTTCCTTTGGTTGAGGAGGATCAAATTAGAGATAATTTAGGCAAACTTGACATCCACAAATCCATGGGCCTGGATGGGATGCACCCACAGGTACTGAGGGAGCAGGCAGATGTTATTGCTCTCCATCATCTTTGAAAGGTCATGGGGAACTGGAGAGGTGCCTGAGGGTTAGAAGAAATCTAATGTCACTCTTCTTCTTGTCAGTCTTCAAGAAGAGGCAAGTTTGCTGATGATACCTAATTCTGGGCTGAGACCCCAGAAGACTGTGCTGCCATTCAGAGAGACCTGAACAGGCTGGAGAGCTGGGCAGAGGGGAACCTCATGAAGTGCAACAAGGGCAAGTGCAGGGTCCTGCACTTAGGGAGGAATAACCCCATGCATCACATAGGCTGGAGGCTGACCTTCTGGAGAGCAGCTCTGCAGAGAAGGACCTGGAAGTGCTGGTGGATGACAAGTTGACCATGAGCCACCAATGTGCCCTTGTGACCAGGAAGGCCAATGGTATCCTGGGGTGCATTAGGAAGACTGTTGCCAGCAGTTCGAGGGAGGTGATCCTGCCCCTCTACTCAGCCCTGGGGAGGCCTCATCTTGAGTACTGTGTCCAGTTCTAGGCTCCCCAGTGCAAGGGAAATATGGAGCTACTGGAGAGAGTCCAGCGTAGGGCTAAAAAGATGATTAGGGGACTGGAACATCTCTCTTAAGGGGAAAGACTACAAGAGCTGGGCCTGTTTAGCCTGGGGAAGAGAAGACTGAGATGGGATCGTATCAATGTATATAAATATCTTAAAGGAGAGTGTCAAGAGGATGGGGCTGGACTCTTTTCAGTGGTGCCAAGTGACAGGACAAGAAGTAATGGTCCCAAACTGGAACACAGGAAGTTCCACTTGAATATAAGGAAAAATTTCTGTACTGTGAGGGTGACAGAGCACTGGAACAGGTTGTCCAGAGAGGTTGTGGAGCCTCCTTCTCTGGAGATATTCAAAAACACCTGGATGAGATCCTGTGTGATGTGATGCAGGTGAGCACTTGAGGTAAATGAGATACTTGAGCAGAAAGGTTGGACTAGATGGTCTCCAGGGGTCCCTTCCAATTCTCTGTAATTCTGCAAAGATCCAAAAATATTGGAGAAACATGGTATAAGTTTAATAAGTAGAGAGAAATCAGGACAAAAAAATGAAGCTTTATTCATGTTACCTTATAACCACCAAGTAATAGAATATATCAATTTTCCACCATTGGCATTATCATTTTTGTATTCAGTTCCTCCAAATTACCTTCAATCTGTATTCTGTATTTGTTCATTTTTTAGAAAGAGATAACAGATGCTATTTATAGATTTAGATTCCCATATCATTTCTTATTTGATGTGAGTTAAGCTGGAAACTGTCAAAGAACAAAAAGTCAGAGTAGCAGAGTTTCCTGCAAACTGTATAAAGAATCTTTGTTGGTATAAAGCCAAGAATTGACCTTGGATACTAAAAAATACCYGTTTTTCTTAGTTTTACTGTTTGTCTCTTGTCATTCATTCATCTGTGCTTCCTTAAGTAGTTCTAGAAAGCTTTAGCATCAGCAGCAGAACTTAGGACTTACCTTTGAGAATATAACATAAAATCACATGAACACATTATGACATATATGAAGTGGGACACATTCATTAAATATGCAGCTAGAAGCTTCAGAAAAGTGTCAGAAATKATGAAGTTGCTGTGAAAACACTTGTGTCAGGCTCAGGTAATTTGGGTAAGTATATCCAGAAGGCTGCACAACAGAGTTTTTATGATATTACCTACACCATTATACACCATTATAGTAAGTTAACATACACACAGGCAGAAGACACCATTTTACAGATCATGCCTGTGTGATGCCTGTCAAGTAGAATGATCCCCTTGTTACTATGAAGGAATCCTAAGTCACATACTCACTTAAAAAAAAAATAAAAATATGAGCATAATGATTAACAGAGTCAGAGCCTTCCTTATATATGCAATAATATGTATAGAGTTGCTCACCTATTGCTGCAGGACCCTTCATCCCTCTTGGTGGTTTTGAGAGAAGGGATGCCCTCTGGAAACTTTATTCCATTTCCAGTATTTTTTTTTGAGACCAGTGTTCCCCAGAAATGCAGATTTTCATAACCAGGAGTAACGTCAAAACAACACAATCATGATACACTTTGAAAGGTAGTGGTAAATTTGTATGTATTCCTGAAATCCTTGGAAGTTTCTGTTTCAGTGTTGAAACCATAGGAAGTGTGCAGTATAGCTGTACTAACAGGGAAAAGTCAAACAAAGACCATCTTTCTCTGGATATCAACACTTCCTACATTGCACAGGTCTTAACACTACTCCCTCTCTGCATAACTGCCCCACTTCCTCCTTCTTGCATGCCCTGTGCCTCTTTCAGTAGGTATACTGAAAAAAGCCTCATGATCATACGCCTTGTTATTTTGTTGGAGGCATAGTATTTTAGCTCCATGCTGACACAGACATTTCTGGGGTGTGTTGGGTAAAATTTTAAATTGTAGTACTGTACAGGGCACATGAGGAAGTGCTGTGGTTGCACAAATAAGTATTTATTGAGGATGAGTTGATGACAGCCTTGGCTGAAGTGACCATGAGATGGCAGAATGTAAGATCCTGAGGTAAATGAGGAAGGCAAGTAGCAGACTAGAGACCCCAAATTTCAAGTGACCAGAATTGTTCAAGGAACTGGTGGGCAGCATGTTATGCAAAGCCACTCTGAAAGGCAAAGGACCCCATCATAGTTTGCAGTTTTTATCAAGTTGAGGGGAGCAGATGATGATTCAAAAGTTGGAGGAATGAGCCAAACAGTCTCAGGTCCCTGAGTGCACTACCTGGCCTTAATGGCCTTGACCAGACTCAGTAGGGACCCCTCCCCTCATCTGCCCTTTTCGCATAGACCCAGGAGCCTCCTTTCAGGTCAGTCTGTGGTGCCCAACCTATCCTGAGACAATTTTCAGGAAGCAACTAGGGCTGCTCCTTATGGAAATGTCAGGAGCCAAAGGTGATCCTAACACATATCAGTCAGGGACAGTGACTGCAGTGGCAGGGCACAGTGTCTGAGCAGAATGAGCAGAGCAGAGGTCGTAACAGCAAGAGGGTCCACTGACAGTCTAGTAATCATCACACAGATTGAGGCAGTGAGTCACTCCAGTGTCATCCTGTGAAAGCTAAATGACATTTCAGGAACAGCTAGAAACAAGACTGGAGGCCAGTCTACCTAAGTGTAACCTCATGTATCAGTGCAGGACCATTGGACTGGTCAGCTGGGGAGCTCTGCGGAAAGAGCTTGCTGCCTGAATTGGCAGTGAATCTTGCAGAGATGAAGGTTAATTGAATATTGGACTGTAGTAGCAGGATAATAGCCAGTAGTTTGGAGGAAAGATTTTTTCTTTCTTACTTACCTCTTGTGAGTTCTTTTTTTGAATATCATACCAGTTATGACCTCACCAAGAGACAAGAGAGATATTGATCAGCTGGAGAGAGTTGGGTAGAGGGGGCGGAAATAAGCCTTGAGGGGGGGAAATGAGGAATCTCCATCCTTGAAGATATTTAAAACTTGACTGGACAAGGCCCTGAGCAACCTGATCTAGCTTTGAATTTAGCCCTACTTTGAAAAGAGGAGGCTTGGACTAGATGACATTCAGAGGTCCCTTCTAACCTGAATTATTATTTGATTCTGGAGCATGGCAAAGAGTCTTTTTGGAGGGGAACAGGCTGATGCAAGCCACATGGAACTGTCTCATATCCAAGCCAAGTTAGCTGAATTTATGGGCATGCACAAGAAAGCTAATCTGGACATGTCATCGACATGATGCGGATAACATAACACTTGTAGGTCAGTCCATTTACTCATAGCCAAGATCTGCATGTGTGCCAGTTCAGTTCCCCCAGCCCTGCCCAGGTACATGCAGCCTGGCTTACATACAAAAGCCACCATCCAGGAAGACTCATCATTGTGCTATGCTCTTCGTGGTTCCTAGGGACACATGTCCCCTTTTAAGGGATCTGGCCAAATCAGGAGCAGATCTGGCAGACCTGCATACTGAGAGTATCTCTCTTGCTACTGTATACTCATTAATGAAAGTCAGGTGCTGGGCCAGCTGGAAAATTTTATTGGCTCCCTTAGAGAAGTTCTGACAGAACACTGTTATTAAGGCAGGTGTCCACTGCCTACCTCATCTGCTCTTTGTCTGTGTGGGAGATATCTGAAAAATACTCAAATAACAGTACTGACAGCCTTGCCTGGGCATTCTGAGGAGAGCAAAATGTTGCTGGCGCTTCTAAAAACAAGTTAGAAGTGAATATATCCCAAAACACATTATTCCCTCCAACTACTAGTACAGGAGGATCTGTGCAGACTGCTCTATGTACCATAGTCATATGGGACAGACTACTCTATGTACCATAGTCATATGGGAAAAAAAGAATTTTATAGGTTTTCCTTAGGCAGCTTCCGACACCCACTCAAGCAAAAGTCCTGAGATGTCAGAAACTCAGGCACTGGAAATACCTTCTGAATGTGATTGGAGGTCAAGTACAGATTTCAAGGCCAAGGGAATGATTTGGGTGTACTCATCTGGGGGGCCAAGAAGAAGCTACACAATTGTTATTTATCTACTTTCTATTTTATTTTTGCTGCCTTGCCCTATAGAAAGAGATTTAAAAGTATTCCACAAGAATCTTTCTTTAAGATAAGTGTTATAAAGGCCTCTGTCCTGAACAATAAGGATTAATCTCCAAAGGTTCATGAGTAGTATTTGCTACCTATTTTAGACTGTGCAAAGGGGAAGACCAGACACCCAGCAGGAGGAAACTCTGAAGATTAATTATGAGACTTAGCCTGGAAAAATTTTTACTCAGCTAGCAAAAGTGGTAGAGCTAGGAAGAAAGCAACTGTGGATAGAAAAAATCTGTGGATTTACAATGAGCCCTAAAAGTGATTTACAGTGACCTCTAAATCCAGCAACAAAGGCAGGAGGAGGCCTTGCTTGGCCATCTGTGCCTTGAACCATACCAAACTCTGATTGTTTTAAGGAGAAAAACCTTACATTCCTTCCTCTCTTCTCCCTCCAATTCATCCCTTCAGTATTTTTTTCCACCATAAAAAGATAGAGGAGGCTGAAATTAAATTATCCCATACAGCAACTCTGAACTGTGCACTGGAAAAAATTCCTTCTGACTTTACTGCAGTGAGCAACCTCTGCCAGAGGCATGCTATTTAATTACCATATAGTTTCCTGACTAGTGTTGTGGGGAGTGACATGGTAGTGTGAGATCAACGGCAATACRAAACAATAAAATGAATTAAACGGCACAGGGTAAAAGGAGAGAAAAATGAAATGGGAGCTGTGTTTGTTAAATGTTTACTATTCAAGCACTGCCTGAGGCTTAGATTCTTGACTGTTAGAGAATTTTACAGTTTTATAGATACCATCATAGAATTTTTAAACGAGTGTGGTATGCATTGTAATTCATGCTGAAAAGTTCATATTCCCTGTTTCTCAAGCACAGTATCTGATTTGGTGGGTTTTTTTCTGTATTTCTTGGAAAATCATTATTTAACCTTTCTCAACTGAGAAGCAAGTCTAAACACAATCCTAACTAGACTGATTCATCCAAATAAACAAGTGTCACCAGGCATTCTTTGTATCACTTCTCATTTTTTAAAGATCGTACTCTTTTCTCTTTCTTCTACACATTTCACTTAGCAAAATCCTCTGCAAAGCCTCTGGTTTCCAATAAAGAAATAATTGTAGTAGAAGATGGAGGAAAACTTCTGTCCCTAGCCATGTTTTTGTAATTGCCTCCTCAAGCTCTGTCTTCCATTAGTTATGAATTTATTTAGGAAACAGCCTGCTCATCAATAGTTTAGTAACAAAAACACTGAGGTATCTTTATATAGAAGAGAACATGTGGCAAAAATTCCATTAGGCCTTGAAAATCATTTTTTTCTTTGGACTTTCTTTAGACTTATTCAAGTCTTCATGTCCCATTGGAAAGATAAAGCAAACATAAGTCATTAGCAGAGCACACCTGAAGAGTAAAACTTTTCCTCCTTCCATCTTCCTCTGTCTCATTTCACATACATGTCATCAGAAAGAATATCACAAATTAACTGAGCTACACATTTACACGAACAAGGAAACATAACTAAGCAGGCATAAGATATTTTACAGCTTTTGACTTAGAAGGGGATTGTTTACACATGCTAATCTAGAATTAATGYTCTGTGGTGGGTCAGACACCTGATTTTTCTCCAGAGCAATAGAAGAGCCTGCGCACCATTTCTACAACACTCAGTATTTAACTTCCTGACTAATACAAGCAATTTTCTTGACAGTGTCTGTATATCCTAYCTGTCTAGCTGATTGAAATACCCCAAAAGATTTTAAAATCACATTGAACTGAAGATACTGTTTCTTATTGCATAGGTAATTTTCCAAGCCAGCTCAAGGTCATAAATAGAAGCCAGAATCTCARCCACATTACATTGCCCCTGCAAGAAATAATAGTGATGAGAGTATACCCCATCCACAAAGGGTAAGTTTAAATTTCCATTAGAAATTGTCTGGATTAGAGAAACTTTGACAGGAGAACTTTTTTTCCCTTCTAATTCAATATATTTAGTACAAAGAAGTATTACAGGCAAAAGGTGTGGCCAGAAAATAGTAAGTTCACATTTTGCTATAAAATATTCATAAATGATACAAAAAGAGTATAAAGCTTTCTTCTGSGGGTTCCCTTAAGGCTTAATCTGTGTAACTCCAAACACCCACTACAGCTTCGTTTGAAAAACAGGAAAAATTGAAGTAAATCCTTGCCTGCAATGAAATAAACAGAAAAATTGCAGGGTCATGATCAGAACCAAAATAAATAGATAAACCAAATCAACCACGGCACATCCTGAAATTAATCTGTTTTACAGTGTATGAGCTATGAATAGAAAGCTTAGTCGCTTCATGGACTCGCCACAGCAGCAGATGGGAAGATCTGTCAGCACAAGTAATGTCAGGCTCTCGAGGCAGTAGTGTGAGGGACAGGATGAGTTTTACTTCGCRGTCTGAAGTCCTTCCACCCGACAGCGAGTATGCTGTTTTTCTGAACAGAATATTGGCTGCCAGATTAAAGGCGCCCCCCAGTCTGTGCAAGAGAGCTGGGGAGTGGAACGACCACTAGTCATGCATGCATCCTCTGATGCAGCAGTACTGCTCCAGAGGCTGATAATAAAGAAAGATTGAACCTTCATCGACCCTCTCCATTTCATTCCCTCTCTTCCAGCAAAGCTGCATTTGCTACTTTTATGAAGGTGGATCGATAATTTTTATTTGAGATTCATTAGTCGTGCTTTTTCAGGAATTTTTAGTCTCCTATAGAGTGCATTGCTGTTGGGAACATTAGTCTTAGAAAGAATGATAACTTGCCACAGTAACAGTGCTTCTTTGGGATAATTACTTGTGTGGGTCCTCTCTTCATATCCAACTTCCTTATCATTTTAAAACCTTATGAGTCACTCTTTTGTTGATGAAGGTTATATATGTAGGTTCAAAGACAATTATCATCTAAAAGCTGAGTCTAAGTAAAATATCAGCCATATTTCTCTCTCTCTCTCTCTCTCTCTCATTTACAAAATAAAATTAAAGAGTTAATGTATTCAATGGTCTGTAGTTGCTTTCTAACCATTATACAGTTTCTTGAATAAAGCAGTTTGGAGAAGTTAAAATGCTTCCCTTCTATACTGATGAAACACCCATCAAAAACATTATTTAGAAAAGTTTTTAGACATATAATAACAAGAACATTTCTTCATTTTATTTGCATTTTGTAGGAGAGGCTGTTGTCTGCTTTCATCTTGGTTTTAAGATAAGAAAGATGTTTTCAGAAGCTTTTAGATGACTTGTAAATAGCATAGAGTGTATAACTGCAGTGCAACAAAATGAAGTGACTTGCAAAATAATACTACAGCAGTATTGTCAATCAGATATTAAGTAACAATATTTGCATTGCTAAAAATAAGGCTTTAATTATTAAATGCAAAAGTGCTATGGAAAGCAAAATGTTAATTTTATATTTAATAATTAAATGTTTCCAAATTTTTCATAACAAGACAATTTTGATGGCAAGCTAAGGCTAGAAGCCATTATACACTCCAGACAGCACTCCTTATTTTAATGTTAATACCCAAAATGTTTTGGAATACTTATGCATAGTAGCCATTCATTTAATGAGACCTTTCATATCAGTGAACAAACTAGGATGCATTAGGGATTTGTTTTCCTTTTATTTACTTCATTAGCAGCACTATGAATGTTACATGTAAAGCCAGATGGAAAAGCAGAACACTTTTATACATACCTTCTGCCTAATGAAGCCACAGGACAATATTAAGTTAGCTATGGAAGCTGGTGCTTTTTATTGTAATATTTGATTGCCTTAGACCCTCTCAGTATTAAGCTACAGTAAGTGAATACACGACTGTCTTCCRTTTAACAATATTTCAATACCCTGCAAACGTGTTATGAAAGATTTAACTTATATAAATTCCTTTTGATAACAAAACCACCTGTCATATGAAATTCCATAACACTAATTCCTTGAAGTCTTGTCTTGAAAAAAACCTTTAAATGTAACTGTGACTTAGAGTAATGAAAGAGAAAAAATTAAAAAAATCTTCCCTACTTCAATAATAAGAGGATGTGGCAAGACATCTTCTTTTATGTAAAATTTCTATTCATTTCAGTGGGGACCTCTGCCTAATAACTGATTGATGGTAGGAAATTCAGATGTCATTATCTCTACATTCTTTTCTGCAAAAATGAACTACATTTCTAGGTCTCACATCTGTAAGATGAGGAARAGAACAACAGTTTATTATAACATCTATCAGACAAGAAAAAACCTCCTGCTTGTTAACAAGCTATAGCACAAACAGAAAAACTTGTGTACAGTTCTTCAGAAGAAATGAAAAAGATAGAGATTGCATSTATGAGAAGGAGTAGGGAAAGTCTGTGTATGAAACTATTAAAACTAATATAGCTAAGATCACAACCACATGCTTGTTCACTAGGAACTACTTACCCTTGAGTAGAGGGAAAGAGGAGAGATGAATGAGAAGACATGCTGTAGATTCACTTGCATCCACTGAGAAGACAGTAAGCAGGACTGTTCAGGAATTACTTTAAGGAATCATCCACCACTCTGCTTGGATCTATGCACTCCTGAAAATTTCTGACCTGAATTCTCACACTCATCACACATGATGGCACTAGCCAGTGCTGGCTGCTCCAACTTCTGCATCACAGAAAAAGTCTCAAGCTTTGGAGAGAAATGCAACTGCACAGCACCCAAAGTGATGGGTTAGGAGTGTTCTCTCCTCACTGCATTTAATGATTCAACTCAACTCTGTGCTTGATGCTAACACGTTTATGAAGGAGAAAGACAGTGGTGAGGTGGGATCTTGTAAGTACCAATATCTGTTCCAGTTGGTCAGTGTTGCCTCAGACTGCAGACCAATGAACTTCGATATCACAGGCTTTTTGTTCAAATTAGAAATGTTACTGAAAATATAAGGCAGTAACTATTCCATTTTTCCACCTTATCTATCCTTCTGTCTCCAGCTGAACATATCCAGATTGCTTCAACAATGCTGCCAAGAAAGTAATATGTCCCCACAGGGCTTGCTTAGAATTAACAGGACTGCAGCAGGAGTCTCTCTCCTAGAATAGATTTGCAAGTCATAAGTCCATGTCTTGGCATAGCCAGAAATGTCTTCTTAGCCAAAAAGTTAGGCCATCACTGGGATGTATCCCCAACAAGCTCCTGGGGGTACATTTGAGTCTCTCTTCTACTTCATGGAGGGGTGAAACAGGTTGAGATATTTATGAACAGAATGAGAATGTCCTTAATATTTTTCTGGCTTCCTACATGTAGTACATGAAGTGAGAAAGACTGCATAGCCTCATTAAGCAATATCCAGAGAAACTGTAGGAAATAGCAACAAGACATACAATGCACAAATGAGTTTATTTTGTGGATAGTAATAGAGCTAGTGGTACCTTTGAGCCATGGTAGYGGGTCACTTGGCCGATCCCAATCCTCCTCACAGCTTACGCCTGAGTGCCACCGTGGTCATCCTTGGGTATGGAGCAACACATTTCACAGATGATGCTGGATGGGACTATCTCCACTACTATTGTCTTGGAGCCCATGATCTGATCTCACTGTGGTTAAGGTAAGATCTAACAAAACCGCAATCAATATTGCTGCCAAAGCAAGTCAAGAAATATTCTTCATCGCTACCACAAATCAGGTGGTGTAAAGGGGAGGGCAGTGGAGTGCCTGGTCATAGATTTCTGTCCTGTCCTTTCTCTTTGGTCTTTCTGAGAAGTGTACAAGCTATCACTTTGTGGACGTCAGCACATCTTCACTCTCTTTCCTCTCAATCTGTGCCTAAGACAGACCACCCACTCAAAGGGTTAATGTGCAAGAAACAGTCTGAGGTACGCACTCAGACTTGCTAGTTTTTTCTGCCTTTTGTTTACCCTTGTATTTTTTGTGAACTAAAAAGCTTTTTCTGTTGTCTTCCTTTGACTGTTCCAAACTGTCTATTCTCCTTTTTTTATTATTAACATTTTTAAGGAGTCCCTCCAGGGGGAAAAGGAGGTGTTCTTGCCTCACCTGCTCAGGTAGAAAGTCTTTTCTTGGTTGTTTTTCTTTTACACTGACTGAAGTCGGAAGTTGAGGTGCTGAGCTGTCTTCTGACTGAGATGCCTCTGTTTCTTTCCAGCCCCCTGGACCATCACAGGTGAGTGCTTCTGTTCTAGTTAAATTCCCAGGTGCCAAACATCCGATTTGGCCAGCCAGCACAAACTCACACACACACACACAAACACTCTTCAATAGCAAGCAGTTTATTAATAGATACTTACAAACAGACCGACCCGATGGTAATCTCGAGAAGGACCACTCCAATGCTTGTCCCGATCGTCTGCATGGGGCGAAAGAGAGTCGGCAGGCAACATGGTCCTCTGCTGTGTAGCAGCCTCCCTCTCCTTTGTAAAAACTCTGGTATTTATGATTATTTGCGGCAGGTGGGAGTCCCTGCAAATGGGGCCAGCAAGTGCAGGAACTCTAGCCCAACTTTGCCCCCGTTGCATAACCGGGCTGTGATCCTGTGCACGTGTGCAGACTTATTTCAGGGGCCACATTTGACTTTGGGGGTCGCTATTTCATTACTCTTCAACTTCTGACCTTCATGTTGACTGCTTCTCATGGTGATTCTGTGGCTTCCAGAACGTAACCAACTGCTGTTCTTTCTCACAGATTTCCAAGACCTTGTTAGTTATTTATTTGTATTCTACTTAACACAACAGTATTGTTCTAGGCATCAAAAAGTTACAACACGAACCGTTCCCATCAAGTATCATGTAGTACGGATACAGCTTCTTACTAGCTTTTATCTGTGGATCTTATTCCAGCTCTCACTGTGTTTTTTCGTTCCTCCAAAACTGTCACTTTCTCTATGATTTTTTTCATTTTATTTCTGCCTCTCCCTTGGTATACAGAATGCAGCATTCTCTGAAAATGATATTAAATGTCTCCAGAGCCTTCTGGAAGGCAGTTCCAAACTGGAGTAGGCAATGCCATCGATTTTCAGTGTTCATCTGTTCCTATAATGGAGCAAATCCTTTAGCATGCACCTCTGAATGAGTCAAGGCATGTTTGAGATGGGGAAAGTAGGCTCTGGAAGGAATGGATCTTCTTGTGGAAAAAGGAAACTAAGGAGCAGATAAAAAAGAGGCTAAGGGTGCCTTAGATCTATAAGCAACTTTGAACAATTTGGATATGTCATCTGTGGAGGCCCATCTTGCTTTCTAGGAGTTAGTGGGATGGGCATGCATACTGTTCTCACTGCCTGGATACCTAGGCCATCCTTCCTGAAAAGCCAATAAATTCAGAGTCAGATAAGGTCTGATTAGGGCTATATAACTAGTGCTAAGTGGTGGATCTCAGAAACTTGATGTAAATGTCTATATAGCCAGCAGTGATCATTTCACACAGTCACGCTGTTCATGGTCCAAGTCCTGTGGCAGAAGACGAGGTACTTCGCCTAATTGTTTGTGAAGGCTTTAAGTCCATTACCCATAGGATCCTGGAAAATGTCTAGTTCTAGCCCTTATGGTTTATGAGGGTTTGGAGAAATTGCTCTTTGCATTTCTCGATAAGTACAAAGGAGCTTTGGTGAGTTTCCTTGGATCCTGGAGGCAGTGTGCTGGCTTATGCTAGCTGATAGTAAAACACACATTAAATAAGCTAGTCACTAAGCCTAGTCATGATGCTGTTTCCTTTACCTAGAGAGACAGTGGCGCTTCAGGCACCTTGAAACACAACTTTATGTACTTCATATTGAAATGAAGGGTTAAAGGAAGTTAAAGAAAGTTACAGGAAGTCAAATGCTGAGATGTGACATATGGACAGTTTTCTGCTATTCTTACTCACTGAGACTGTACAATCATCACAGGGGAAAGGAACGTATTTCTGGTGTCCCTCAATTCACACCTGCCTCTCCAAAAAAGCTTTCTGTTTCCTCCTGGTATAGCAAAATTCCTCTCTTTAGGGACTTGATATCTCTGCCTATGAGGTGTCTACATCTTTATACTAGATATGTCTTTATGTCAATATTGAATTTATTTCTACATTCTAATGCTAGATCCCATCAGTCTTTATCTATTTAAATTTCAGGTTATTCTGTACTGTTTACTCTATACTGCTTCCATGAAAAGCTGGCTTTGACTATCCATCTTACTCTCTTCATATTTTTGGAGAATACCTTGGTATTTTTGCATCTTTTACTTGAACCTTGTTGCTTTGCAGACTCCATTCTGGAAGTGCTTGGGTGGTATACTCACAATTCAAAATAACAACAGCCATACATAAGGCAAAAGTATAATGTAGAGATTAAGAAGTGGCAAGTGAATCACTGTCCAGGAGGCCTGGATTGTCCTTATTACTTGTGCTCTGTGAGTATGGTAATATGAACATATTTCTATGTCTGGGTAACTGAATGTAAGTGCCTTATGAATGCTAATGTTTTGCACATTCCAAAAGCGTGAGGAAGCTGTCAAGACTGATTTCTGCTGAGCACTAGGATGTCTGAAACATTTTACTACATGGGAATTAYGTGCTGCTGCTACATGAAGATCAGTGAATAAGAAACTACTGCTAAAAGCAGTACTCTCAGCACGCAATTAACAAGCAACCTATAGACCAAAATATATTTGCCTAAAACATTCAATGAAAAGGGGGGGGGATCCTCTAGCAGTTTGCAAAAACTGAAATGGGTGTCTCAAGTATGAGAGAGGCTATGTTTGTTGTAGAAATGGTTGACAGCAAGTAACTTGATCTGCTTTCTGCTAGTGTATACTGTAAAAGATGATAGCTAATCTGTAGATTTTGAGGAATGAATCAGCCATCTGCAGCTTGTGGTCTTAATAATGTGAGTAGTATCTGAGAAGGTAGGGTGCTTGAGAACGTTTTACCTGCTATTGTATGTTATCTTGTAATGTTAAATGTTCTCCAAAGAAAGGCAGAAGCTGGGAAAGCCAAAGCTCAGTTATATTTGAAAATAGCAAGAGATACGAAGGACAAAAAGGGCTACTATAAAGCAAAAAGAAGGCTTAAGAAAATTGGGTCCACAGTTCAGTGGGTCAGGGGATGTAGTGAAAAAAAGGGCATGGAAAAGGTAGAGGTTTTTTTGCCTTACTTTTCACTGGTAACATGAAAGCCTGCTCTCAGGTCTCCTGGATCCTGGTGCCTGGAGGAAGAATTTATGGGAATGAATGTTACCTAGAGCATAGGAAGATGGAGTAAGGGAGCATCTCAGACATCTGGGCATGCACAAATCCATGAGACCAAATTGAGGRATGGGGCCAGTGTCACTGAGGCTGCTCTCTGTCACCTGAAATGTCATGGTGATTAGAGGAGGTTCCTGATGACAGAAAAAAAGGCAAAAGTCACACCCATCTTCAAGAYAGGGAGGAGGTCTGAGGCTCACTCAGGCTGGTCAGCCTCTTCTCTCCAGGACRGCAATGGAGCAAATGCTCCTAGAAGCCATTGCTAGCCTAACGAAAGACCAGCCAGCACAGTTTTACCAAAGGGAAGTCTTGGCTAMTGACCACAACTGCCTTTTTTGGTAAGATGACTCGTTCTGCAGATGAGGAGAGAGCTGTGTGTGTTTGCTTTGACTTTAGTTAGGCCTTTGGTATGGTCTCTCATAGTATTCTGATAGGCATACTGGTGAGACATGGATCAAATAAGTCAACAAAAAAGGTGGACAGAAAATTGGCTGGATCGTGAGGTACAAATGATTGTGATCAGTAATGCAAAGTCCAACAGGTGGCTGGTTATGTATGTCCCTCCAAGGTGAATACTGGGGCCAATATGTTTTGATCAATAAATATTAATATCCTAGATGACCGGGAAGAGTGCAAGTCTTAGGATGATACCAAGCTGGGGAAAGGCAAGGACTGCTGTGTTTCTGTGATTTGGAAGCAMGTAAGGAAAATCAAGGAGTAGCAGGAGTTTAATGGCTGAATGAGGAATCAGATATCAGGATGAACATCTGGGGAAAAGTGTGAACAGCACAAAGATACCAGATTGAAGAACTGTAAAAAACAGAATAATGGAACAGATAGTTGTTCACTCTACCCTAATTCTACTAATTGTTCATTCCACCTTTATTTTTGCTTTTCCCAGCATTTAAATGTTTGATTTAGTAATCAGATTTATATTTCTTTAAAAGATGCTTTCTGAATCTGTGCAATCTGATATACATGTTGTGTTTTTACTGTATGTATTAGAAAATAACTTTAATCATGAAATTAAAGTCAAGAAGACTGATGCTATCAAAGTGCCCATTTTCTACAAGAAGAAAGCTGTAATCTGGAGATTTTCATCATTTACTTTTTCACCAAAAGACGTCCAAAAAATACAATGCAAAAATAAAAATCTGAGGTAAGCTCCAGAAAATGTTATGCATAGAAGACAATAAGAACAGTTTGATAGGTGTGAAAGAGGAGCCCATGTTTACTCATACACTASTTGATATGTCATGCAAATTAAATCAGTAATAATATATGTTTTGAAGTACTCTGTAAATGTCATAGTCTTACAAATCTGTCTATTGGCAGCTGCTTTTCCATACCTTGTGGCAGTTCACTAGATTTTGCTGACAATAAGTCATCCTTTGGAGGTTTCAGCTTGATTTCAACATTTAAGAACTAAAAAGGCTTTCCAAAAATGTCTTGGATTAAAAACAAAGAAGACAGCTGGTGGATAAACAGGTCAATTTTTCTCATTAAGGTGCAGAAAAACAGCCTGCTGCATACAGCCTGCCCTTCTCACCTACTGCAGTGAAGGCAGAACGGTCTTATCAGGTAAGGTCATTCTGCATGGCAGCTCTGCAATTTCTGTCTCACCCTTCATTAATCCACAGGGGTAACCAGTAGGAATCCAACAACTCCTCATCACTTCAGTGATGAGCAGCATCAAAACAGGTTGTCAAGAGCCTCATTTCCTTCAACTATGTGAATAAATAAAATATCAAAACYCAATAAAATAAAACAATAACAGTTAATGGGGAGTTTATTATGGTGGAAGGCAATTACCTTTATTATTTTCTTTCTTATTCTGATTGTGAGTAGTGCGCTCTACTTTTGTACTCTATCCATGAAGAAAACAGGAAACTATATAATAATTTCAGGGTTTTGTTTTTGTTTTCTGCTCAAAGATCTCCTTTACAGACCTATCAGAAACAGTTAGGATTTAAAATAAATGTGATTCTAGCAACTGAAATAAATAAATACYTCTTTTTACAGGAAGAATATGGTAAAATGTGGATTACTTAAGAACACAATCACCATAATAAATTCTCATTTGCAGAGCTTTTGTCCTTTAAAAGAATCTATTAACAAATAGCTCAAATTAGCCCTAGCATGTTCCGTAAGTGTCTATATACGTAGTTTGATATATCATGTAGGATGATAACTGTTCATGACACAATAATTTCATATTAATAAAGATATTGTATTATTAAGGAATTCTCTTCTTTCAGTATAGTAACTCTGAAAAAATATAAACAAGATAATAAGAACCTACAACGGTATTTGGGCAGGTATTGTTACCTGGCACCAAGGAAGACAAAATCACAGAGAACATGCTGATAAATTCCCAAATCATTCCCTCCTTGTAGCAGTGCAATGTGCTCTGTGTGTTTCTCCCATCCATGATGTTTACTTCAGCAGCCTGATGCTCCCCAGTGATACTGCATGAATAAAAGAGCAAGCAGTAAACTGACAATTTATCACAACTCTACTAATGCAAACTCCATGTGGCGTTCTATTCCTCTTTTCTTCCTTAATGCTTCTTATCAATGTTTCAGAGTGGTTGTCAAAAGCTGTTCAAAAATCTGTTATCCCCAAATGTTATGTAGCTTACCATACACTGTGGCTCTCCAAAGGAGACTGTATAAGCAAAGCAGAATTTGGCATCCAGTCAACATAATGCTTTAACATAAAACAATGCAGTTTCATACTGCATAACATTTATTTCATGTCAATTTTAACTTAAAATGTTTTTGAGGGATAAGTAATGCAAACATTAGACAATAAAGTTGAAGAAAGAATCTACATAACACATTTTTTGATTGGATCAGGAAAACTTGAGTCAATAGTGTAGGTAATATAGGAAGATWTTTGCAAAAGGTAAAATCTGCATTAGAAAGATGTTTGCACTAAGTAGTGTGATATTAAGTTGCTGGAGAAAGGACACTGGCACTACTGAAACAAAAAAGCAAGATGAGGCCAAAACTAGTCAATAAACTCTGATCTGTTTCTCTTTGCACTAAAAGTTTCCTGTGGACCAGTAAAAATGAGACAAGAAATAACTATCTGAATGAAACAAGTTAGAGAATAAAAAGAGATCAGGATCTAGAAGTAAAGTGCATTATAGTAAGAGTCTTCACCTCAGCTACACAGCCAGTTCTCATGCTTGAGTAGCCATAAAGCATGTGACAAGTAAAGCTTTATGATTTATTTTAAAATTGATCTGCTGAAAAGCCAGAACAGAGAAAAGAAGATTTAAACCGGACACTTGCCAGAAATGTTCTCTTTAAAAAAAAAAAAATCCCATCAGTATCTTCATTATTTTTTAATGATCTTACTGTAAATAGGACTGTAGGATACCTGTCTAATATAGGTTTACAATATGTCTCTGAGGTGATTTCTCAGTCAGAGAGACATCATATGCTTATTGATCATGTACCTAACTACCTAAACAGTACAGGCAAAGAATAAAGGTTACTTTGCTAATGTTCAATTTAACCGGATTGTGTAAAGCAAGAGGTTCTTGGTGCAGGACAGGGGGCAGGCAGTCTTCGCACACTGCGTTCAATAATTGTGTCATGAGTTTGATGAGTTTCTGGACCTACTACAATGAAAAACCAGCAGCAATGATTGCTGACTGCATGGCAATTTATTCTTACTGAAACAACTTTCCCTAAAAATTGATGTTGTCTTGATGTCTTCATCTTAATATTAGTGCATGACAGTCATAACTTCTTTCATCCCTTTTTATTGTTCATTCGTCCATTAATTCATTCTGTCAGTGAGTCAGTTATTTTATTTAATTGAGAAATCAATTGAAATTGGTTTAACTGACATGAGAACTGTGAGTTTGAGCCAGCATTCTTGCTTTGCTTGCATGATATGGTGTAATTTTTCATCATTTTCATCAAAAGCTTATTTTTCAATAATTAAAGAATTTACATCAGTGTCTTGTCATTTAAAGGCTGATATATAACCCTTGGAGGAAGAGACACATGCAAAAAAAGCTTAGCTAAATGGCACCAGTTTGAATCTGATTTCACTATCTTAAGTATCTTTTTAAATCAGTGGTCATAATTTTAAAAGAAGAGGGGCAGAGATTAGTGCTTGTAAAATTTACCTCAAAACCAGGTTAATTTCTGTCAGACTTCCTGAACCCAACTTAGTCTTCATATGAGATCCTGTCTATAGTCCCACACCACTAGCTTTGACAAAAGTGAGAAAAGGGAGCAAAGCGGCAGGAAGGAAGTTCTTACACTAACTTATTACACATGCAAAGTACGGCAAGAACATCAGATAGAAGATGTATTCCTCTTTTGTGATCATTTAAATACCAGTGGGTCTTTTCTGGTTATAGGTATTCCAGATCTTCCCCCTTGAGCCTGATCCTCTCTCTGATTATTTGGTTGCCACTTCCATGGAATTATAGAAATTTACAGAAATGGAAGACGAGATATAGAGTTATGAGAATTGGTGTGACTGAGTCAGCTCTATTGATCTCATAGGATTGAAATCAGGTTTCATTCATGGGTCTGATTGTCAAAGGTAGATTTGGCAGATTATACCAGAGTCAGAGATTCGCATGTGTCCTGCTCCAAGCAAAGGTGTTGCCAAAATCTCATTTTCTTCTTAATCACCCACTTGACAGTTTGGATTCTTAGGAACACAGAGGATTTTTTTTTTCCCTTGAGTCAAGGCTCCTGTGAACTTGCCTTATGCTTAATGAGTAAGCAAGGAACTGGTTCCAAATTTTTAAATAGAACCTGAAGGGACTTCTTTTTTATCACTCCTTCTCTAAAGTTAACTTGGTATTTTTTTTGGGCAAGTCAGTACATCTTTTTTAAAAAAGAACATATATATTTAATACTTTCTTTATGGTTTTCCTCTGTGGAAGCAAAATTTTCTCTTCCTATTTTCTCTTTCTCTTGATTATGCTTCACTTTGGCATAGTGCTGTTTATTTTTCAGTGAAATGTACGTTAAAATGAGCTTCATAGAACAGTAAAAAGATGCATTTCCATGTAGATATATCTGTTCAAGTTCTATAATCCTCTTGTAAAAGTGCTTCTTATTTGAACTAAATCGGAAAAAGAAATCCAGTCTTTGAAAAGGACATGCAAGCAATAAATCTTTATAGCAATACCTTAGCAGAATGAAAACAAATAAATAAATGAATACCTCAGCTCTGTTTCTACTCTAGCTGTTTGAGCTTACTCGAGCTCATCCTCCAATAAAACTCCTTCTTTAGAAGACTCGTGGAGCAGAGCCTCTACGCCGTTGGTTCATTATAATGAGATGAAGTGAGATGACAGTGGGAATGTGAACAGAACAGCTTTAGTGTTTAGTGTTTGTACGACAGAGAACCGTTTCAGTGTTTTATGGAGGGTGTCGCGTTAGTCTTTTTTCTCTGTTACTCTTCAGGTAGGGACTCCCCCAACAGGGCTTCAGCGGCAGTGAGGATAAGGGAAACACTGRCTGTCAGATGAGCTGTCTCTGTCTCTCTCGTACTCCTTCTAGGAAGAGGATAATCTCATCTTTTCGTAACACAGTGACATTGCCCAGGTCTTTTTCTATGCCAGGATTAAGAAGGAAAACTGGAGCTGGAGCTGAGAGRGGAGAACATCCTCGATTTGATTCGTACTTTCCCAGCTTCATACTTTCCTGTCTGGCTCGGAAGGCAAACCAACTCCACCTTGTGCTCTTTTCGATTTAAAGGTTATTAAMAACTGCAGCATTAACCTGCTCAGACCTTATTTTCATTAGCTTAGATAGGATGGCAGGATTAGACTAGCTGAAAGGAGCATGACGTGATTTAGTTCTATTTGATGCTTCTGCCCTAGTAAATGTCAGAAGCGAGGAACAGAGTATTAATAATCATTTGCATCCAGCATGCTCACGGCAGCWCTCCAAGAGAATGCATTCTGTAAAACGGAGCCCGAAGGTAGCAAGCCACCCCTTGCTTTTAACTCAGCCAAAAAAATAAATGCAAGCAAGCCGCTTCAAGGCAGATCTGACAAATGCAGGGTTAAATAAAAACACTAGTATCTATTTAAAAGCAGAGAAGCAGTTTGCCKGAGCAGTTATTTCATGTTAATCACTTTGTATTTACTGCAGCTTAAGAAAGACGCATTTGTTATGCAGACAGTGTTCATTGTCGTAGCTTGATCATTAATGCACTGCTGCCAGCAACAAAATGAATTAGCTCTCTGAATGCTAAACTRGGAAACCAATGTTGAACCAGCGAGTGGCACAATGACACTTACAAGATTAAAATATACTACTCGGCTATGAGAGGGTGTATTTGTGGCCTTTGCTAACTACCATCTATTTTTAAGATTAGTATTAGTAGAAAGCCTCTCTGGAATGGTTGAAAATTGTAGGACAAACAATAGTGATCATTTATGTTCCCATGGGAGTTTATACTCTTTYTGAAATACAAGTCTCTCATGGGTTATTTCCCATGCTTGACCRTAGTCATTTTTTTCCCATCAACAATTTATCATTTATTCCTTTACACGCATACTTTGAATTTCTGCAATTCCTCTCATACTGTGGATCCATAGCAGCACTGTGGAAAGTACATGAATACAAAACATGGAGGAATCAAAGCCCTACTGTGTCTACGAAGAGATGTCACAGCCATGTGCAAAAGCAGAGTAACAAAGCGAATGCCACCTGTCACTTCRAATGTTTTTATACTGCTTTTGATATCACTGTCACAAGAATAACAACGCTAATATCAGAATGGTAGGTAGTTACTACTAGTCATAACCTGCCCTGTGCAGTACAGTAAATGGTGAACTAGAAAGGACTGATTATATATTTAAAAGAGAAAAAGGGAATAAAAAGAGGGAAAGAAAGGGAAAGGGAAGGGGAAGGGGAAAGGGGAAAGGGGAAAGGGGAAAGGGGAAAGGGGAAAGGGGAAAGGGGAAAGGGGAAAGGGGAAAGGGGAGGGAAGGGAAGGGAAGGGAAGGGACCAAAGGCTATACAAACCAGTAAAAAAGTGTTTATTTTAAGAATATCATGAATTAAGGATATCATATATTTTAAGAGCATCATGTGCATAAAGTGGTCATAAATTGAAGCTTAAGGAACACTATTCTGAGCTAAGTCGTAAAGTAGAAACCCAGATTCTAGATGAAATCCATTAGCTTTTCCTAGAAAGGAAACAAATAAGTAACACAATCATTTCCATCTCCTTCTGGAATTATTGTTGCATTGGCTACTTGTCCTTTCCATCGCAAGCAGGAAAAAGCTGATTTGCCACTTGTTTGTAAAAGCAAGCACACCATCTCAATGCCATCTCAATAGTTAATGAGGATAACAGTAAAAACTATTACAGAGTTGATACTGACATTGATTATTTTTGCTAATTAACATATTTTCAAGCTAATATTGTATAAAGTAAATGATAACTGTCTCTGTTGTTCTATTTATTTTGTATGTTCTTTTTAAGAAATGCAGTCCTTCAGCTTTAGATGGAAACTCTCAGAAGATTGATGCTCAAGATAAAAAACAAGCTGAGGGAAAGGGGAAAGAGTCGTTGCCATTATGCAGTGTTCTAACCTCAAAGACCATTATCCAGCAATAATGGTCATGTTTGCTTACTAGTGAAATAATACTTTGTAATTAATTAAACRTTTGTTCAGTACTATGAAATTGTTATAGCAATATGTACCGTAAATGCTAAAGTTATTGGATGATCTTTTCCTTCCCATTTTGAAACACATTTCAAGCACAACTTCAAGCTCCATGGAACTTCCTCTGCGTAGAAAATGCTCATTGCATTTGCTACTGCATTGTAGCCTGTTCTTCAGCGGAGCATSCTACATGATTAGCAATAGATTATGTAACTTAAAGCAATATAGGATAAGATAAAAATGATACTTCACCCAGCTTAAAGCTACTGGTACTTCTGTAAGCAAAGTGCAGTTATCACAAGTAGAATTTCCCTCAGATATTGCAATAGACACTATGTTAAAAAAAAATGGAGAGTGAAAGAGCAATTTCACAACCAGTCCACTTAGATGCAAAGTGTGCACTGAAAATACCTGAAGGGTGAAGCCTATGTTACACTGCCACAGCTCYATGACACGGTACAGATTACACATGGATTCACCTCTTAATCATCTGTTTCCAAAATGGATCTACCAGAGCATGTTCCCAACATGAGAAACTGTGCAGTGTAGTTTCTATTTCTCAAAGGATTAAATGCACAGCATGTTAATTGATCGTAACATATTGAAAATGTTTAAAAAATAGAAAATTCTTCCATATATAATTATTTTTTTTTTTGTTCCAGAGTGATTGCTGCACTTTTTTCTTCATTTCTCTTAATGGTTCTAAAATATACTGAACTGTATTGTCATTTATCTTGTAGTTGTTTTAGTTATGTTCAGTTAGGTGCTCTGAGACCCAGAGGCAGAGAAGTCRTTATGGTTATCACTATTATTAAAAAAAAAAAAAAATTCATATCCAATTACACTATCTTTCTCCTGACAAACATAGAGTTTGAAGSAAAAGAATAAGGGCTGTCACTATTACTTATTTGCATCACAAATCAAAAATTARATTTTACACGGTCTATAAATACTTTACCACAGAAAAGAACAATATTTTCACAAAAATAAATGCTATGTCAATGTCATTTTTGAATGTAAATTTCCTATACACCTCAATGTATTGTAGGCAACAATATTTCTATATTTTAGGGAACAGGTTTCTTTTTATAGTATCAAATATTATAATAATAAAAAAATAGAGATATTTTACTCTRCTGAGCCCATCTTCCAGTACAAGAATGTTTCCTTACAGGTCTTATCCAATGTAGTTGTGGAACTTCTACAGATATTCCTGASATATTCCTTGAGAGCAACCTGGCTACACTATCAGTATTATCTGTGGTTCAAAACAAGTTCCAGCACCATCTGAGGTTCATTAATTGCAGAAACTCACTTTGTACGTCAGGAGGACTCTCTGTATTGCACTTGTCTTTTGCATATCAATTAAAAGAGGTCATTAACCTTTCTGMCAGCATCTAAGGCAGTTTTTTTTATTATTTTGTTGTGCTGAGAACAATTTGAAGAAATGTAAAAACTCGATGGTATGTTATTTCTTGCTGTTTTCTGGTCCTCTGTGCTCAGTTGTTTCTGTTCAGTCTGTCTTTGTACCATAGAACAAGTAGAATTGGCATGAAATATTTATCAAATATTTAGAAGTCAACCTTTATTGTTTAAAAAAGGCAGATTTTTTTGCAAAAGAACTAAASTGTAGCATTTAGTATTTAATTCCTCTAAAAATCTATTGTCTCAAAATTTATATCTCTAGGATTGATGATGATCCCATTGACATATCATACAGTATGAGATATTGTCTTTAGGACAAATTTTGTGTGCATGATTTAATTCTATCTGTATTAGGACCACACACTGTGCAAAGACAAAGCGAAATAAAAAGAAATTTTTTGTCAATCACCTTTGTAGCTATCATTCTTCTCTTCTCTTACTTTCTGCCACCATTTCACAGGAACCAGTCTGTGTAGATGAAGGATGACCAAAGAAAAGGATACTTAACCTGATTACWCAATGATTTCATTGTGCAGAAATGCTTGATGTACAGTACTTTGGGAAAGAGCTGATATCTTGGTGACAGAAGCAGTTCTAACTCCACTAATTCTATACAGTAAATTCCAGAACAGGATAAGGTAGTATGACAAGAGGAATTAAGCATTCAGAGGGAGTATCTAAATTGTTTAACTTACTCATAAAATATAACTACTAACATTCCAGAGGCAAAGGAAGGAATCAAAAATGTTTTGTTYAGTTTCTAACTGTCTTTTACGCTCACCTCTGATGTGTGAAGGATGTTGGTCTTCTCTCTAAACTCCATACTTGATATAAGAATCAGGCATAATATTTTGTTTTAGTACTTGAAGGAGCAGAACCCTGTTGATTCTCACATATTTCTAGGAGCAGCTAGTGGACAATTCTATGCCTACGTGTTTTTTACTATTTTACATATACTTAAAGACTGTAAAAGCATAGAAGGCATCAGCACTAATTTTGCACTGTATATCCTCGGTTTACTTTCTTGGAATGAATTAYAAGCAAAAAACAACATTAAGAGAGCTATAGTTAGGCCACTATTTGGGAAGATGACACTCACTGCCATCAGGTACAGTTGCATTGCTTGTCAAAACTGAGTGCCTAAGATGAAAAGCTTTCTAAATACTTACAAATTGTCCATATAGAAGGCAGTGAGACTCAGCCCTCAGAGATAGACCAGGAAGGGTAAATGGATTAAGGCACTACCTGAAGTTTTGGCAGCTAGATTCACCTTAGCTCTAATGAAGTCTTTATGCCAAGACTAAGGAGATGTGTTTGTTTGTATTTGTTAATCTGTTTTAACCCTGTCCTCTACATGATATATTCCTTTCAGAAAATAGAGATTTTGTAAGGCTATCAAGATGACATCCATAGTCAAAAGTGTCAGGCACCAGAATAAAGTTTCCAGTGGGTATCTGAGCAGTTCACATTAACATATTTTGCAAATTATCGATCTGTTCATTAACAGAATAATAAAGCTACACRGGTCCATCAAGCCAAAGAAGAAGAAAGTAAAGTATGTGCTCTTCACCTGGATGAGATGAAATRTATCACCTTCACTTAGAAGGGACTGGAATGAAATCAGAGGTGTTTCTGTTTCATTAAAATCTTCACAGTTTTGTACTGGTAGCCAGTCTTACATGGACAGTAGTTCAACAATACCGTATTATGAGTAACAGAATGATGCTTTAGTGTGTAAAGTGTCRGCATGAGATAAGTAAAAGGAGTGTATGAACTGGGGTTTCTGAAATGAAAACTGAAGTGTCCAGATTGCACACAAGAATACTTACAAAGTTTGAAAGACCGTATAATAATTTTGTTCTGTTAGGAAATATTTAACGTTTTGTTGTGTTTGCAACTACCCAACTTCTGTTGTTTGGTTTCTGTTGTTTTCAGATATGCAGTCTCACTGACAATTTTATTGGYATTCTCAAGACTACTGTGACATTTTATGAAGACTAAAGAAATCAGACATCCATTACTACAGGAACTGGAACTTGAAAAATCCAAAAGTATTTGTGGCCAGCCAAACTAACTGACCTAAATATGATTCATATAACAAAAGACAACAACTGTCCTCACATTTTAGAACCTATATTAAAAGAAAAGTCCTAGAGAAATACATAGAAAAACATAACCTTTCCAAATATTTAAAAATCACTCGACAAGACATTGACATTTTGATTTTTGGTTTGTAATTTCTTTCTTTGTATTTTTATATGTAAATGAATAATATCATCAAATATTTAAGATGAAAAATAACTAGTACTTGACCCAAGACGCAGAATTATTACTGTGCTGAGAACAGTCTACACAGTTTGTCTTTTTCCCTGTAAGAATGGACACACACCAAAAATGAATACAAGAAACAGTGGATTTGTGTAGATTAATACCTTCATAAATACACAGCCTCCCAAGAATCATGTTCCTCTGATTGTCATCGTTTGTCTTGTTGGGATGTTCTGCATCTTCTATTCAGGCACATGACTGATTTCCCTCAGGCTGTAAATACAAGCACTGCTGAACATATATTGCTCTGACATAGACCTGAAAAAAAAATTGCGATGCAGCTTGGCACTCCCAGGGTAACAGAACAGTCTCAGATCGGAAGACAATATTAGTAAACTGTGATGATTAATAAAAAAGAGAGCATAAACTCTGAAAGAAATGCTAAAAGTTGACTTGCAATTCCAACATGACTCAGAATTTATATAGGACACTGATGGAGGCTGAGAAAAGTCCCTGACAGCTGGGAAAAGGCAACTTTTGTAGTCACTTTCAGAAAGGGCCGAAAGTCAACCTGTTGAAATGCAGGCTCACTTTAGCCCTTGGAAAAATCATGGAACAAGTCCTCTTGAAGCACATTTCTGGGCATGTAGARCAGTCAGCATGGATTTACTGAGGGTAAATCATGTCTGACCAACTTSATTAACTTCTGTAATAAAATTACTTCACTTGTGGACAAGGGAAGAGCAATGGATGTCTACTGTACCWTGACTCTAATAAGGCGTTAAATGCTGTCTCCCACAGTATTCTTGTATCCAGRCTAGGTTGTTATAGCATGGATAGGTAGACAACTAAATGGGTGAAAATCTAGTCGGTTAGTTGGGTCCAGCAGATTGAAGTCCTGTGGCAAGTGGAATACCATAGGTGCCTTTCTTGTGACCTATCATCTTGCTTAACTTCTTTATCAGTGTCAGGATGGAGACCATGCTCGTCACCTTTGCAGATGACAGCACACTGGGAGGACCCAGTCAGTACACATGAGGGCAGAGCTGTCATCCAGAGGAATCCAGACAGGCTGGAGGAACAGGTCAACAAGTCCCTCATGAAATTCAATAAGAACAAACGCTAAGTCCTGCCCCCAAGAAGGAAGAGCTCCTGTAAAGACACAAGCTGGGGATGTGGGGGGAGCAGAGAAGCAGCTTTTCAGGGAAGGTCCTGCAAGCCAAGATGAGGCAGTGAGTTGGATGAGAGGCAGCAGTGTGCCCTGGCAGCAAAGGAGCCAACAGCACCTGAACTGTAGGGATAGAAGAACAGCCTGTAGATGGAGGGAAGGGATTACCCCTCTATACACAGTACTCACCAGACCACTTCTAGAGTACTGAACCCAATTTTGGGCCCCTTGGTGCCAGAAAGGCACTGACAAAGTGGAGTGAGCTCCCAAGGCAGCCAAGGCTAGAGCACTTGCCCCATGAGGAAAAGCTGAGGGAGCGGGACTGACTCAGCCTGGGGAAGGACAAGAGACCTCCTGAGGGCCCTTCGTGCTTCCATAGGATCGTTCACACAGTGAAGACCGTGTAAGATGTTCACTGCTGTTTTGGCTCTAGATATCAAAGATAATCACTTATGTGTGGAAAGATCCTATCAGAGATGCTAAAGTTGTCACTCTTTAAATCCAAAGTTATGGAAAGACTCTAAGCAGAATGAAAGAGGAAAGGATCCAAAAGTCTGTTCAGGCTCTGCAATAGACTGTGCTCTCTCATATYTGTCTTTTTTAGGTTTTGTTTCCTACTCTATCAGACATTAACTATCCTGCTTTCATTTATCATATCTCTCTCTCCTCCTTCCTTTCTATCCCTCATTTCACTGCATGCATACATTGTTGACACATGTTATTTATAATTTTGCGCTCTAATTTGGTACAACTCTTAATAATGACACCATTTTACTTACATTAATGTTTTCTATATAACGGTCATGTGTTTCTTGTCTTAAAATCATAAAAACAGAATATTTATGAATTTAACTGCTACTTTTTAATCTCAAGGTATTCAATAAAATGAATATGCACCAAGTTCATGAGTCATTATTTGGTTTCTATTTGAACTTAATGAGTAAGATTTTAAGGCTCTGTCCACCATCAGCAATAAAAATGTATTACTATATGAATAATTTTCATGCACTGCAATGCCTCAAGAACTATTCAGCATTTTAAATATGTTCTTAGTGCAATTATGAAACTTACAAGCAGGACCGTTAGTGAGATATTTTTATATTAGTTCGTCCTGTTCAGTTATTTTATTACACTTGGTAAAAACGGGCATTCTAGCAAAAAAAAAAAAAAAAAAAAAAAAAAAAATCCAAGGAGAAAAGTATTGATTGAAATCTACTACAATCTTTTCCCGGGACTATGCTGGATGTGAGAGGATTATCCTTCATAAAAGTCACTCTATAACAGCACTAAAGATCTGAGTCAAAGTCCTGGAATGCTTATGGGAATGGGAATCTGTAGGAATTCTTCRTTTCGGATTCAGAGATTGCTCTAACAGCTTTGGTGCACAAGTAGATCCAGACGGCATTCCTAGTCTGAAGATCTAGTTTGACAAATGTCCTTGACAAATACATAACTTTGGAACTTCTGTATGGAAGTATTTATCTATTTAAGGAAATAGATTTTACTCTCTATTAAACTTTCAGCCYGCACTATTAAAATTCAAGAAAAATTGTTTAGGTATGATCCAATATCCATTATCTCTCCCAGGAAGAACTTAAGATAAATGTTTCAATATATTACTTTTCCAGAAAGAAAATAAGACAGATATCAATTTTTCCTATGAGCAGAAGAACTTTAGATTTCAAATCAGATGACGATAAAATTGCATTTTTGCATTTGTAAAACATAGTACACTGAAATGTTATATCCTGTTTTTCACYGAATTCATATTTCAAAAATACTGGTAACAAGTATAAGAACAACCAATAACAAAAAGGAAATACTCTTAAACCTCTGTTTGTCATGATTCATTCCTTTTGATTTTTCAAAGCTGTTTTAGTGAGAATTTACAGCTTATCTGACGATCTTGCAATTATAGTGTAACACATCAAGTAACAGACCACTGGGGCACTCTGAAGAAAAATTCTGGCTATATAAAAATGAAAGGAAGCCAATTTTTACTGGGATTTAGAGGCTTCTATATTTTGTGCTTTAGTCTGGTCAAATGTTCTGATACTATGAAACTTTTCAATGATTTTGAAATATCACTATGCAAGTTAAACATTCTAGAGGTATATCAAAAATATTTTCTAACAGATATTCTCAAATGAGGCAGCTAGTGTGAGCTGGCTAACAAAATCTAAAAGAAAAGTTAAGAAGRCAGATTGGCATTTCATCCAGACTTGCGGTTTAAGCCTCAGTTAGACTGTTAACTTYAATTTAATTTCTGTTTAATTTAGTTAAGAATGCATATATTTCATTCAGTATCCTAAATGAGGCTTTAGAAGCACTGTAAGAGTAATATTTAATTTCAGAGACAATGCTGAATCTATATCACTCCAATGTAATTCAGGGTGCTGTCTCCAAAAGTGGACATAAACTGTAGAATCAGAATAAAGCAAAATGAACCAACATAAATCTGTTCTTAATTCTGTGTTTGACCTATGTTTAACCTTATGTAATATGTAGCTGTCTAATCTATGCTTGCTCTTGTTATGAAATAAGAGCYTGTGTGTATCACATAGAACTGGAGGAAAGCCATTTATAGTGAGACAGGGTATTGTGACTTGTCCCACCAGGGACACCCACACCCCCAGCAGCAGAATGGGAGAAGATCAATCAACACAAACCCAGACCTCTCCCCTTCCAGGACCAGGACTGGCCTAATCACCTGACTTGCCCTGAGGAAAGCTCACTCTACCACATATCCACAAAGAGGAACTATTGGAAGCAAACATATATTTTATATATATATATATATATATATATGTGTGTGTGTGTGTGTGTGCATGTGGGTTTGTGTGCATATAGTATAGTTTATTTATGTATATAAACTAGTGTGTGTTGACTATACACTTAGGTCATTTTGACTCATTTTCCCTTGTGATTCAGTGCAGTAATACCATATATATCAGGAAGAAGGTGTGTATATATATACATATATATATWTWTTTTTTTTTCTTATAGCAATGGTTCATTATCTCTCATTRGCAAAATCTGATCATCTTCTGTAACATTAAGACATGTCAATGCAACACCSTCTTTGGGCCCTCACTAATGCAAAATGTTACCTATATAATTAATCTCTTCCTATAACAGAACAGATTGAGAAGAGAGAATATGAATACTTAAGTATACTCATTAACATAAGGAACATGAGTGCTCAATAAACTCCATTTTTTCCAGATTTTACTATTAACTAATATCTTCATTTTGCTGAGGCTTTTTTATTCATGCATGTTCAAATATTTGGAAGAGTTCATTCTTTTTTTCATTTGAGTAGTTATCACTTTTGGTGGTAACCTTCCTGCCTTTCTTGAACAGGTGGAAGATGCAGTCCCTTTTCTCAAGAGTTTGCATGCACTTCCAGGCATGATGCAAAAAGCAAGACCAGAATCATCTAAGACATTCCAGTCTACATTCCCATATTCTCTTGCATGACAATATTAGCTAGGTCATGCCAAAGTGCTCTGGTATTTGAGAAAATGGAAAACACAGCACATTTCAAGAAAGTCTGGGGAATATTCCAGTTGATTCAATTCAGATAAATCTTTTTATAGATACATGTTAAGTGGRGAAAACAGAAGAAGCACACGGCAATGAAAGACAAGAATTAGAAAAAAAATGAAACACAATCTTCGTTTTAGATATCATATTTTATTCAGCTGCTGTGAGTTGAGAATGAGTACATGTTTGCTAACAAATGAAAGAAAGCATTGGGTGAATGAACGGACCTTAGACACTGTATCACAAATGAAACACCAGGTATGCATCATAGTCTAATTTTCCCCTAATTTGACTTGTGTGTGCCATGAGATGTCAACTACTTCCTTGCTGTTTTTTTTTTCTTTTATATTTTTGTTTTCTTTTCACAGCACTATTGTTTAGGAATACACTCTTAGGAATACATATGTAAGTCATAAGTTTGCTTCATGTACACCTTTGGCTTGCTAATTGTCTACTAAATGATAATTAAGGGATACAGTCTATGTTCTCATGCCAATGGGTCTAGTTTGTGCTCTCCACACTGTTTTTTTCTTTTTTATCACTGAAAATACAATAAAATATTTAACCTTCTTCTGATGCTTTGGTGTGTTCACAGAACTGACTGAAAGATGTTAAATCCATTATGCAATTAGAGACTAGTGCATGCCAGACATAGCTCCTTATCATCTTCATACACTATCTGCTTGACAAATCAATGCAACAAAAGCTGCTTTCTAGATCTTGACAAAATCACTTTACATCTAACAAAGCCCCAATTCTGATAAATGATAATATAAAAGGAAAATGATATGTAACTGATTGTCATTTGGAAGCTAGCATCTATATTATTCCCATACTTACAGAGGAGAGTAGATCTTTTTTTTTCAAATCTTTAAAACACTAACTGCTGTATGAATGCTCACAGATATTAGCCAAAATAATGTACATTGATGTCTCCAACCTTTTAGCATATGTCATTGACCTTATTAACAATCGAGATCTACTCGAGCGATTCTTGTGCTGTAGCTCGCAGGCAAACCGTTAGCTGCAAAATTCATCCTGTCACCCCTGAAATCTGAAATCTTTCTCTCATAAAGTGACTGAAAGACTAAAGTAACTGAAACCTTCATCTCAGCAATTTCCAGTATTTATGTCAAAATAGCAAATATTTTCTACCRAATTAAGAGTTGAGGATTTTAAATGAATGTACAAGTACAGAAAAGATAATGAAGTGTTGATAGAAAATAACTGAAATATTTCAATTCCCAAGTTGCATTACTTTTAATTTATTGTTTCTTGAAGATGAGGAGACATTTTTTCCTTCCTTTCTCATTGATGGCAGGCAGTTACTGTGAACTGGCAAATGTACCATTATTTAGGWTATTTCAGATTTGGTCAGCTTTCACCACAACAAAAGAAAATAAAAAGGGTTTACTTTAGAATTGGTAGAATTTGGGTCTAACCAGTCAAACAAAGTTAGGTGAAAAAGTTTAATAACTGTCTTTAAAGGTACCATAATTAGAGATATTTTAAGATTTTTAAAAGAAGTACTAATATATATATATATATATATATATATAGTTTATGTAACTTCAATTTCTAGGGACCCTGAGAAATCTGGTAACACAGAAGAACATATGTGTGACCAAATATATAGTACTGAAACTATCTTGAATCACACTTGAAAAAAACGTATGAAAGATCCCATGTTTTAAAAGAATGTTAATATGCATCTGAGGTAAAAAAAGTCATGATCTCATTCACAGATGAACAAGTTATCTGAAAAAAAATATACAGTCCACATATGAAAAGGTATGTGAAAAGAAATAATCTAGAAAATATGCAGATTATCTAAGAAAACATATACTGAAGAATAATAAGAATGGCTGTACTAGCACTTTAAAGGCAACTAATAGCRCAGGTAGAACCATCTTTGAGCTGGGTATGTACAACTGTTAACAAACCCCACTGAGTTGTGCAGGTACTCCTTTTCTTCTACATTAACAACTGTGATGTCTCGTGCCATTCTGCTATACAAGTATTGTTTTAGTATCTGGTCTAAAGTTCTGCTGGTTGTGATGTTTTGGTCTGTGCATGTTCCTTTGARATCTGATTTATAAATCTGGATGCAACACAGGACCTCACTCCTGAATCAGAGTAGAATTCCTAGGCTATGTCTAAGTTGAAGTACAAACACAGCAGAAGGTCGCTCCCTTTAAGTGATGTGGTGACTACAGCTGCAGAAATAACCCATACTGCACCTGCAGATTTAGTCTCCTGGTTCTGCTGTGAATTGTGGATTCAGGGACCAGAAGATCCACTGTTGGTGGCTTTAGAAAAATCTGTCACTGACTTCTCCCCAGTGTAAACTAAAGGACTTCACAATATGACCTGATAGAAGGGGAAAGGAAACTACTCTTTGTATCTCCAAGCTACTTGCYTTTTTTGCTCCGGAGTCATCGTTCCATTAGGCATCTACCTTCTTTTCCAATTCACTTCTACTTTTAGAGCAAACCAGAAAGTACTGTACCTCAGTTTCGTGATCATACAGCAAGGTAATATCAGGAGATACGCTGAATGCTAAAGAATCAATGAGAAGTGGTTTCCTTTTCAAAAGCTCTAATTTATCAACCTCTACTCCTTATACAGCAATAGATGATTCCCTGMAACAGATGATTTTATTAGTAGTAAATAGTATAAACACCTTAAAAAATATCAGAAGAAAAAGAAGAGGAATTTTTCTTTTTAGGAGAGGATATATGCAACTCTGCATTGTCTTTGCAAAATTGTTGTYTTAATCCACTTTTCCAGTCACAATTGTTTTAGTCCTTAACAGGACTCCCCTCGCTTCTTCCACTTAAACTTGATTTTCCCTTAATAGTTGAAGGACATTTAGACAGCATCGCATTAATTTCAGTGGACATTGAGTTTTATCTAATTCAGCAAGCCAGCCTTTGTTAATTAGGCCTCACAGGACGAGTAATTGTAAAGAACATCTCTAACTGTCACTAATCAATATCCACAACCAAAGCTGTTCTAGCAGTCAATTACCTCCGTTTCTGAGAAGGAGAAATGGTCCTATTCTTCTTAACTCCCTACACTTTTTTAAAATCGGAAGACCTCTCAGCCTACCTTCTATCAAGTTCAACCAGATGCATATAAATGACATTTCCTCCTTCTAATGTTGCTGCAGGCTCAGCAAGGAAGTTTTCTGCAGCCCAACAGAGGGTTATTTAACAGTACGCTTCTAAAGTTTGGAGCTTGATTGATGAGGAATTTAACACTACAACAAAGCTTGTGAAGATTCGCTGTTTGAGTCTAGAGATGTGAGGTCTGTTTGATTAAGTCTCAACAGAATAAGAATATGGAAGCTAATTTGATGAAATGCTATTTTTGCAATGCTTCACAGATTAAGGGGGAGAAGGGAGAAAAACAGRTCTACAGCTGTTATCATTTGCTGGTCATTTTTTCATCAGGGACATGTTTATGTATATATGTGTGTATGTATATGTATATATATACACACACACATACACACATACGTATGTATATACATTAGAACTTTTGGACACTTCTAGTGCAAAAGATTGGAAATATTCCTTTCCACCATTCAGAAGCACTTTTCCAATAGGCTCATGTTCTTCTCTCTTGAGAGGTTATGAAGCTGTCATTCTTGTCATTTAGGATTTAGGCTAAAAAAAAATAAAAATAAAGTCTCTACTTCTATAATAYATGATAAACAAGCAGTTGTAAAATAACTGGATGGGAAAATGTTTTCTCCACTYGTGAGAGATTTTTGAAAATTCAGAAATTTTCCCATTGTATATCATGAAACTCTGAATGTTCAAACCAATTAGTGACAAACCAAATTGCAAGACTGTAGAGACTCTCTCCTCACTTCTAAAATGAAAGATCAATGACTGAAAGTGGAACTAACAACAGAAAGATTTATTTCTTTTGCCTGTTTGAGTCCCTTCTGTAACTTTCTTTAAAAAGTTGGAGGTTTAGGGATGCATAGAAAATTATTTGCCTATTATATTGCAGATGAAAGATTCTATGTTCTATTGCAGTATCAAACTGTATTGTTAGGAAAAAGGGTAAACTTTCAGTGCAAAATAAACACACTTAAATATAAATGTTTACATGATAGCATGTCTAAGTGCCTGTCAAAGTCAAAGGAAATCTAAGCAATACACTTAACTGAGTTCAGAGCACAGTTGAGCCATTAGAGACTCAGTTCAGTTGCCATGTTTAGAAAGCTAGTGCACAGATATCAGGTGTATCTTGCCTATCCTGCAGCTGCTGCTGCAGAAGAACACCTTCCCCTCTAGTTTTGTGTCATATCTGACAGCCTTRTGCAGATGTCCTAGATACTTCAGGGTAGAGCTCTAAACACACCTTTGTGAGCAATACTACCAAACCAAAGATGTTTACTTAAAGGTAAGGCAAATTACCCTCTCAGTTTCTTTGACCTTATTGCCTAAGGATAGGATTCATTTGCCTAAATACCATAATTTGAATTTTTTTAGGAAATCTAAAACATCTGCACAAGAACCTAAGAAATCCACCTGGCAGACAYGATACAAAACTTACAAAAGACCTGCACCCTTTGAGCAACTAGTGTTGGCAGGCATGGTTTCCTACAACACTTTAAATGATTGAATCTTGTTCTAGATCTCCTTTGACTCTGATGGGAGCACAGATACCTATTTTACATGTGACACCAGAATTTAAGTACCTTAGTGTTGATCTGAGCTCCACTCAAAGTAAAACAGTGAAGAATACAGTTATCTGAATTACAGTAGTGTCTATGGGCTCTTATTACTGGAATACATGGCATTTTCATGGCTTTGTATTGATCTTCTCAGGCTCGATCAAACTGGGGCTACGCAAGCTCCTTATTACATAATAGCCAAAGCTCGTAGCTCTGATCTCTATGCACCATATTTGTAACATTAAGAATAATAATAGAAATTATAAACTTAAAATGGATTGAAGCTGAAGATATATCAGAACATGCTGGTGCTGGCAACAGAATAAGAACTCAAAACTAGTAAGTGAAGAATGTTAGAGCAAGGTCAAAAATTAAGATGATAGAACAGCTTGAAAGTTGTTGATACAGTTGATATATTTAAAAGATAGCATAGAAATGAATGAGATGACAGGTAATAATCATCAGAAATTCAGATATGGACCTACACATTTCACTATGATGTGAACGTCATCATGGAATTCTGTTCTTTTCGCACTTCTGCTTCCTTAAATTTATCTATATTCCACTTCTAAGGTAGCATTTCAAAATTCTTACACTGCCCACAGCTTTTGTTTCATAATTTCCTTTTTTCTTATTATGTTAAATTTAAGCTGCATTTACATTTCAGCATATACACAGTAAATATAAAATACATATACAATACACAATTGTATACGGTATACAATTTTTTTCATTTTTTCATAACTAACCTTCATGTACCTCTTGTCAGCCTGCTCATCTTGCATGCACTCTCTTTCGCCTTTTTCCCCAATCTCAGTTTCATGCCTCATGCTGATCTACCACTAGGAAAGTCATCTCTCTCTGATCTGTCCTTCAAGTCTGTTTCCTTTGACAAATCTTTCAATCATTTTCTCCTTACCAATGACCTACCAGTTCTATCTGCACTACTTTTTCTTGTATGTCATCTTTGTTACGCCTTTTGGACACTGTAGCCTTTTAGTGTCAGGGAAAAGCTTGTGTGATATTACTAGATTAAGCCTSAGATACTCAAAAAAGGGAAACTGAAGAATGTTAGTTAAGGCCTCAGTAGTTCCAGTAGTTCTAGCCAAAGCATTGGTTTCAGGAAGAATAAGATGCTATTCAGAGTAGGCATAATTGTGAGATTCTCATCCAAAAATATTTTTCTCTGAATTAAAAAGTATTTTCCTGTTTTATCTATGTCTTACTTCAGATGAGGAGTTTTTGTATTTCTTATGCAATAACTGAATATCACCTACACTGGATCAAAGAAGTACTTTCCACATTTTATAGCTGTTAACAATTTCATTTACTCTTGCATGTAAAATACAAATCCCACCCTTCCAAGGCTTAGAACAAAAAGACAGTTTTTGAAACACTTTCCAAAGCAATTAAAAAGTATGTTCAGATGTTCCTGCAAAGAAGTCCAAACAAACTACTATTTTCCTATATCTTGTATTACATTTTCCAAATCCAAGTTGATCTGAAATTGCAATGTTCAGGCAAGCAATGCATTATGATTGTAAACAGAGCTATTTCACTGTTTACAACATTTACCAAGGCAGAATGCATAGGCTTGAGACTAGCCTGAGAGGTTTAAAAATTCTTTACCAAGCCACCAGTGATATAAAAACCTAAGCTTAAAAAAAAAAAAAAAAAAAAAAAAAAAAAAAAAAGATAATTAGCAGAGGTTTTTACGATAGTGTCATATACTTCACATCTAAAATATTAAAGTTTCAGGAATTACTCTTACTCTTTTAAAACAAATAGAATTGTACCATACTGTTGTCATTCAAATCAACTCTGTTGTGAGCACCATTTGTAAGCTTCAGGGGTTTGTAACTCAAATAAAAAACCTTAATATATTAGAAGTATGAAAAATGTTTTGCTGTGTACCTTTCAATGTTAGAAGTTCTGCAAGAAATGTATGCAAAAGAATTGCAATTTGAAACAATGTAAGATTTTTTTCCAAGATTAAGAGCAGTAAGACTAGCATATGAAGAAAATAAATTGCAAAACACAAATTATTTATAGTGGTTTCACAAATTTGATTCTATGGCATTTAATATATATGAGATAATACACACACTACGGCTGAAGAAACATCCTAGGACAATTACAAAATATTTAGGGCTTGGGAATAATGTGTGTATCTCTGCACAGCTAATAAAATTTTACTTGTAAGAGAACTGCTTCAAATCACAAAACAGAATTCCTAAATACAGATTTTTTGAAATATATAGTGCAATAACAGAGATTTGATATCATTTGAAGGTAAGATTTTGGCAATGTCAGTATGGTAGACTAGCAATTATTTTAATCAGATTTCCAAAAACAAAGATGACATAAGCAAAGTGTCAAGGGCTAGAAAATCAGAATTTTTAAATTTTCTAAATAAAATGTGCCATGAAAAAGCCTACACATCCCAGTATATAGTGCTCTGTCAAAGAGTTTTCTCTAAAAGGCATCTGACTTTTAAAATCATTAAATAGTACAGCTGAGAAAGTTTCTGCAATATCACCCAAAACCGGTGTACAGCTCTTAGCCTTTAGGCAACACTTAGCTACCCTGGATTCTGAAAACTATTTATTATAAAAGATTTTGTAAGGCAATAAATGGCTTTTATGAGTGACTACATCAGAGCAAAGCAGATAATCATAAAAAAGTCTTATACCAAGCAAATATAAGAACCATAAACATTGTAATAAGACATCAAAAAAGAAAATTCAATAAACAAGAAAAATCAGCCATGATTATTTCCTTGTCTTTGAAAGTAGTTTTTGAAGGTTTAAAAAGCAAATTGTGAAAGAATAGCCTGTCTGGATACAGCTGTGTGACAAATCACAGAGTCAGTATGGGTTCTGACAAGAGTGGAAACAGGACAGAGGCTCAGTTCAAATCAAAATAGGTTTTGTTTGGTAGAAAGAGTCCTATTTTTTTTGTGGAAAAGGTTCATCTGCAATACTGGAGTTATGAAAATCTCAAGAAATCTTGGTTTTTGTTTGTTTGTTTTTTTACATTTGGGATAAAATTGTATTTGCACGTGATATTTATTAAATATTTGTACTGAGTTTTATAATATTCTGTACACAAGTCACTGTAAAATAATTTGAGATTGCATGCCAGTAGTTGTGTTCAGTGTACTACCCTGGCCATTTTTCCAATTATTTTATATATTTTCAAATTCTTATTTTCTATGTTTTCAAATAACATCACAAAATTTGCAAGACAATTGTGCACAGATTAAAAGTCAGACGTTGACCTGCCAGAACAAGAGATCTGGAAAAAAACACAGAGAGAGGAGTTGCATCTACTTCCTGATGAGAACAGTTTTCATTTTTCAGTATATCTTTGCACATAGAAGGGTTTAAGAAAGAGCAACAGCTAACTCAAACCCTCCTTAAAGAAGGTTATGATGCAATCCCAGAACTCCAGTCATTATAAACCTTACAGTGATAAGTCTGCAAAAGGCAACATTGGAAAGATTAATTGTAACACTAAATTGGTATCCAGCTATGCACCATCATTTTTTTCCTGTCACTTCAAAGAAGCAAAGAACAGCAATTGTCATTCTCATACTTCAAGAAACAGAAAGAGCTTAAGGCATTTTAGTAAAAATCAAAATATTTTACCGCTTTGTACTATACAGCTTCTTTACGGGGGAATATTATCTTTCATGGAATCAGATATAAAAAGAGGATAAAATTACCATGAGACATCTGAGTAGCTGCAGTGCAGCAGATGAACTGTGTTAAGGTTGGATAAACTGTTGGATAAGACTTAGCTATGTATGTAAAGAAATTGTACTGTCTAATTCTGGTGGCGAACTCAGCTAGCTCCATTTGTCCTCTGACAAAGAATGTCATCTGCAGAGCTGTTGCTAAAGAATCATAGGATTTGTATATTTTGGTCTGCAGTTATGAAGACAGCTTGCATGAGAAGCATATTATCTCCATTGTTTCTTTACTGCATTAGATTTGTCTCGGAGGTCATAGCAGCTTCTTCCTCCATCTGCTACTGTTTATGTCGAATTCATACTACTGAATGTCCAATTTGAAAACAAAAGTGTTGCAAATAGGTACTACTCCTAATTGAATAACTGAAATCCAGTCTTCTCTCTGTAAGATAATGAAGAAAGAGCATGTAAGACAATACTCTATTTTTCATTAGTATATCTTCTGGTAAGCTTTCTGTTTCTATCTTATTCACAATTACACATTATCCAACAGTCTTCTGGCAGATAAAGATTATTTTCTGCACTGATATAGCCTTGGTTAGTTCAGAAGTTATGAGAAAAATAACTACACATTTTTATTTTTTTATTTTATGTTATTTTTTATTTTACGTTTTCTTTTAATCTCTTTTTGATATTTGCTAATCTTCACTGGAAAACTTGACACTTGACATTTAAATAGACGCTTAAATATTACTTATTTCAGTAATATTCAAGAAATGTTACCGCGCAACAAACACCTAGTGTGGAGCAGCCGCGACACTATTTTGAACCGTTCTTCGAACTCAGCAGCTCGGAACGCACACAGAGAGCAAGTTCTAAATAAGGCTGACAGAGCGGAGAAAGGTCTGTGAAGATTATCGGTCTGATGACCTTGTTTACAATTTACTTTCATTCCCAAAACGTCCATGATACGTGGAGATAGCGACACAATATAATAATTTGCCCTTATGCAGCAGTTTTCATCCGAGGTGTCAAAGAAGTTTACTAACGTACAATTCATCTCTGTAACATTGCTTCAGTAAATTTTGTTACACTCTGTTACTTAAGGTGAACTGAGATACATAAGAATATCTTCTCTGCACAAAGAACAGAGGCACAAAGAACGGAAAACAATGCATGAAGGATTTTGAGACCTAGGACGCATCCCTGCCTCTAAATCCACTATCAGCTACGCATAAATGGTTCCTGAGAGGTATGTGTCTATCCTGGTTTATTATACATGTATTTTTCTCTTGCAGGAGACTCTATAACATGCTTGGGCAATCTAATTCACTGATTAATTATACTTTTGATTAGGAGGTTTCTCTTAAATGTCAAAACTAAATATCTCTTGAAGTGATTGATTTCAACTTCTACCTCTCCTATCTTGTTTGAACACAGAGAATAATTAATTTCTCATATTTTTATAGGAGATATTTAAATATATATGTTGATTATATATATATACATATATATATATATATTCGTATATTTAAAACTTACTAGGTCTTATCTTAGTCTTTTCTAAGCTTCCACTTACCTGAACWTCCACTTCTTGCTGTCCTGTGGACATTTTCAAGTTGGCCTTCACCTGTCGTGAAGTATGTTGTTGAATCTTGATATAGTATATATTTTGCAATGGTATTGTCATTTGTATAAATCCCAGCTATATATTTGTTTGTTCACAACAGCATGATACTGCTAATGCTGTGAATTACTATAACTACATGATCCTTTTATATTAGACAGATCCCTGCAATGTGCTAGTGATAACTATCTTTTGAGTGAGTTACCCAGTTCTACACCTTTTAAAAATAGTTTAATTTAAAATGTTTCAGTAAGTTCCATATCTTATATCACGAATAAGAAACACTGAAAGATCCTAAATGAACTCAAAAGATAGAGTACATATTTCTTCTTAGTTTTGCAAAAAACTTGTTGTATTTTTGTAGAAGAAAATTACATTTAACATGATTTGTTCTGTGTTATTCAGCTTCTTGTTAGCTGTCCTTTCTTTTCTAAAATAGGCACTAGGTTTATCCTTCTGTAGTCCTTTTTTATCTTTGAATTCTCAATGATAACTCTAATTATTTTATTTAGCTCTCTAAGTACACTGGAGTGAATTAATCAGGTCAAGATGATATAAGGACTTTTAACTATTTTACCCGTTTTTTGTATAGTTCAGACTCTCTTTTTTTCACATTGTACTAGCTACCTGATCACAGTTAAATGTAATCTCCAGAAAAAACAGACTTATTCAACTTTTCAACTCTTCAGCATAATTATCAATAGTTTTCATTCTTCACTGTGTAATGAACCACCTTTTTGTTGTTTGTCTTCTCACTAGCATACTAACAGAATTCCTTCTTGGTTCTCTTGTGATGTCCTTGGCTTGAGGTACCTTGTACTTTGCTTAATTTCTACTACCTGTTCAGTCAGTAATTCTAAACCTTTCATTAATTCTGTTTAGCAATTCTATTCTTTTAAGCAAATCTTTGGTAATTTAGCCTACTATCCAGTTTCTGTGTACTTTCTTTTTGAGTTTAAGCTCACTCAGGAATCTACATTTTACTCTAGTTGGTCTCATTACATATCCTATCTTTCCTCTTCACTGTAAGTCTTTGTCTTAGTGCCTTTAACATTATTTTCTAAAGGAATCACCAAATCTCTGGAAACTCTTATTACTTAGACTTCCTTACTAGAGGACCTTACTTCTCAGTGTTCCTCTGAGTCTACAGAAGTCTATTATCCATTGTCATTATTTTGCTTTTGCTTCCTTTCCTTTATCCCATTATTTGAAAATTATTCTCATTCATGTTGCTTCCTGTTTCCCATTTGCAAAGTGTCTCCCTAGTGATTCAAATCAAGTCTATAAAAACTTTGCTTTTAGCTGCTTTTCCTCTTTTTAGTAAATAAAAATGTCCATTAAGGCATTCCAAAGRATTAAGGTTAGGGCTAAGATTAGGGTTAGGGTTAGGATGAACAGTCTTGTTATGTCTACATTTAAATACTCTCAGAGATGTCTAAGATAMATCTACTCAGCTGAAAAGATCTTCAGATTCCACTCAGCTTGATTCACTTGCRTAAGTGGAAGAGTAGATGTCACTCTTTAAGATGTCCTAGTGCAATCTACCAAGTCTTTAGTTAKCTGGTCTGGAAATACAAGGGTCTCCCTTAGGGTTGTTATTTCTGTCACTTCTGGACTTGTGCCTTGGACACCCTAGGATACTCCAAATGACAAACAGTGCATGCCCAAAAYGGACAGAACTGGTGTATTGCTGCATTGACTAGATCTCCATTAACAACAGTAGGACTGCACATGATGACACTTAGTCATACGTTGATACCTGCATTATGAAAGTCTAAATGGATATGCCTCATTCACCTAGTGCACAATTTAGCTGCCTAAACATAAGTAATYAATCTACTGTAATTTCAGGTGCCCTACTCTGCTGGCTTCCAGCTKCTGCTTCAGAAGAGCAAGGTAGGTCCTGTGTATATCTATCAGCTCCATGTAGCTATCTCACATACACCAGAGTGGCACTAGATACATATGGTTTGGGAAATTAATTGTATCCCTAAAATTATATGAGATAAATCTCTCCATTAGTCTTCACCATGCCAACTAAATTCTAATACTGATTATGTYTTAAAGATTCTATTTCTTCCTGGAATTATTCCTTACCTTTTTGTTCTGGTAAGTAAACAAATTGGTTGGTAGCAAATTTACTGATTATCTCTCCTCCTCCTTGCCTGCATAATCAGTATCATTATTCTTCTTGTCTATTACACATTTTTGTCCAGATTTTTGTTATTTTTATTCTGATATTTATTTGTTATTATCTATTTAGATATAGCATCTCACTGAGTTCATCTATATTTCTGAATGATGCAGAGCAAGGAGGGAATGGCAAGCTTAGATAAGGCACAATATGATTCTACGGTCATATACACTAATTGCATATTTACTTGCAGTAAAATTTCCACCAGCTGCCAGTGCTACATACATCATACCACATGTCTCTACAATGCAAAGGAACAACTGTATAGAATGATGCAATACAGGTTTCCATGAAGCCTCACAGATTGCCTTGTCAYTGCTAACAGTATAAACTGCTGACTGCAAGAGGCAACTTCTCACTCCTAGTCTCTATTCCCATAGTCTCCTAGTAACTTCTAACTTCTGCTTAGGGTCATTTCTGCAACAGCAACATTTACATCAATATGGGAATCACGGAAGAGTAGGGAATCAGTGTTTTACTGGTGTGAAGTACATGAGTCTTGGTAATGTCAAATACATGATTCCAGGAAGACAGGTTAGCAGATGGAAATTACAAAACATCCTCTTTTTTTTTTATTATTTTTTGACTGATGGTATGGATATTATCAYATCTAAGATATTTAAGGCTTTTTGTCTTCATCATCATAGCTGAATGTTCACTTACTGTAGGGAAACCATACAGTTCTTGATCTGCTAGATCTGATCACTRTCTACTTTTAGAGAAGTCTAACTTTATTTCTATAGACAAGCCAGTTCATCTTTGGTTGCTAGTGTTTGGTCTATACCTCTCTAATTAGCTCTCCTTTTTAGTGTTTCAAGATTTTAATCATATTAATAATGTTCTCAGATTTCCCTATGCTTCTCAGTTTGGCGTTTTGCTCTGCTCATGCTGCAGCCCATTTCTTCAGAGACCACTTCAGCAAGCACTGCACATACGAGATTTTCTTTCCTCCACCTTCCAGGGACTTGCTGGTAAGAAAGTGTAGACAGATCACAACAGAACGCAGGCTGAGACAGCAAGAKTTGGGCATAACTCTCACAAATGCAGTTAGGAGAAGATTGGACAGAAGACAGGGCCCTGTTGCTACCAAACACATTTAAACTCATGAAATCTGTTTGTTGTCCTCCTCCWCAAGCTCCTGCTAACTCATTCACTGTTGGGCTCAGGCCCTTCTTGTCTGGGTCACCTCTCCAAAGCCACCAGAGTTCTGCAGAAGGTACTTCAGTGCAGCAAAGGCAGGCTCAATCTTGTTATAAATGTGCCAGCTAAGGATTGAAAGCAGTCTAGCTGTAGGAGCAAGAACCATACACTAATTTACTTTGAGAAGCAGAACAGAAGTTGTAGCTGCATCAATGCAGGTATAATTGAAGAGAAAGTAAGTGCCTTTGCCCATTTTGATGGCATATTCAAAAAYAGAAATGTTCTTCCCTAGATGTTAGTAACTGATTAAGGAATTATGCATTCCAAGCAAATATTAGGCAAGTAATACACAAGGGATATATATTTTTCCCCAATCTAATTTAATCATGTTTATCAAAAAGGTACAGGTTTATTTTCCAGTAAGAGAAAAGTGTTTTTCCCTATTGAAAAAAAAAAATTCTTTGTGGGTGGCAATTATTGCTTCTGTTGAAAAAAATGCCATGACTTGGGTGTTAATGTAATTTTTACCATTTTTTTTTCTTTGAAGCAATCAGGTATTTTTATTTGGACAGCTACTCAGAAAATTATATCAGAACATGTTTAAATTTCCAGTTTCCTATCTTCTTTAYACTTTAGACTACTATATAGCTATAYATGATATAATATATAAACCTATACATAAAATATCTATCTGTCAATAAAAGCAGAAAAGTTGTGCATATGCATATATTACAAGTTTCATTTCCCTTCCACAGTTGTGCTGAGCAATTTTAATCTGATTGAGTGGAAAAATAGGCCTATGATGTTTGAAAGAGTAAAGTATTATTTCCTACATAACTGCTAATATTCATAAATGTACTGAGAATGTAAGAATCCAAATTGGAATATCTTGCCAGTAACCACTTTTGTCCCCACTTGTACATGAAAAATAGCTCAGAGCACAGAATGAAAACAGCACTTAAATTTATCCTTTTTCTTAAACCATCTACATCAAACACAGTTCTACTTCACACAAAAAACCTCAAGTTCTTTTCTTGTTTTTATTTAACCAGTCTCCCTGAATCTCATTAGTCCTCATGATGGCTTTCTGGACACCAGTATATAATAGGAAATGTAAAAGTAGCGACAATGTGGCAATTCTCCTACAGGTAGCAGGCCATCATGAGTCATGAGCCTGTCTTCCAACTTCCTTCAGCTTCAACTATCAGTGGCCGTCTCTGACAACACCTCTCATCAGTGGAAGTCTGATGGCAATGGAGATACTGATTTCATGTTTCCAAATTAAAATTGTGTAGAGAAAGAGGAAGAGACAAACACAAGCAAAGCACTGAAGTTAACTTCACAACTAACTCAGAGCTTTGGCTTTATTGACAGTCAGAATATAGGGACTATGTCTAGACTAATTCTTTGTCTACTGCTAATTGAATGTAGTACASATGTAAACAAGTCTGTATCCCCTGACTTCAGAAACGAGAATCCTTCTTGGTTCATTTTACACAACCATTTCTGGATCCAAGTGTGGACTCTAATTGTATCCTAGTTCCATATTTGATTAAGACATATATAATCTCTCTCCCATGCCCTCTATTCTGTGTTGCAGACTAATGTGGCAGAGGAATCTGGAACATTTTAAAATCTAAACAACTTTTTTTTTTTGCTCTGTTTGTGACAGTTTTTTTCTGTTTGGACAATGTGTATTAATTCACTTTGCAGATTCTTCAAATTGTGTAGCACCTTTTTGGAGAACATTTGTTTTCCTTCTATTGATATAGAGAAAGGATTTTTTTTCTCTTGATTTTGAATATATGACTTTTCCTTTCAGCAATGGAGAGCTATAGCTGTCTGAATGTCCAACAAAGCAAAACAAAACAAAACAACTTTTGGTGACCCTCAGTTTTCAGTTCTACTAAAATAGCCTCCTCCAGATTTGTTTCCCTGCTCTCTGAGGGAAAGGACAGCTCCATTTGGCATCAGCTTACTCTAGTCTCTCCATTTCTGGCTGGCAAGCCCTCAAGGATACTATTTCACCAAGTTTCTACTGATTAGCATAATTGCTTTTCTACTTAAAAAAAAAAAAGGTTGGCTCCAATAATCAAGTTTGGTCACAAGCCTCTCTCTTTTCCTGAATTTCAGTAGCTCTGTATTTCATATGGCAGATCTCCTGACTTCATAAGATCAGTAGTTTGCCAGCTCTGGCTGTCACTGAACTATGCATTACTTCTCCCTAGACATGTAATCCTTGTAGCCCACAAAATGGGAGGTGTTTTACAGTTCTATATGATCATTAGAACTGTTTTAAGATGATTATCCTTACCAATAGTCTGTTTTAAGAAAGGAGATCATTTCACCTTCATCATTGCTTTAGCAATTTAGAAACATTTTATTTTCAAAGGTGTATTAGTTTTCCCAAAGATTTTATTCGGGATTCCATATTCAATCTATTCTTAATCTGTATCTTTTAGTACTGCATTGTTCTTGCAGGTTTCAATCACTTTGTTAGAAGTAGTCATTATTTTTTGTTGATAAATTTTTTGTTAAATGTTTTTTAAATTGGAAAGATGCTCTGGAAATTTGTAATTTTCAAAAAGATTTTTTGAATGTCTATAAATACAAAAATTATTTTGACTATATTTATTGCTAATTTATTTGTAGAAAAAATGTCATTTTTAACCGAAATTAATTATCTGATATAATAAAATCACATGGCTTTTTWCTCAAATTTCTCCCCAATTCCAGAAACCAATAAAATGTAAGACTTTTTTTTCCTTCAAAATATTAGATTATCAGAGATTGAATCTATGGGAAGTATACATTTTTTTGCCAAAGCACCAATCCTGCACAGGTTAATTTAACAATATTACTGCAAAAGGACCCTTTTCTGGCTTTACTTCACATTTCATTTGGCTTTTGTCCCATTTTTCTTTCTGGAACACATTCTTCACGTATTTCATTTCCAGTATGCCACTCTGCAAAGATCTCACATGCACATCATATGACAGATATCCTTAATGATGCATGATCTTTCTAGTCTCATTTCATTAAAGTTTTAATAGTAGATCCTTGTAAACCTTAAATTATCCTTATGTGACCATTAGGCACTTAGGAGAATATACATTCAGACACTTAAACACTCTCCAAGCAGCATCTTTTCTTACCTTTTAGACTTTTAAGTGTCTGTATGTTCCTCCTCCTTTAACTTAGGCTTAGGCAAACAGGYCAATATACGGATTCTCTAGAGAACTCCAGCAAACAAAACTCTAAAGCAGCATTTCTAGTAATAAAATATATTTACAAGTTCTAAGAACACTTGAAGTAGATTGCTTAAATGTAGGCAATAAATTRACAACAAGCTTTTTTACCTGTAGACAGGTCCTTCTTGCAATCCAAAACTAACACTTGATAGTTACCACTCAAGTAAGAGATTCTAGGGCTCTCTGAAATCATTGTCTTAAGCAGCAGCACTAGCAAAGAAAGGTAACAAAAAGTTGGCACCAACAGGATGGAACTTGAGAACAAGACAGAGGGCATCATTTTGTCRTGTTAAAAAACCTTGCTCTACTGGTTCGTTAGGTGCTGTGTGCAGGATTGTTTTCTACATTTCAGGAAGGGCATAGTATAGTATAGTGCAGTTAGGGAAGTTAAAGAGCAACAGTCAAAGGGATGGACCTGTTGCTTTACAGAAAGACAWTACATAACTGATATAATTAAATTTGGAGAGAAGAAGGGAGATATGACCAAGGTTTAGAAAAACATGAATGTGGCACATAGGATGAACAAAGAATYATTATTGATCAAAAGATACAGTACCAGAACAAGGGTCCACACATTGAAGCTTGTAAGAGACCAGCTCCAAATAGCCATAAGAAAACTTTTTTTTCCCAGTGGATATTGAACTTCTAAAGTTTATCACCACAGGAGTCTGCAGAGACAGATGGTGTCGTAAGGTTTACTGGAAACAGGTCCACGAATAGATGCTAAAGGGAATAGGCAGGAATAAACATATATGTATATATACTAAAAAAAAAAAAAAAAAAAAAAAAAAAAAAAAAAAAAAAACAGCCCCAAAAAAACCCAGTTGTAGATGCTGGGGGAGTTTAAAGGGAATGGACTGAAGAAGAATGTGTCAGAGTTTGCCATGCCAGAGCTCCAGGTTGACATGCTTTCCTGAACTAGTATCTCTGCCTACCATTTCATATGTTCACATGCACAAAGGCACAATGAATTTAAAACCCAGTACATAGCAAAAACCTCAAAATGAAAAAGCTAACTTTTTTTTTTGTGAATGTCTGCTGATAAATGAATGGTATAACTTAAAGAAACTGAAGGAAAACACTGCATCTATCCAGAACGTGAAAAATCTTTGAAAGAGTTTTAAATTAAGCTTGATCTATAGCAATTCACATTGGCTTAACAGACAACAAACAGCTTAAAATAGGAGAGAAAATTGGTTGCTTGTATGTTGGCAGCCAGCTCCATTCTAGATGCAGTAGAGTATCTCAGACACTTGTATGGGTCTGGTAGATAGAGCACAGTAAATATGGGATAACTGTACCATCCTGGAATGGAAGCTGGAGATAATATAGGAATTAATGACCTGTAGTTATTTAAAATGGTACTGGACTCCTATGCTTAGATACTTCAGTCACATTTATTTTGTATTTAATGGAACAGTAACTATAAAACAACAATGAAAAAATTTGGAATATATGACACTCCATGTAAAGATGAAATGTAGGTGATGCATTATTAAATACAAAAACATATAAAGAAATATGGACCAATTTTGTCATTTTTATCAATGTCTGTAATTTATGCATTTATCATTTCTATCACTACTGGTATAATTTCTGTGTCCTCACTGGACTTTTATCTTAATGAACTATAGCTACCTATAATCAAAAACTGTATTTTTCTAGAACAAAGCATTTTCACTATATGAATTCAAATGAATATATGTACTTCTCGTCCCCTCAACGAAGGTTATTCAAAGTGCATAAATAATATATTTTATTTTATGGCCATGAGGCTCCAAGTAACTTACAGCTCAGTTTGATTTATATTTTTAGAGGATATTCAAAGRAAAAATCTATATAAAGATGAGATGATATTTTGATGATATTTTTTCTCTATCTTGTGGGAAAAAAAGTTTCCACAAAACAGTCCATCTACAAAATATCTATAAGAGGAAAATATTTTTATAAGTAAATTGGCTTTAAAACAAACATTTATCAATACATTATATAATTTGCACATTGTTTTTGTACAGAATTATATAATTTTAATGAGGAATAAGTCATTATGACTATTGTAGACGATAGAGAAATTATGGATCAATAAGGAGATGTATGGATGGAAAATTCCTGTAGAGTCAGAAATCTAGTTATGATATCTGTAACTGAAACTATAATTGTGGGCACCTGTCACACAATATATCTTTCAGACTAAGTATGGATAATTCACCCTCAGTTTCTCTAGAATTTAGAAGTCATTTGCAAAGACACTATTACAAAATTAAGACTGCTGTAAATAATAAAACACATATTTCATACACAGTTACTGAGCTGGTATAGAAATACATTTTATCACAAAGTCTTAATAGTGAAAGGAGCATCAAGAGTTCATCTAGTCTATTCTTCCCCCACTAGACAATGAATTAATTATAAAGCATTACTGACAGATATCTAAGCTGTTCTTAAAATTCTCCACTTTCACAGCCTCCTTAAAACATTTACTCTGATGTTGCATTAGTGTGTTTTCCTTCAGTCTAATCAAAGTCCCTTTTGCTTCAATCTAAGATTACCATTTCTTTTCCTGCCTCATATCCTACAGGATAATTTTGATCTGTATGTGTAACTAACCTTTACAAAAAAACACCCCACACTTCTAGGAAATATCAGAAAAGACAGATTGGCAAGAAACATGTATTCCTATCACTCTAAAAAAATATAATGAAGACCTTAATTAGAATATAATGTACAGTTTTATTTACCTACATTAAAAAAAGAACTTAAATTGAAACAGGTTCAGAGAAATGCCAAAATGATTAGGGTAATGGAAACCTAGCTTACGAAAAGAGGTTAAAGGACTTGACTTGCTTTTGTGAGGAGACATTGTTTCATTTCGTTAAGCTAAACATTTGGGGCATTGGAAGGAGTGAGAAAGAATTAATTAAATTGAAAGATAATATTGGTACAAAGCAAACAACTATAAACTGATCATGAACTTCCAGATAGAATGTGAAAAATATTTACAGTCATGAAGGAAATTTTCAGATAACCCTATACACAGGACTGTGGGGACAATTAGTTTAATTGCTTTAATATAGTGTTTGATAAAACCTGTGGAAGAGGTCTGAAAAATTGCACAACAGGATTCTGATGATGCTATAATTAGAAAGTTGCGAAAACCATCTTTTGGTTTCATCAAACCTGAACGTATCCTCAGGAAAATATAAAAGGAAAATTTAATTACCTTAATGACTGTATTTGTTTCTTCACAACCATTTTGTGTCATTTCCAAGTTTCAAAAATTCCAACAATTACCATTGAAAAGAATACTTTTGTAATTTAGTTTCTGGGATACTTTTTGCCTTAAAGGCCATCGTGMAATGTTACTACTGGTGCATTGGTAATCCAAAAGTTTTCTATTTGCTTCCAACACATCTTGCACATAACTAACCAACCTCAAACTTGAAGGCACATCAGGAAAGGTCCTTCCCCCTACTCCTAAACATATGTGTAAAATTACTGCTTGTGTCGCTGAGATCTTAGGGCTTTGGTGTCGATGACTGGCCGGACTTGGTTTCCTGTTTACCTGAATAATATGAGGCATTTTCACAGGATCATTTAAATRCTTGTATAAATTACTTTCCTGTTATTGCAGACATATAGGACCTTGAAAATGGTCTTTCCTGTTCTATCCCATCTWTTTGTTGCTGTTGTTTGCAACTTATTTCTAAATTCCTTAAGGGCTGAAGGAAAACATTTTGTGCTCTRTGATATATAAGGCAAGTTGAGTAGGTACCAGAGTTCACAAAGTGAGTACAAAGTTTGGAAACTTTGTGGTCTTTATGTGCTACATGTCTTTTTCATTACATTCTGTAACTATGAGGACTTGAATGAGTGAAAGTAGGAAAAAAGAGGTGAAGTTTKAATTTCCACATGCTAATACTCTCAAACCTCAGTTTGGCATAATTTAGTTTCTCAGAAAACTCTCTGGTTTATCCAGACTATCTAGCCGCTTTCCAAAAACTCTTTTGTGTGACTGCTTGCTCAAYATGTGGAAGTGCCATTCCTTAATAGCTGAAAATTGCCTGCTCTAAGGAAATAAAATGGGCTGCTAATATATAATGGCTTCAATCTCAATATCTAAATTGTAGTGATTAATCAACAGACAAGATATAAATCAGCATGCCTGACTCAAGGGGTGAAAACAGAAATAAAAGGAACAAAATTTCTTTCAGTACATTTTCAATATCTCCAATGTTTTTTTAGCTAGTCCATTTTCATAATGCCTGTTTTTTAACAACATCTAGCTGCTAATAATAGGGAATGTTGTAAGACAGGTCACCRGCAAAATTTTTAATATTCCATCTTTTCCATTCATATTGTCAGGGATGAAAAAATCCCTATCTGAAGAATCTGTTTTGGAGWGTGTCTTGCATAGAGAGATTTGTTGTCTGGACATTAAAAAAAATTTAAAAAAATAAAAATAAAAATAGTTGTGAATAAAACTAGAATATTTTCTTGAAATATTAAATAAAATTTGCATTTAATGTGTAAGTCCATAGAAATTAATACTTTGGATTTTATATATGAAGCTTGGTACCATTCATTTTTTTAATATTATTTCAGTAGAAATGTGAACATCTTTTAGCTAATTTTAAAGGCATTTTGATGAGCAGAAAATGCTAGGTTTCAGACCTGTTACTTAAATATGAAATATATTTTCCTACTGGTTCTATAACACTGTTAAAAATCACAACATAATGTCACATAGCCCACACTATCTCAAAATACGTTGTTGGAAATTGATATTTTATCATATTAATCTSTTTTCACCATGAACTGTGAATAATAGTATGTAGAGCTGAACCTTCACTGATGACCTGATCTAAAGCCTAGTAAATATCAGTTCTTTCCATTGCTTTTCACTGGCTAGGATCAGGCTGAGACTGCCCATTTTTTTTTTCCATTTGAAAGAAGACATGCTTCTTGTTCTGCGGATTAAGATATAAWATCCATTGTTCAAATGAAAGGAAGACTTGAGATTTTTAGGAGCTAGTATTTAATGCCTGCTTACTTTGTGTTTGATAACAAACACTATTAAAAGCTTCATTTATTAGCTTTTGTTATTAGTCAGTGCTGGAGAGGAATAACAATAACCACGGCAATGACTACCATCAGGTAACAGTATTCAGTAACTCTAAAATGTCTATATGTCTGTTTTTGCTGGAAAGCAACTTGTAAAAATTACAATTAATTTCCAAAACAATAAGGTATTAAAAATAATTGCAAACAAAGCTTGATTTTTTTAATTTTCAAAATTACTTTGAGAGAGTCCTTTGAAACCTTCAAAGATACTCATCTAAATACACTCTAGAGCTTTCAGTATGGTCTTTTCTTTCCTACAATTGGTCAACCTGCATACAGTTCCATGTCCTCATTCCTCCCATGACTTTCCTTTTTCATTCACAGCCAGAAGGAAATGCATCTGCTCAAATACATCATTCTAGATTTTATTGTAGAGCTCTGCTGTGTTTTTTTCAGCTATTAGTACTGCATTTTATTTTTTTGTTCAATGTGTAGAATGCCAACAAGTTCAAGTATCTCTATAGGACGTTTTACCCTATAACATATTGCAAGGAATTAAATAGTTTCAATGCCTGAGGGAGCAGATTCATAAATTTCCTCTGTACTTTTTATGTTAAGAGGCTGTCCTTCCAGAAAGGCCACCCTGGGGTCCAAAATCYTCAGCAGACCTTACATTTTTTGGTACTGCTGAAATTAATGTAATTATTCTTAAATTCAGTATTTCAGTACCACCATAGGCACCTCATAGTCTCTTCCCTCTTCCTACCCTCCATTCAAGAAAAACATATAGTTAGACTAAGAAACAAGGTGGTTAAATGAGACCAGCCTCCACAACCTCTTTGCATCCATGGCTGATAGTATTCAAAATTGGATGATTCCCTTTTGCATGTGAAAGASAGGAACCTCCTTTATTTCTTCCTTTTTATTTCTATTTACAACAAAATTCAATTTTTTCCTCACTACAGAATAATCATATTTGGCAGATGGGATCTGTGAGCCTGAGGTGTGTCCACTGGCATCACATTTGCCAAAGTATTACCTTGTAAGACTCACCAAAAGAGTACCTGCACTGATAGAAGGGTTCAGGGATTTAGAGTATGAGGACAGAGTGGAAAAGGAAACAAAGACAAAAATTTTCTATGGAAAGTTGCAGGAAGAGAAGTGACTGTGAATAGCAGATATGCCTAGACTGTAGTCTAGACATATTAGTACTAACATGTTTTATTGTGATGCAAAATAAACATGTGTTCTCATGAAGGACCTTTTGGTTCAGCATGACTTTGAAAAAACTCATTTTCTATCACATTTTTTTTTATTGCTTGAAGTTTAGATTAATCTAAATACAGCAGTTTATAATGAAAATAATACACTACAAAGGCATACTGGAGATTACAGGCAAAAAAAAAGAACAAAAGGAATTCATCTTATAACTTTGCAAAGATTAAACTTTTTATATATTAACATTTTAATATGATGTAATTTTAAAGCAACTCTAGAAGCTGTGCTCCAAAAAGAAGAGTGTACTACCTGATGACTTCTTGGACACAGAGGAATTAATCTTAAAGGAGAAAAAGACAAATAATACAACTTTCAAGGTGCCCAAAAGAATTATCTGCCAAGGTTAACCTAACCATCCGATACATGTATAACTGTTATATGAGAATAAGCACCTAATATAAGAGCCCACTTATCTGAAAGTAATAGACCACTCTCTCAGGATGGGAGGTCAGAGGACAGATTATCAGGCATTGTGAAAAATTTATTTTTTTAAACATAAATCTCTCCAGCAAGCAGGCTACTTGTGTATTTTCTATTCACAGTAAGCAAGAAAGGCATATCTATCTTAGAATGCTTCTATTTTTTAGGGAAGCACAGGAATTTATCTGAGGCAAACAAGTTAAAAAGTACCTCCTTTTAACAGATATAAAAGTCATCAAAAATAAACCAGATGTCAAAAGTGTGACCTGGGTTTATAGAATCCTGACAGTGCTTCTCCCATGAAAACTGGTAGGTCTTTCAGGATTGTGCCAGATGTTAAAATTTATCCTAGAATCTCCGGAGTCAAAAAAGCAATTATACTTTATCCTTCATCTCTCCTGTTCCAAAATCTCATTACCAGAGTTTACAGAAATGTTTGTGCTGTAAATATTACAGGTGATACTTTTGAAAAAAGTTCTGACTGCAATTTTTCAGAAAAGGTTTTTCAAAGATATGAAATTGCTTTGATACATACAAACACAAATAGCACATGGAGTAGAAGACAAAATTAACATTTTACTTACGTCTCTGACGTGTTTACTGATACTAGCTTTAGCATTTACCCCTTGGACTGGGTTGACCCACTCAACCYAGTGGGATCAATGTGGTTAATATGATGACTATATATCAATATCTCAAACCTCCTGTGAGTGAAATAGCTGGCACTAAAGATGCCTATCTCCCAACTCAGATGTGGCAACTAACCATTCGGTGAGGAGGCCATGCTGTGGCGACAGTTGCTCTTGCTTCACAGTGGTTCTGGAGCAGATGGGTCCATCCTCGGTAGGGTGCTGTAATCTCTGAGTGGTACATTACATGCAACGACATAAATTTAGACAATACTTAACATGATTAGTGTAAGTAACATTACAATTGGATGCATTTTTATGGGTAGCAGCCCCATGCCTTTGAGGACAGACATTATTTCAAAGAGATTTTTTTTTTTTTACACTGGGTTCATGATTGGATAATATTTGATTGTTCATATCCTTGGAGAATAATAACCCTTCCACAATTTTTTATCTATTTACTCATTTGCTGACTGTTTTACCAATCCCTTCTTAATCTTACTGGTGACATGGTGAATAGGGTAGTAGGGTAGCAGAGATACCAAAGGCCTTGTAGTTAAGGCAAGATCTCATAGGAGACCTCATGTGAGTTTCCCATCAATTCATCTCTGCCAACATTGTGCAGCATCTTTTGTAAATATATAAAGTGATACTCACAAATACACACATATGCACATACACATATCGTACACAGACCAGTATCTGTAGGACTGGAATGGGATCCTCAGGATTTTTATTACCTATTGAAGAAAATATTCACAAARGATTGTTATTAATAGTTATCTTTGTTCCCTAAGCTGGAATATTTCCTTTCATAGGAGCTTCCAATATATGCAGTCACATTTCTCTTCGTTCCTCCATCTCCTCGCCTTCTCTGTGATAAATGGACAAACTTTACACTTTAGCTTAAACCAAGGCCACAAGATTGTTATAATTTAGTTATAGCTGTAACTGCTGAAACCATTCCTCTTAAGATTAATCAAGGTTCCATACATCCATCTATTACTTAAGTTTGTACTTATCCTTTACATTGACTTTTTTATATATATAATCACAGATTTTTACTACATCTTGGGACATTTTCCAGCCCCTTTTTTTTATTATTATATATATATATATATATAATAACAGTGTTGGTAATTAGAGATGCTGACTTTTCACATTATAGGTCTTTTCTTGTTCTCTAACTATGCTTCTAGGRCTCTTATCTGTTCTTCACATTCTTGCAATTAGCCTCTGCAGCAGGGCAGCATGCATCAGCTATCACCTGTGTGAGCTTTGACTTCCATCTCTCACACATTTAACTCTTCCATCACTGTACACCATTCCTGTAAGTGGCTCTTCATCACCTCATTTTCTTTCTGCATTCACCCTGTGAGTACTGAATGCTATTTTCTTTCATTAAGTTAAGATTTGTCCCTTTTTTCTCCCAAAGGTATGTTTTTCAACACAACTGAGAGTTTTGATGTGTTGCTCCATAAAATTTGACTTTTCTTTTAAGTRAGAAAATCTTTTTGCAATTGTTTATTTTTTATATAACAGTTTTKCAGCATCCAGAGAGCACAGTATAGAAAGTTTGGCCATAGCCTATTTTCATAGGTCTTTGACTATTCTATGACCAATACAGTTTGCTGGTTGAATAGCTGTGGTGTTTCTGAGTATATTCCTTAAGTGAATGTTAAATGGTTCGATCATCAGTTTTAACCTTTTGCATACATTTTCAAAAGGAAGAATTTTCCATCGCCTCACACAGGGGCTCCTTCCCCAGGATCTCAGGAACGCTCACAGTTGAGCTGTTATGGAATGGCTGAGTGGGAAGGACTCCAGCATCCAGGGAAACTCCCTTCCCTTGGCAGCCCACTGCTGCTTTTTCATTTAATCACCTTGGGCAGGTTCAAGCTAGCTCACATGTTGGTCAACTGTCAAACTGCAGTTGTGGTGTGTGGTTTAAGAATAACGGTTACGTTTACATGAACACTGCATCTCTGGTGAGGCGCCACCAGCATGAAAGACCCTGATAGTTATCTGGGAGACCAGTTTATTTTTTCACTCTTTCATTCACTCACATTAGCCCTTGCCCCAGTTTCACTGCTGGTTTTTGCCAGTCAGTTTCATCAATGGTCTGTAATTCTCCCTGGCTTTAATCTCACACTGAGATCAGATGATGTGTTTTCCCAGGGGTTTTGATCATAATTAATGGTCTCATGTTGTGGCATCCCAATCTTTGCCTTGTACCTGCTGCTTGTAAACCACATGCTGCCCACCCTGCCCCCAGAGAGCACAGCAAGCAAGTATGCTCCTTAGTCAGCACTACTTCTTGCTGGGATACCCTCACTAGTTCTTCTCTTATTAATCTTTTATAACTCTTCTATCTGCTGAAAACATTCCTACACTCATTTCACACATGTTAGAAACAACCAAATAAGCACCAATTTTGTCAAGTTTTATTTTTCCTCATCCTTTGTTTTTTGGGAAAAGTTTCATCTGAGGTGGTACATCTAGATAACTCTTTCTCTGTTTCTCGGGTCAAAGGGRAAGTCATCGGGGGCAAACACTGCATTACTGTCCCCCAGGACAGAATGAAGAGCCAGCCAGGAACACATTTAACCTTTTCCTCTTTTTTTCCAGAAAGGCATTTCACATTGGGACCCTGCCAACTATGCCAGATGTAATGCACCAGTGCAAGTGTTCATTATGGATTCCAGTAAGAAAAGCACTTAGACTCCATAAGGCTTTGATTAATACACCATTTATTGGAGGTAACATAAGAAGGAAAAAGGTGACAGTATAGATAATACTGCRTCCTTTCAAATGGCAGGAGCTCCAAGTCATATAGCATCAGGCAGACAGCTAGTCAGGGTACAGCATGCTGTACAGAATMTGTCTGTGGTGAGATTGGGCAGCACTACAGTTTTTAGAGCTTAACTTAGCTAAGCTTTACTTAGAAGTAAACAATTCTATTCATCATTTCTGCTGTGAAGCAGAATGTGGAAACATAATGCATTACTTCAAGATAGGACGACACATGCAGGTGGCATAAGTGCCAAGTGGGAGCCACATACAGTCTTCTCTGTCACGATTAGTTGGCTAAGTTCATTCAGGGGCCAAGTGGTATGTACAGCACAGCACAGGCCTGTGCCCATTCATATCAACTGTTATGCAGTTGCTAACTCCTTGATGTAAAATAATCTTTCGGTTGGGTTTTCTAAGTTCTCTAAACCTCTCCAGAAGCAACATAGTTTCTTATGTTGGCTTACAAAATGACCTGTCTGCTTCATGTCTCCAAAGAGCCCTTAGCTTAAGAGTAGCAAAGAGAAACTTAAGAAATTCTGATTCTTATCATGGCAAATTAGCATGCTAGAGCTAGATTTTGCATCTTCAAAATGCATATTTTTGGTAGTTTWCATGTGGGGTTATAGACATATACACATGTTTGTGCATTAGATGAGTCATCTAACAGGAATACCRGAAAACTATCTATGGGATAACTGGAATCAGAAAATTGACCATACCGCATATTTCTGAGGAATGGCAGTTCCCAGTAAAAGGAATTGAAATCTAGGTGTAATGACTGAGATGACAAAAAACGGTTTTCTAACTGGCTTTAGCATAATGAGATAGAATCTGAACRCATAAACCAACACTTTTTGTACCACTTATGTTCTGAAAAGCACCTTGAAGGKGCCTTGCAGAGCATGTGCACTACTCAATTCCCTTTTTACTCTTTTTATTCCTATGTCCTGCCATATGCGTTTTCTCACAGCCAGATGTAAAATAATTTTGAACAATTCATACAGATATTAAGATATCTGCATGGACAGAAACATTCGACATTCAAGCAACATTCAAACTAAAGAATTTCAGAGTGAAAGGACACTTGCACAACTGCTTTGCTATTCACTTTTTTTCACGAGAGCTTCCTTTTGTTCATTTCATAGAATCACAGAATGGGTAAGGTTGGAAGGAACCTCTGGAGATCTTCTAGTCCAAACCCCTCCTCAAGCAGGGTCGCCTAGAGTATGTTAGACAGGGTTGCATCCAGGTGGGCCTTGAAGATCTCCAGAGAAGGAGACTCCACAACCTCTCTGGGCAACCTGGTCCAGTGCTCTGTCACTCTCACAGGGAAGAAATCCCCCCTCATGTTCAGGAGGAACTTCCTGTGGTTCAGTTTCTGCCCATTGCCTCTTGTCCTGTCACAGGGGACAACTGAAAAGAGTTTGTCCCCGCCCCCTTGACACCCTCCCTTCAGGTACKTGTACACATTGATCAGATCCCCCCTCAGTCTTCTCCAGGTTGAAGAGGCCCAGCTCTCGCAGCCATTCCTCATAGGGCAGATGCTCCAGCCCTCTGATCATCTTTGTAGCCCTATGCTGGACCCTCTCCAGTAGCTCCATGTCTCTCTTGGCCTGGGGAGCCCAGAACTGGATACAGTACTTGAGATGAGGCCTCCCCAGGGCTGAGGAGAGGGGCAGGATCACCTCCCTTGACCTGCTGGCAACACTCTTCCCAATGCACCCCAGGATACCATTGGCCTTCTTGGCCACAAGGGCACATTGGTGGCTCGTGATCAACTTGTCATTCACCAGCACTCCCAGGTCCTTCTCTGCAGAGCTGCTTTCCAGAAGGTCAGCCCCAGCTTGCTCAGGACAGATACTATTGTATGGAGTCTCACAGATTACTGCTAAATACTTAATTTACAATACACTGTATCATGATATGAGACTATACGTCTACTTCTCTTTCCGTCTATACTATTTCATATCATCCCTTCTAAGAAAACACCTTAATCTACATATAGTTTTTAGATTTCTTTCGTGATTCAGTTTCAGACTGGCTAATTACACAGGAAGCAGCAATTAAATAAGCCAGAGGCCTGATAAATGAGGTGAAGACACAAGATTTGCTAATAAAATAGTCATGAAGACATAGCTGACACCATCTCTAGTCCTCTTCCACTCCTTTCCTGTGTTGCCATATTGAACTGTTTCATGAAATGAAACATAAAATCCCACTTCTCCTCACGCTCTTGTGAGCTCAAATCTTTTAGTATTGCTATACAACACAATGGMCTACTGTACAGCACCTTACCTACTCCACTTCCGAGCGATATCTCCTCTAGCACTTTTTTTTTTCTCCTGAGGGTTTCTGTTCCCTGAAGCTGTGATCTCCTGATTGCTGTCTCCTCATTGTCTTCACTAATCATTTCCCTGCCCTGCAGGACTTGGAAATCTTATCACAGACTTTAGAAAGTGTGCGGTTATGTATTTGTGTGGGTGAGTACCACTACGGCTACTCAGAAAAGTCATTAAGGAGAAAAGCATCCTACCTCAGCTATCATAAGGCTAGTTACTCTGAACATGTATCTGAAGGAGWAAAAATATATGTAACAATAGTACAAACTATTAAAAAATGAAAAGCTTCAAAACTTTGTTAACTAATATAATTTTCAAGAAGGAAAAAATATAAGCACTTCATTTGTGTGAGCAGACTAATATTTATCACTTATTTAACAGATGTTTTAAGTTAATRTTTGTCACTTTCAACCTAAGAATAGAATACAGCTACTTGAGATTTAAAGCTACAGTAGATTTTAAACTTAACAGTATTAGCTGGATTAGCTGAATAAAAAACCACATGTTTGTATGCACTCCTATCTTTTGTCATTTTGACTTTGTTGTTTAAGACTTTTTTAAGTTGATTGATGGTGTTTATTTCTCTCCATTATGGAGCTTATTGTGTCAAAGAATTTGTATTTTTTCACATGATCATAATCTCTATCATAGCAAAGTGCTATGGAAAGAGGCAGACTGTGAAAAAAAAAGGACTGCATCTGGAGGAGAATATATGAGTTCACCAAAATGACAGTAATAAATACTTACTGTGAATCCAAACACATAAACAATTATGCAGAAAACAGTCCAATGGTCATTTGTAAACTTTTGGAGCAAGATTMTGTTTAATATAACAATTTAGCCTTTAGTCTTCTATTTCCACATTCAAAAATCCCCTACCATAAAACTGCTGAGTATTGAGCAAGTACAAYCTCCTCAGTTGTTGCTGATTTGCACTCAGTACAACTTATTGTGCTGGCTGAAAAGTGTTAACTGTCCAAAAGTGGTTAAATGCTCCAAAAGTATTAACCTTTTACTGAGAGTTATATATCGGTCCAATCATCTGTCCTCCCGAGGTGGTCTGAATCCAGCTCCACATCATGCAGTCTGAATTTATGGAGATATAGAATATAGTTACAATTTCTGCTTCTAAATAATCCAGTAATGAATTGATAGATTACATTAATAATCATGGAGCAATAAGAATGAAGCACATCTGAGAAAGGTTCATTCTAGATAACCAGGCAAAAACAAGTGATTGCACACAGGAATAGCAACGCAAAAGTATAGTTAGCACAGTTAATCCTCATCTACTGCAATAAAACCMAATTACCTTCAATGGTAGCATGAGTGCTCTTGGTTCACTACATGTTTAAGTGGAAAAAGACTAGGAAAGTCTATCCTTTTATTTCATATTTTAATTAGAAGGTAATACTCCCTGAGAGTTCACTTTGTGTGTACCAGTTKTATCATTTGCTAGGTTCTTTGACTCATTTTGCACTAGAAGAATTAATACCTACATTAAAGCATTATCCTTTTTTGGCTTGCATAATTTTAAAATTTGGATCTTGTGGTTCCTTATGATTAGGAGAAAATATCAGTACTACACAAAGCTATTTCACTGATATAATCCTGCTTGAAATGGATGGCAAGAACATTGTTTTTGCAACATTGCAGGAAGCAAATAAAAGGTTTTCTGCTGCAGGATCCACCTCCCCTTCCAATTCATTTTTCAGTTGGTAGCTCTTAAATTTGCAGTCTAACAAGTGCTATACACCACACTAAGCCATTAGTATTTTCACCCTCTGAGCCAAAAATAGGCCAGCCAAAAAGTTAATCTCTATCACTTTTATCAATCTAATCTCACAAATGATMTTGTCTTGTACTGACAAAAGTGAAACCCCACTAGAAAATAGAGAGCTGTTAGATTATTTCAAAAATGATGAGATTAACTCCAGATTTAAAAGAAAAGAAAAAAAAAAAGAAAAGAAAAAACCACAATGTAAGTACACACGTGAATAGCAAAAGGTGTCTACATGCAGTCACTATGTCTAAGTCAGTGGAGATCTAACCAATACAATCTGGAAAGCTATTATRACATCCTTGAGTGAACATCTGCATTTTATCAGATGACAGATATTCTTTTGACTAGAGCCTGAATTTAGTGGACTTAACCTACTTACAGCATATATACCCAGGTATGTAGTGCCATTCAGGACACCATTGGATATGTGATTAGATATTTAGACATGAYGGGTGGACATGGAATATATGGGAACACCACACTCTTCTGAGACCTAATAGGAGGTCAAGCTGAAAGAGCTCACRTCATCTAAATTCACTGACTACCACTGACTTCAATGTATCTCCATTGACTATAACGAAAGATAAAGACACCAAAGTGATGTGCAGAAAGCTGCATGTGGACACTAGATTTTAGGTGATGGCATCTGTGTCTAAATCTAATCCAAAATATAACTTCACCCTAAGAGGTTTTCCCAAAACTCATCCTTTTATTCATATTATCATTCATCTGACTGYGAAATGGGCTTGATCATGAGGCTGACCAATGTAAAATCATCTTTTTTTTT